>NC_073357.2:47620000-47935000 GCF_027580225.2 Misgurnus anguillicaudatus | reverse complement strand
TCTTTTCGACTGAACAAAGAAAGACATCAACATTTTGGATGACATGGTGGTGAGTAAATTATCTGTTTTTTTATAATTTTTTTTTTTTTTTTTTAAGAAAATTTACTAATCCTTTGATATAATGTATAGGGTTTTTGTGGATACCTCCCCTTAAAGTACTCTAGGGGGTGTGTGGAAAGAAATGATGTGACAGCAGCAGCCATATGCACATCACTGACATACATGAGACATGAGTCGTGTGGTTTTTGCTGTCAATCTTTCACGTTAGAGCTGTCAATTTCTCTTAGTTTATAAAAAATAAAATAAGCGAATGCGAGTAGGCTATTGTGAGATGTAGTTGCAGCTGAAAGAGTTTAGAATGAATATTATAACTTTAAAGATGCAAAATAAACGCTACAGACATGGTTAAAGACAAGTAAAATTGGATTTACTTCAGTTACTTTTTCATAGCCTGATCCTCCTGGTATGATTCGAGAGATCACACTGCAGGTTTTGTGTCTGCTTCACAGAACATCACCATGAATGGAAATCCAACTGCAATGCAGATATACTTTCAAGAATATATGGCAAATCTTTAGGGCATCTAAGAATTCACATACTTTGTCGTCTGCACGACAGCATGCTTTTCATATAATCAGACAAGGTTTAGAAATAACAGAATAAGTTCCCATGGTTTATATACTTTATTTTCTTTTTTTTAATCAGGGGTCACACAGAGTGTTTTTTCTTTCGGGTTTAATAAGTCTTTATGGTAAATGGTGATAATTTCCCTATAATTATGGTTGATTACTGTCATTAGATCTCAGCTCACCGTTACACACACACACACACACACACACACACACACACACACACACACACACACACACACACACTGCTGGTGACATAGATTAACAACCAGGATGTTGGTTTCTTAAAGCTAATTGGCTGTGATTCATAATCAGCCGTAGCCATAATTTTTTTCAACTGTATTATAAGCTTTCAAAAAAAAGTGAAAGACTGAAAGATAACAATAAATGAGTAACTGTTAAAAAAACAGATCCAGATAACAAAATATTAAGTGAAGATTCTGTGAATTTTGATATTATAAAGCACTCCTAATGAGTTTAATATCCTCTCTTTCCTACCTTTTAGAGAAACATAGACTGTGTTTTAGTGTCATTCATCTTTAGGGAAGACAAATATGTGTAATGCTGCTATTATTTATTTATTTAGACCATATAAAAATGATATAATAGTAAGGATGTACTGTATCTGTCTTGTGTTTTTTGTTTATGGTTAAGCATTGTATTTTGAAGTTGTAATTTGTCATGTTATAGTCACGCAAATTTTGATTACTTTATTTGTGCCCATGGCATGAACATCAGCTTTTTTCGTGCCTTGAGCACAAATGTCTTTTTCGTGTCACTCACACAAATTTCTATAAATATTTTTTTGTGTCCGTTGCAACGACTTTCTTTTTTTTCACCAAGTGGCAGAATTCAACACATAACATCTAGATCAATATCTAAAAACAATTTAAATCAAATTTAGATAATAATTTATGTCAATTTTTCATAAAAAATTGATATTTTTCAGGCAAGCTAATAGTGTAGTTGAGGAATTGAGTGGTAAACGGGTGTAAAAGCACTTCATATCTCCCAAAACACAGCATTAATGTATATATGGGAAGTAAATGAAAAAAATTATATATTATTTGTATCATTAAAAATGTATATATATATTTTAATCACTCTTTTAATCTCTGGGGTCATTTTTATCCCCCAAGGAACTATAACGTAAACAAGAAAATCTGGTCTTATGAGGGTTAATATAAATTTGAGTTAAACGAAAAAGACATTCGTGCTCAAGGCACGAAAAAGCTGAATTTCGTGCGTTGGACACAAATAAATGAATCAAATTGTATGTGACTATAACACGACTTTCCGTGAGATCATGTTGGTTCTGATGGACTTCAAGTACCAATGTCTTCAAGTACCTGTTCCAATTCCAAGTTCGCATCAAGGCAAGTTCACATAAGATCCCTGGATGTGTTCTTGATCCACCCATTTTATCGAGGATGTATCAAGAGGTGACTTGTGTGTACTTATGACAACCAAGTTTCCCAGAATGCATTTCGCATCAACGGCAATGGAGTTAAAACTTGCACAATGTTCAAAATATTACTCTTTTTGTGTCATAAAATGTAGTTTTAAGCGCGTTTTAGTTTAGAATATAGATGAATTAACTTCAAATCTGTAGTCAGTTAGTAAAGATAATGTCTATATTAAAATTTCTTCCGATGATTACAGATATGTGAGGTCCAGGTGATCAGTGTACACTGCCGGAAGCACCTAGCCTGACGTTGTCATACTCAATTCTAGTCAGAATTTGAGTCTGATACCGCTCCATTGAGCTAAAATTATGAGGCGTGCCTCAACCGAAAAATGTCTCTCCACTCAATTGGATAGACCTATGACCAATAAGCAATAAGCAACGAAGTGTGTGACGTATGTTGAAATGTCGTCTTTTGCAGCCTGACCGAACTGCTAGTTATTTCGTTACAATGATACTAACATCATTGTGGTTATACTAAGTCTGAGTTAGCGAACGTACATCAACACCTACTATGTTTACAACATTTCATTTATATCACAACATTAAGTATTTTCTAAGTCATACAGTAAGACTATCTCTTACCATTTGTACGTTAGGTGAACTTTATCCACGACGATAGCTACCCATTACGTTGGCTTGAAAAATATCGGAGCCTAGCATGTCCCTCCACTTATTCAGCAGTCACGATTCCGGGCTTCCGAAAAGAAGCTGGCAACGACCGCTAATTATATCCATCTCATCGTGCACGCCGAGTTGCATCGTTGTGACACTCATTTCAGTTGCTTCTTTAACTTTGTCCTCCATAAGTGCGACCAACTTTTGCAGAATCCTGTAGGAAGGACGGCAAAAACATAAACAAATGCCTCGATCGCGTTTCTCTTTTCCTCTTTTTAAATCAATGATCTTTCGATATCTTTTAGAACAGACTCAATGTCAGAATCCACACATCTGAATTCTCCAGCGGCAGCCATTTCATTGTAAACAGATTTAACACACGCGCTCTTTGGTGACGTGGTTGATACGTTACTGTTGATCATCTGTCCATCATCGTATAAAGCCCGCCCTCACAATTTGATTCGTCGACCAGCTTTGGGACTCGCATAGTAGCTCCTCAACGGAAAAATGCCAGACCGATCTTCCCATTTTTCAAAATGTGGTGGGCGGGGCTAAGATCGGCTGGCACCCAGGCTAGGAAGCACCCTTATCTCGGCAAGACCTTCTGAAATTTGCCGCTGGCTCAGTTCTCTTGTCCTATTTAGCTACTTGAGCTGAAAAAGGCGACTCTTTCCTTTCTGCTTTTTCACTCTCTCTTTCAACTAGCAAGAGCAAGTGAAAGAACTTCAGTTATTATCATGCATCTCAACTGTTTATGAAGCACGCTGCAGGAATGGCCATTCATTCGCTTTCTTAAAAAGCCAAACAAATGTTCATCAAATTTAAACTCTGAAGCTTAAGTAAGAATACAACGTTTAATAGCTGTGTTTAAGGCTACAGTACAAAAATTGTGCAAGCATCACTGCTGGCAAATATTTGCAACTCATTTAGATTGAACTGAGATCAGTGCTTCAAGTGCTCATGTAATATCTGTAGATATATTTGGAGGTGGCCTTTCAAGTCAATTTTTTGGTGCGCACAGCATCATTATCAATCTTGTTTGTCTCTTCTGCTTTAGGCTCTCTTCTGGCCGGCATTCAATCGGCGAGAGTTTCGAACAGTTCTCATCAGCGAGCCAGGTCGGACTGCCCGCCTCCTACACTTATGCCATCTATCTTTAGAGTTGATGCAAGCTCAGCACTCTTTCTGTGAGTACCTTTTAAAACATCAAACGTAAGCCTTCCGGGCTCCTTTCAACTCTGGGAAAACAAAATGAATGAAAAAGAGGAGGAGGATGAGGGAGAGGAGGCGGAAGAAGAACAAGAACAAGGAGATCAGGAAGGAAGCATGCCTACTGTTTTGATCTAATATTGTTCATGCGTATGCATAAGTTTCGCCATGCTGAAGTGTTACAGTTTCAGAAATATTTGCAATATGCAAACCTGCAAAATTTCACATATATTGTAGTCTCAATGACAACAACATACAATTGTTGCTGCTATTGCCACTATTCTGCTTTTACACTTCAAATACCCAAGCATGAGTTGAAACAACCCAAAATTGCATTGAAACAACCCAGCATAGATTTATTTATGAACCAAATACATTTTCCAATACGTACCCAGATTTGGGTTAAATGCATTTTTGTAACGCACCTTTATATTTACTGTGAAAAGCGGTAAACACATAAACGTGACTTGATTTGAATATATATACTTAGTTTAAAGCATATTTAGTAAAGTTTACACCGAACAGTAAAAGCCTATAGGCTCCTCTAGCTTTGCTGGTAAATCATGGGACTATCATTGCCAAGGTCATGGGGTCGATTCCTAGGGAATGCACACAAGCTGATATGTACATACTTTAAATGCAAAAGTTGCTGAATGCATACAAATAAAGTGTATATTTTAGCATTGCATTTAAGCATTTGCCAAGCCATGCAGTTTTTATGAAACTTTATTCTGTGTACTTTCACTCAATGCACTTAACAGTGAGTGGGGGTAGGGGGCTGTGAGGTCTCCTCAGCTACCACCAGTTACAGTAGAAGATACAACGGCACCCACAGTGCACCAGTACGCCCACAACAAACCAACTATCAAAAAAGATCAAAGTACAGTAATGTAACCCATCCACATATACATGGGGATGATTTTGAGGTCATGGAGGATGGAATAATGTAGAAAATTTGGCAAGTATGCTGGGGTGAAACATTGCAGAGTTTTAATGACCACAGGGAATTAGAACTAAAGTTTCATGTCTTGTCTGTGATGCCATGTATTTGGTAGTGTTCCCATCGCCATCATTGGTCATTAGGACCAATGCCTCTTCCAGCCACAATCTTAGTTATCCCCAGAAATTCACTGATTGACGTATTGATCAAGCTTTTAGTAGAGTGTCATGAATTTAAATCTTCTGCTAACATCCCACTTTTCTACACAAAGCCAGGACTATACCTTGAATCCTCAGCAATCATTTCAGACATAATTCAATAATCTTTTTTCTCCTTTAGTCATATTGACCCTCATATAGAGACTGCAGCATGCATCTTCATTTGTGCCATCTGGTAGTGAAAAGATATAATAACTGGTTCCTTGCTAGGTCCCTTAAGGTCTGCTACCTTCTGAGAGGGCCTGAATCACACATCATAATTATCATTAGTCAGCTTCTTCTCTCTCCGAATAACTCTAATATGGGGAACGTGAGGGATCATGAACCCAGACAAGCAGTTTAAATGTCACTGTACCTGGTTGTAGTCAATTAGAGGAAGAGGAGGGAGGATGGTAATAAATGAGTGGGATCCAAAAGGTTAGGTGTAAAATCTGGGTATAATTACATGGGTGGACTGGTGCGGAGGTAGTGTAATGAGATGCAGGGTGGTCTTCAAGATAAGATGATGAAGGTGCTGAGGGAGGTCATCCTGGGCGGTGAGCTGGTAATGGGGATTTATAGGCGTGCTTCAACAATACTTTACTGAGATCAACATTGCGTCATAGAAAAAAGAATAAAGGATGGGTTATTAGTAAGCTTTTTTCATGTAGACAAAGAGCATAATAGAGTTAGTAGATATTTGAAGAGTTTGGTTTAAATAGTTACCACCAAAAATCAGTATTGTATCAGGTCAGTATTAAAAGTAAATTCTTAATCTTGCGCAAAATTCAATATCCGCCGTGTTATTCTGTCATCTTTTCTCCATTTTTTCCCAAAACGTGATAAATGGCAGTCCTCCTTCTCTGCAGAATGCAATAAATGCACAACAAATCACAGCGCACCATTCCATGCATTGTAAACAACAATGGCGGCGCGTTGAATACACTCAGAATCCTAGTTTTCTTCATCTACTTTGTACTTTGTGAACAACAAACAAACAAAACAAAATAATACTTTTGATGGCATTGATAATTCTGTGGTGGTTTTCTGTGGCGTTGAAGAAACGCAAGCCATCAAAATCGAATAATTTACGGGAAAGGCACTCAGGAAACGGAAAAATGCCGGCTGTTTCCAAGGATGACAGCAGCAATGACAGTGTTCTTAATATGACAAAGTAAGTGTTTTGATTAATGCCATTAATGTTTATTTTTGAATCAGTGTATACCACTAGTCAACTAAATGAATACAACATGGCAAAGATGAATGCACATTTATATATTGATTCAATAGATTTATATAAAAAAACTTGTCATGGATTTATTGCATTTTGTGGAAAAAAGAATCAGTTTTTATAATAAATATTTGAAAATCAATTTATGGATTATAATTTTTATGTTATTATAACCTTAAGATGCTATGTAAAAGTTTTCACCTTGTCACTTTCTTGGTATAGAAAACACATTTTTACTGTATTTTTAAAAGAGTCAAAATAGATTTATTGCGTTTTGGAACCAAACTCTTCATGTGTTACTAAAGTGGGTTGTATTTTGCTTAACGTTTATATTATTTATCCATCATAACAGTGTTGTATGGTTCAGTTCTGGACAAAATGTGTGCTCCTCCTTTGCCTGGACATAGTAGCGAAAGCCATCTTGGGCACCTCTTAAACATATGTTTTACAGTCAAAACGGGCCCAATCCATACTGTACAGTAAACTTCAATTGAATCAGTAAAACTTTATTGTTATTGTGCCAGCACAACAAAATGGTACATGTGTGAGCCTCCATCGAGTGTATTATAAAATTAGGTAGAGTAAATCCAAATATTTACAGGAAGAATAAACATACAAATACAAAATATTAACAGTGAAAAATAAAAGAGTATTAAGTAGTAAACCATAATGCACACTATAAATCTGCACGGTGCAATATTTCTCTTCTAAAGAATCATTTGTACTACATAACGGTCCATCAGATTTGGATCCTGAGGAGAATCTAAAAGGCTCCGTTTTTGAACATACAGCCACAGGGATAAAGGTGTAAAATGGAACAAGCTATTAGCTGATTTTTTGCTGTTGTGTTGGAATAGTTCATGTGCTTTGAACATCCGATGCAATTACTTCGTGTCCTGCAGTGTATTTTAAGGTTTTCGTATAAGTGACCAAACTCAAGTACGTGATCAACATTCCTTAAAGCCAAATTAATGACTCAGAGCAAGCACCATCTGACACCGCGGTGAAGAAGCTGCCAGCCCAGCCACCCCAGGCCCTGAAAGAGCTGTGTGCCTCTGAATGTATTTACTCTATTACCACAACAGCATCATGCTGTACCGATGTTAGATGACGTCGGTCTTCTGATGTTCTCTTGAGGGCTTAAGATCCCTGATCTTTTAAAATTAAAAGTTTGATATACATTGAAAACATACTGAAACTTTCAGAACTCAATAGTTCCTCCCCAGTCCAACAGACAGTGGCGGCTGGTGACATCTTTTTATGAGGGCCCTCGATGCGAAGTCCGTCACAACATGTATGTAGCCCGTCATGTGTGTGGTTCGTAATTTCAAAATATATGGTCGGTGCATCGAGTGAACCTGTGTGCATCACGTGTCTTGTCAAAAAGACGCTTGCTTTTGCCAGATACTCGTATAATCTCATGCGTAATCAGAGTTTCCTGTTAAGGGAGTGTCTTGCGTGTATTTTGTGAACGTGAACGTCTCTTTTATCATAAACGGTTTTGACGCATGTGCAGCAGGCACTTATTTTGACAAAACACGTGATGCACATGGTTCACATGACGCAACAAAAGCATATTTTGAAAACACGAGCAACACACATGACACTCCGAAAACATATTTTAAATTTGTGCCCCGAAGAGCAGTCACGGGCCGCCACTGCCAACAGGACCATTTAAAGTCTAGGTAAAGTACAATAAAAAATGTGTTCTCAGTTTGTGACACCAAATAAATAAAATAAGTTATAAAAATATTGGATTATCTGGTCTTAAACGCTGCACTGTAAAAAAAAATACAGCATTGAGTTAAAACAACTTGATTTTGCAAGTTAAATCAACATACTAGTTAAGGTTTTGTCTTGTGATAAGTTGTCATAACTAATAAAATCAAGTTGAAATTGTTTAACTTAATTTTGTAAGTTAAAGTAATATAAAAAAAGTTCATATTTTTTACAGTGTGGGGGCATGTCCACTGTCACTTCTAAAATCACGCCCACTCGCGTAAAAGCTGCCGTCTCACACAACTTCAATGAGTCACTGAGCCACCATTTTAGCACCGCCCAAATAATCCTAAACACAGAAATGTGGATAAACCTACCCATTCTCAAAAAGATGCGTAAAAATGACATGCAGTGTGATTATCGTGCAATAGATACATCAAATTCCGCTTTTGCGTGCATATGATACGCCAATCCTTCCCATTCACTTATATGGCGAATCGTTTCGTGTCATTTTATTTATTGGTTTCTCATTTGTTTTCTGTTTTTTAAACCATTTTCGCTTGGGTTTAGGGTTAGATTTAGGTTTTGCTTTAGGATGTAATTTAATATATAGGTTTCTCCATATTTTGTCTATTTTTAAATTATTGGTCGCTTGGAGTTGCGGTTAGAATCGGTGTTATGATGTCATTTTATGTAACAAAAAGTTGTTCTAACCCAAAACCCAAGCGACAATGGTAAAAAAAACGGAAAACAAATGAGAAACCAATAAATAAAACGACACGAAATGATTTGCCATATAAGTGAATGGGAAGGACTGGCGTATCTATTGCACGATAATCACACTGCGTGTCATTTGTACGCTTTTTGGTGAGAATGGGTTGGGAAAAACTGTTTAGTGGCGTAAGTCCACATTTCAGTACTACATACTGTACTACAGTACACAGTCTTTGTTAAGTGTTTGAGCAATACATTTCTTACATTTATTATAATGTGTTTAGCAACTCTCAAATGACCTTTCCCTTTGGCTTTCCTTTAATGAAACCATTTTGGGATGTATGGTTCCTGAAGAAAATTTTTTTTTTTATTTCACAGTAAAAAATATTTCTTCTATGACATTGCTGTAAAAAAAAAAACTAGTACTTTTATTAAAAGTTTGGAACAGTATTGCCCACATTTACACACTGTCAGAAAAAAGGGTAAAGAAATGTTTGCATTATGGATGCATTAATTGTTCACACATGAAAAGCAGAGAATATGAGTATCAGTTTGATCCATTGCTTCTGCGGTCTGAGTCTTGCACTTGGTGACAACACACATAAATCAGAATGAAAGGTTTGTTGATAAAGCATGTGTTGAAACAATCAAATCTTAATAAAATGTAACATTCTGTACTTATACCTCATATTCATCCTACAAATGTCTTGTCTCCACAGGAAACAGAGCAATTTTATCTTAACTGTCCCAATACTACGAAAGTAATGAGAGGGCGGAAATATGGAAATGGAAGAAAGTGCGAAAATCCACCCGAATATAGTTTTCTGCGCATAGCTGTATCTGCTTAGACAGTGCATCATTAAAAATGGAAATCCAATCACTTGCTTGCCCTCAGACACTTTCTGTTTACAACTGAGCTGAGTTTCTACAGCCTTTGCAGGATAAACAGGGACATTGCCAGAGTGCTATATTTTTCATTGAACTTTTGGCACTGATTGGGCGACTCCTCGCAAATGGTGCAACTGGGGGCTGTATTAGAGCAAGCTGGTGTAACAGGCACGCACATGAATAATTGAACATTGTGGGCCTTCTCCGATAGCGGCCGATTCATCTGCCGCCTCAGACCCGGATGAGGTAGTGCCAATTATTTTAAAGCCCTTGACCATTCTTTCGGACGAATAAGTCCTCCCCCGAACCTTTCCCTCCGCCATCATCTCTGGTCTGTTTTTACTGTGCCACGCTTGGTCTCTCTCTGGGCTTACTGCGGTATTGATCACAATGCAAAAATCTTGCTAACAGACCCTAGGCCTGTGTTAGGGCTAACAAGGTGAGAAATGATAATAGTAGAGAATGGAGCCGCGGTGCGTGAGGGGTCCGCTCTGACCTCAGCTAGCTATTAGTATTCTCTCTACAAGATCATCCAATTTATTGTTCTTCTGGGGATTCAGGAGAAAGGTCTTAGCCCGAGATCTCTCTCTTATATTCTCTCCACCTCAACTCATCTTCGGTGTTTAGCTCATCTCCACGACAGCGTGTCTAAGAAAAGATGTAGCTATTCAGTAATCCTTAGCATCAAACTGCAGGACTGTTAAAGACGAAGGGAAGAAATACGGACAGTTTACAGAGTCATCGGGAGTTTTGCGAATAGACAGATTTGGAGAAACGCAAAGCTTTATCCTCAAGCTTTCTTTCAGCACATATTTATTCACTTGGCATCCGCCGAGCTTTTCCATTCCACTGTCTTAAAGGGATTAGATCTGTGCCAAGGTGAGAGAGAGGTCGCTTATTGTTGACACCTAATCAAGTACACAGAAATCAAACCTCATGTGTATCAACAAATATGACAGGGGACAAGAGCTCAATAAACTCCTGATACCTTATGCTATTATATTATTATTATTATAGCAGGTTTTATTTTGCACGACTTGTGAATGCTTTAGGGACTCTCACAAGACGTTGCACTAAGAAATAATGGGTTAATAAAAAAATTAAAGGGATTTTCATCCTTTTATGTAAAATCAACAAAAAGGGGCTATGAAACAAAGAAAACAAACGAGAAGCAAAACAAAGATTGTTTTCAATTTAAGATAATAGACAATGGAGCCTCTGGGACCTTCGGATGCATGTATCTTACAGATGGATTAAATAGAAGAGGCATTCTCTGAAGGACTGTTGCAGGATTTTCATTTAAAAACTGCTTAAGGCCAAAAATACAACAGATAGCATGTAGTTGCAACCTTGTGGTTGTGCTGGTGACTTTAGACTGATACATTTAAAGTTAGTTGTTATCTCAAATGGACGCTGTCTTGCTTGGTCAAGAATCACTGTGACCGTCAACATTGCTAGCACAGATAAGTTTAACTTTGTTCTTTGTTGTTCACACTTTCTGCACTTTTATCTTATTTCTGTTTTATTCTTTGTAAGCACATTCAAATGTCTTTAATATAAAATCAAATGTATTGCTTTTTATTGCTATTTTAAATTTATTCCTATTTTAAATTCTAATAAATCTTATTTTTTATTTGTGAGCTTTTGTTGTGATTTTAATAATGTCATATTTTTACATTTTTTTCTCTTTAATTTTTTCCCTCTCTTTGAAATTATTTATTTCTTTGTAAAACACTTTGAATTACCTTTGTGTATTAGGGGTGCTCCGATATATTGGCCGATGATGGTTGCTATGCTTCTCAATGAATTACGGTGAAATCCCGCTACTTCCAAATGCCAGAGGGCGCTCTCGTACAAAAACTCAATACGGGCTGCAGAACAAGAACCATTTACACACGCATCTCTGGAAATGGCTTAAGCATATATTTATAGCACTGTTCTTCAAACATTTTCAGGTATTATCAGGTATTTGTTGTAACCATGGTATAAGCGAAATAATTGACTACGGGCCATTGAATTGTAAAAAAATGATGCACACCCAAGGTGGTAATGCGGCATGACACGAAGCGTGCACACTCGGGGTGTAATGGCACTCCACGTTGCGTTATGCCGCATTACCACCTTGGCTGTGCATCATTTTCTTATAATTCAATGGCCCGTAGTCAATTATTCCGCTTATACCACGGTTATCACAAACATTGCTCTGGTACCTATTTTTAAGACATTTGAAAAGTTAGGTGTGCGGTTATCAAAAAATAATGCATACCCATGGAACATTTCTCAATCAATCAGAATACAGCATTCAACAGACCCGTGGTATAAATGATATTAAAGAATATTTATAATGATTATGTTTAACGAGTGTTGCTTTTTCAAATGCATGTTATAAACGACTCAAAATAACAGTGATTTCAGATCGATAAGGACTTACTGATCAAAAGCCTTAGTAGATAAAATAGCTGTGAATAATATCGGCTGTGCGATTCAGAATAGTTATCGGCCACATATTATTAGTGTATACAGGCATTTATTGGAGCACTCCTATTGTGTATGAAATGTGCTATATAAATAATCTGGCCTTGGTTTGGCAAAAGATATGTGTCACTGGGAGGTGAATGTAAATGTTTTCAACTTGTTTTTAGTTATAGTTTAAGTTATAGCAACACATCACTAGTTTAAATTTAGAATTGACAGCCAATTTGATTAAACCTAAAAGCTTAGGACATCAACAAAGTCATCATACACACAGATTACTACAGTAAACTACCGTTTCAGAGTGCATTCTTAAAAGTAAAGTATTTAATGTTATTATGTGAGAAATATCTATGGATAAATGTTCTCACTTACCATTAGCAGGTAAGGCACAAAGCTAATTGTGGACCCTGCTTATACATGGACAGACTTTTAACACCTGAGTATTGATTCACTAAGTAAATAATAGACTTACATTAAGTTCATGACTTTAAACCTTCTTGTGCCATCAATCAAAACAAACCCAATTTTACATCCTACAAGTCTTTACATACAGTACACACAACAGTGTGTATTTTCACCTATGTTTTTTTTTTTTTTGTAGCTCATCTGGTAGGTAGAGCATTGCATATGCAGAGCTAGAGCATTCGGACTAGCAGCGACTAGCAATAGCAAAGCAATGCAATCTCATTCATTTCAATGGAACATCTGGCAACACGAGCGACAGTGACCGTTGGCGACCGGATGGGGCGTGTCCAGTTGCATGACAAAGTTGAGAAAAGTTTAACTTTATGCAAATGATGAGCGATTTTCTGGAGCAACTACCAATGAGAGCGAAGCAGTGAAGTTCACGTTATCCGTCTTTCATCAGTTACTGGAGTGGACATTACTCATTTGTTTATGACAACTAAATTTAGAAACGCCCCCCTAACGAACTTGGCTCTCCTGATTTTGCCAAGTGGTTGATGTCCTCAGGGCAACATTATGTTGACCCTGGGACAACATTTCAATCAACCAATCAGATTTCAGAAATAAGTTTACAGTTAGTTTTAAGTTTAAGCTTACAACCATATTAGCTGTTTCTAGACCATTGTTTTTCACTAATCATGTCCAAATGATTTTAGGGTTTGGGGTGGCTTTAGGTATTATTTAGAAA
Source organism: Misgurnus anguillicaudatus (assembly GCF_027580225.2). Lineage (NCBI taxonomy): Eukaryota > Metazoa > Chordata > Actinopteri > Cypriniformes > Cobitidae > Misgurnus > Misgurnus anguillicaudatus. The sequence goes on along the minus strand of NC_073357.2, from coordinate 47,921,762 downwards.
AATGTTGTCCTTGGGTCAACAAAATATGTTGCCCTGAGGACATCAACCACTTGCCAAAATCAGTTTGAGCTAACGACCTTGTTGAAAGAGACAAGCGAAACACAGCAACAAAATTGCTTATAATGTGAATGTACCTCCAGCGAACAACTTCTTTTATCCTCTTCTTTGTGTTGGTCTTGATTGCTTTTGTTGCCCCATCGTTTCAAAAAAGAGTGCAACAGCAATTGTGTAAAATGCCTCGTCCGTTTGTTGAGAAACGTGTGCGATGTGCGGAGTAAAGCGCGAGTATCAACAAAACTTTAGGGAACACAAATTGATAAAGTGTATACCTTGCAATATACTATAAGTCGCTTTGGATAACACATTTGCTAAATATGCACATATAAATGTACAACAGAAATAAATGAAAGGGAGATTTCACAAGATGTAAAATAAATCTTTTGTGTCTCCAGAGTATGCAACTACGCATGTGAAGTTTTAGCTCAAAATACCCCACTGATAATTTATTATAGCATGTTAAAATTGGCACTTTGTAGGTGTGAGCAAAAATTTGCTGTTTTGGGGTGTGTCCTTTAAAATGCAAATGAGCTGATCTCTGCACTAAATGGCAGTGCCGTGGTTAAATAGTGCAGATTAAGGGGCAGTTTTAGCCCCTTCTGACATCACAAGGGGAGCAAAATTTCAATTACCTATTTTTGGACATGTTTGCAGAGAAAAACTAAGTTACTGGGTTGATCTTCTTCATATTTTGTAGGTTAATAGAAGCACTGGGGACTCAATTCTAGCACTTAAACATGGAAAAAGTCAGATTTTCATGATATGTCCCCTTTAATGTGGCTACTCAGCATGTACAAGAATAAATGTGTATAAACACTTAAAATGGAGCTGTACTATTGTGACTGAATAGGAATTAGTTACTATAATGATTGCTATGGATATCATCTCTCACCTGACTAACCTAAAATGCTTTGGCATGTTTTGTGAAAATGGAAATACTGGGCATTCCACGGTCTGATTACAATTGATTTTACCCCTCGTAAAATTCAATTATCAGAGTATACGATCGATACGGGTATAATTGCTCCTGTCTTTGGTATCAGCCTATCAAGAGCCAGTTCATCTTGTCCAGCTCTTCCATCTTATTTGATTGTGTGATAATTGGTGCACTAATGGAATTTAATTTTAGACCACGCTGTGCTCGGCAAGGTACTGAATGATCCATATGCAATTAGGGGATAACCTGATTTTTTTCAAATTATTAATGGCAATGCTATGATTGAAAATTAGATTGTAGTATAATTACATTTCAATCTAGAATCCATCAAACAGTATATATTGTATATATATATATATACTGACTGGGACTACAATCTTATTGTTCACAGGTTAAATCAGGGCATTTCCAAACTATATCTGGCTTATAGTGGGGGAATGAATCTCAGGAGGTTATTTTCTGCCACATCATTCTCAGTGCCCGGTCCCAGAGTGAAAAGAGATTTTGTGGCTGGAGATGCTGTGTAGTGCTTTTCACAAAGCTTGCATTGTCATTTTAAATAAAACATACGCATACCACAAGTGCCAATATACAAAGATAGAAGGTAGGTCGTAGTGCACTTTCCTGGGTACTGTTCTTGTTTTCTCCGCTGGGACACAGCCATTTACTGCCAATGCCATTTCTTCCTTCTTTGTGATCCCTGACAGAAAACCCACATGAAATTCATGTGACTTCTTTAAAGCGACACCATGTAGTTTTTCAACCTTCATAATACATTTTCAAGACCCTTGTGATAGTACATCGACTTTAAATAGGTTGAATGACATGTCTACCATAGCCTGACTGTATCGCTTTACTCGTACTTTAAAACTTAGGGTTTCGGGTAGTAACCAGAGCACAAAAAAACCTACAAAATTCGACTGCTTTACGGCATACGTCACTTCCTCCACACAATTTTTTTTACGTGAATTTTGCTGGAGGCTACTTAAGGAGTGTAGAGAGCAACTTCTATTATGTGACTCTGTGGCACCGTGTTAGTGTCACGGACCTATGACACGGGCGACCCGTGTTTAATTCCCCTTTAAGGCAATTTTTTATATAAATTCACGATCTTGATTCAAACATAAATGCGATCTTCTTTATAAATGACTGTGATTATCTTGCATATAGTTCCCTGTATTCAGATGCCGCATTCACGTGTTCACGTATTTACCTTTCTTTTACTGTCTATGGTATTTACATTACAATCCAGGATGCTATAGCAGTCAAACTTGCTCAAACTCACACAGTGTAAAACCAAACCCTATTTATTCACCAATCCCAATTCATTCACCAATCAGACCAGAGCGATTCTCTCTTCTCTCTTCCTCATTTGCTGCGTTCCGCTGTCACTCGCGTGACGTATTACAAAGCGGCAGACCTAAACACATCGGTTTACTTGGATTTGGAGCGACAATTTTCACACAAAAGAGAGGAAAAACGAGCATCATTGCGGAAAATCCTGGTGGCGAGGGACAGAGAGAGAGACGATGCAACAATATTTGTTCGAAAAAGGCAAGGAAATACTTCTGGTCGTTTCTCCACTGGAAGGCTGCAGCCTCCGGAGGTCAAATATGCAGGCTGCATACGTCATCAAGCCTGGTTTATTAAGGTAAACTGAGCATTACATTCGCAAGTCATAAGCATACTGCAACAATTTACGATTAACTAAGTATAATTGTCAACTTTATAACTGTTAATATTCTGAAATAAGGCAGTCTTGATGACGTATTCAGCTTAGAAATACGACATCCGGAGGCTGCAACCTTCAGATTGAGAAATGGATTCTGCCACGAGTTCCTCATTAGAAAATTGTAACATGACTGTGTTTCTCCCTGATGCCTCAAAATGTTGATCGTTTAGCGTTTTAAAGGTTTAGTATTTAGTTTAGTTTTAAGGTTGGCCAGTTCTTTTCCTTTGCGACAGTGCTGCGGCGCTTGTGGCCTCTAGGGGCGCTAGGCGTGAAAAATACATGTATAGCGCCCCCAGTGGCCAAAAAGTTCCGCGGTGTGCCTTTAAGGGATGCCTCACTTTATATAATGTCTCTAATTAAATTTGCACACATAAAATTAAAACTAAATAAACTGCAATACTGTAAATCCTGCAACTGTTATTTAACAGAATTTTTTACCATTTTTTGTTAACACCTGCTTTAATAAAAATAACATATCATGTACAGTATCTATTTACCTTTAATCCTGTACCATCATAGGCACCAATCCCCATAGAAAAACGGCAGATATGGATAAGCTGAATAAGGGGCAATTTACATTTTGTTTCTAAAACCATGAAGAAAACGCTACCGCATCCCTTTCCTCCTATCCACAGCACTTGGGCAATCCTGTAGCGTCTGCCGCTGCTAAGCAATCTAAGCATTCCCCACCGGAGGAAAAAGAAATCCGAGCCTATGCTGTACATAATAACTCTTCCGTGGAGGAGCCATTAAACTATTTTGCTATAAAAGGCAGATTCAGAATTCTCCAAATGTGTCCCTTCATTTTCACACAGTGATGAAAAGCTTATCGATTTCTGTAAATGGATGTCAGAATATACAGTCAGTCTTTGGTGTACAAAAGAGAGCTGTTGCCTCCAATTATTTATAAATGGAGGTGAATGCCACACAGTTCAAATTTGTGAGTTACCTTTGTTGCACAAATGAAAGTTAAATGCATACTACACTCAACTACTGTAACAGCCTCTCTTTGCCATTGGACTTCCTGTCACATGTCCAGAATTCTTTAGCTTAACCTATTTTTAAAGGGGCCATATGAGGCGACTATATGTTTTCCTTTTTCTTCGAGGTGTTCAAAGCTGTTTGTGCATATAGAAGATCCATAAAGTCGCAAAGATTAACGTCTCAAAGACAATGAGCCCTATTTTAACAATCTAAGCAAATTGTTTAAAGCGCATGGTCTAAATGGTTGTGTCCGATTCCACTTTTGCTAATTTAATGACGGGAAAAATGGTTTGTGTGCCAAGCGCATGGTCTGAAAGAGTTGTCCTATTTTCGTAATAGTTATGGGTGTGTTTTGGGCGTAACGTGCAATAAACCAATGAGAGTATCAGCTCTCATCCCCTTTAAAAGCCAGTTGTGCTGGCGCCATGCCGATTCCCTATTTGGATGGTGGAATTTGTAAAATGAAAAACCAAGTGGAAGAAGAAGACCACCAGTTTAACCCTCTTGGTGATTGATATAAAAAAATGCATTGTTTTCTTTTGGTATAAAAACCTTTAAAAGTCGTTTCTTTCAGTCATGAAAGTAAAATCAACAGGCTTTTAATTGCTATAAATAGCTTACAATAATCAGTGATATCTCAAAAAAGTATTTACAAATATGCAAGAAAAGGTTTGTACTCTAAAAATACTTTATTTGTAACAAACAGGAGATAAAGAATTAAAAAACGTTTGGAGAGTCGAAACGTTTAAGCACTCAGAAAGCGCCGTGAGTGCTTTGAAAATATCCACAGGTATAAAGTCATCATATACAATTAATACTTGGGGTAGCACAAAAAAAAACTTTTCAAAATAGATGCAATATTTGCATTTTTTTTAAAGCAAAACATTTCATTACTTACCAGCAGGAACGTACTGGGACTGAAATTCACCCCGGGACTTTAAGATGGAGAGGCCTTTTACGCGAGTGCCCTTGGTGCACGAGCAGGATTTTTTGCAGTTATTTTAATTCTAGTAGTGTTTTTATGGTATGACGAGAATCAGATTATGCTGAAGACCTTAAAGAAACTTTAGGATAACACCTGCCTCCTCAGGTTGTATAAGCAAGTCACCACTGCACTAAACACAACCAGGTCAGCAAAACCTAATCTCGAACACGAGTCACAGTATACTGCTAACTACCAGCATGTCATGTGTACAGTCAGTTGGAGTGATAAAATTGTTACAATTACTCACACATACCCACTTAGATAATCAAAAACTACAATACAGTCCCATAAAATAGAGATTGTGTGTGTACGTACTCACTTTCAACTCTCCCTAGCTCCACTTCCCCTGTGCTGGACCCTGCCTCTGCTTACTGATTGTACAGCTACATATGCATGAGAAGAACATCAGTAATAAATATGACTAAGAATAATTCCTTTTTTAATTCAATCTGTGCTTTAGTCAGGTTATAATCTAGTAAGTGGAACTATTGCATTTTATCCTATATGTAAATATGTAATATTGTGCTGTATTTTTCTATTTGTGTGTCCTTAATAAAGCTTTGATTGATTGATTGATTGATTGATTGATTGATTGATTGATTGATTGATTGATATGCCTACCCTGCTGAAAAAAACAGCATCAAACCAGCATGGGAATTATGCTGGTTTGATGCTGGTTTAGCTGGTGGTCACCAGCATACCAGCACCAAAACACAACATATGCTGGTCTTGCTGGTATGCTGTTTTTTCCAGCAGGGTAATATGATTGCCTACCCAGCCCTGCCCCATCACTGTTTTTGTACTGGCTCCATTCTTCTCCTCCTCTTGTTCTGCTTTCCTTCCTCCTCCTCATCAATAAGACTGCAAGGGTCATCATCAACCTGTCTCTCTCCATCAGTGACCTTAACAGCTAATATACAGACATACAGGGATTCCTTATACCATTTTACTGTTTGAACACAATGATGACGTGGAAACGTATGCACGCGCATGTTGGCAATGGAAGTATGGCAAGAATCAGCAGTGAAGCAACACAGACAGAGAAAGTTATATTTAAAAGTTGACTTTATCAAGTTTTTCAACACAGCTACCAGATCCGTGTACTATAGTGGAGTGAATAGAAGACGTGAGCAGATGGCCAAATATAAAGTGACCATATATACGTATATTAGTATATTATTAGTGCAACCAAACGCAATTACCAGACATTTTGATGCTGGGAAACTGTTTTGATAAACTTACTGAGTTGCTAACATGTTAAAACCACTGGGGAACAACACCACTTTTGTTGCCAAAATGCGCACGTAGGCTATTTCATCAATTTCATAAGCGGGATAATGTAGAGCGAGGCGGTTCTTATAGCGAATACAACCTGATTCAAGCTCTGCTTTGCGTGGGGTCCTGATAAGCATGTCGGGGTTGTATTAGCTATAACAACCGCTTCGCTCTAACGTTACATTATCCCTTATATATGCCTATATTTAAATGCAAATATTAATGATTTCAGTGTATAATATAGATGCATCACTAATTGTGCACCTGTCCTGTCCATGCTGCTGGTCCTTCCTCATCTGCACCTCCTGCCACAGCGTCCTTTTTGACTGCGAAAAAGGTCTGTTAATTTGGCGCATTTAGCTGCCTCTTGTGCCAACATTTTTAGGCCCCACCCATTTCTTTCTCTTCTTTTCTTGTTTTCGCAATTTTACCGTCTTGTCTATGTTGCATTCACACGAATCCAAACCTGACCAAAAGTAAACTCTTTTGATCGGCGCCTTTGAGCCAATCGGATGTGAGGAAAAACGAGGATCAGTCCAAGTTGGGAGGGGCCGCTCTTATCCCCCCTCAAGATTTGAAGAATTGGTTTGGCCCGGTCTGAAACAGACACAGCATTCCGCTGCAGCTGAGCGCCTGGTCAGGCATTAAAAAAAAAAAACTTTTTGACCTCCGGCCGGTTCGGCCTGAAATGGACCGGCCGTTCGGGATTGCTCCCGGAACTCCCGATGGCCAGTCCGCCCCTGCTTACCAGGCTACATGTGAAGCTGCTCTTTACACCTTTTAATGTCTCGTAATCGGTCCTCATTTATGTCCAAGAGACTCAATAATAATCTTTTACATTTTAATCCTTTAATTTTTAATAATTTAAAATTATGTATTTATGTCCTGCTGCGCATGTGTGTGATAAGCAAACGCGCATTGTCGTCCGGTTTATAGGCGCAAATTACTAAAACCTTGATTAAATAACAAAAACAATATTGTGCCATTGACTTTAGTCCATATTTTAGTTCCCTCAAAATAGCAACGCGCCAACAATGCACCTGAACACACCTCGTTTTCATACCCGAACGCCCATGGGCGCAAATGCATTTGCTATTTAAATAACTTGGCGCTAACCGTGAAAATGATAATTGCGCTGGGTTGAAACTAGCAAAAGACACTTGCGTGCTGCATTGCGCCGGGTGTATGATATAGACCATATTCTTTCTAAAAGTGAAGGATTATCCACGCTAGGGCTGTGTATCGCCAACCATTTCCCGATACGATACGTATCCTGATACAAGGGTCCCGATACGACGGCATCACGATACAAGACTATTTTGAATTACATTTTTTGTTCAGAATTTAGTAACATTATTATTATTATTATTATTATCTGTTTATTGTACATTGAATAAGCAGTGTTGTAACAGTTCTGTTTTTGCCATTCATTTATTAACTTTTGGGGTAACATCGAAATGCTTAAAATCCCAGAGTTAGTTAGTTTTTTTTAAAGCAGTTTTATAAAGATAGTGCCTTACTCTAGGCATTATTTGTCTCTCACTTAATTATTCTTCATACCACGGGTCTGTTAAATGCTGCATTCTGATTGGCTGAGAAATGTTCTATATGTGTTGATTATTTTTCTGTAAACCGCACATCTAACTTGTCAAATGTCTTATAAAATATGCTCCAGAGCAATGTTTGTGGTAACCGTGGTATAAGCGGAATAATTGACTCCGGTCCTTTAAATAATTTGAAAATAACTCCGCTTCGCGTCGTACCTCATTACCACCTTGGTGTGCATTATTTTCTTATAATTCAATGGCCCGTCATAGAGGAGTTAAAATAATGTTTGGTATGTGGAAAATATTGTGCTTTTCGAACCTTTAACCACAGGAACTCATTGCATTACATCAAATACACAAAATAATGACCCCTTTAAGTGAAGGCCTTAACAAATTCTCTTATGTCTAACAGTGCATTTTCTCAAATTTCTTCACTGGCTGCTCATTTCTTTCAGAAAAACACTATTTCTGTTTGACATGGCTGCAAAGGGCATAGCCTCACATTACATTCAGTCCTTCATTAAATAGTACAACCCTGGCTGGCAGTTAGGATCAGCCAAATTTGCTTGGCTACAGCCTAACCTGACCTTCACATGGCCTTCCACTTGCCCAGAACATGATCCTTGTTTCTCCTAGCTACACAGAGACAAATGTTACCTTTAATTGATTCCTACTTCTGAAGTTATGATTGATGCACATGGGGTCAGTATTTTTGTGTGGAGAGAAAACGAAATAGACTAGCCATGATGATTATAAAGGAATTTCTTTAAATTGTAATAAATGTACACCATAAAAAAAACAGTTGCTATAAAGAGCTCTTTGTATAACGATGGCATATTATAACTGTGCTTTGACTCAAAGTATCTCATTATTTTGCATTATTATTTTCAATACGAGGGGGCGTTCCTATGAAACTTCTTTAGCAAGGTGTAAACAGAATGAAGCAGCCATAATGTCAAACAGAGTAAATGTGCTAACTGCCTGATGTAATGTGTAATATTGTAACTGCTTCAAAGTTGTTTACTTTATTTTTGCCATCAGGCTGTTGTTCACCTGTAGCATGTTTGGTAGATCTTATTAGTATTTTCTCGTTCATCCAGCTTGGAGGGAGGAGCCATGTGAGACCTAAAGCCTTTGAAATGTTTTTACACCCATCTGCCGACTTACACCATTCCGCATTTATTTCTAAGTTATCCAAAAGTCGTTTTCTGTCTAGTGTGGATTCTTTACTTTTCAAATGCACTTTCAAGCAGTGAAATGCATTAGAAACATCTGCTTTTATTTTGAGCTAAAATAAATATCACTATCAAAGGTTGCTTTGTTGTGTGTGATCATTAATGTGACTAATTATACATACTATATGTGTAATGTTTACAAAACGTGCAAAAGCTTTATCTCTACTAAACCATCCTGTGGTTAGCCAGTATAGACTTCGGATCTGTTAGTATTTCCCCCATCTTTATCAATGATCAATTGACCAACTAAAACTTGGTCTAAAATCTAAAGTCAATGGCGCAATAGTGTTTTTGTTATTTAATGAGCGCGTTACAAATATGTGCCTATAAACGGGACGACAACTTAGATTTGCTTATCACACACATGGATGCGCAGCAGCACAAAAAAAGCTTTTAAATATGAAAAAGTAAAGCATTCAAATGTAAAAGATTATTATTGAGTCTTTGCATATAAATGAGGACCAATTATGAGACGTTAGAAGGCGTAAAGAGCTGCTTCACCTGCAGCCTGGTAAGTAAATAAATGCTTTGCTTTAAACAAATGTATCTATTTTTTAATGTTTTTTTTAAATGCTACCCCACAGATTTTTTGTATATGATGACTCTGTACCTGTGGATATGATGAGATGAGAAACATTTTTAAGTAATGCTTTAAAAAAAAAACAATGGCGCTGTCCAAGTGCTGAAACGGCACTCCCCACGTTTGTAAATTCTTTATCTCCTGTTTGTTACAAATAAACCTTTTCTTACATACTTGTAAATTATTTTTTGATGATATTGAATAGCCATACATTTACAGCAATTAAAAGCCTGCTATTTTTACTTCCATGACTAAAAGAAAACGGGTTTTAAATGTTTTAATAAAAAAATAACAATTTCAATACAAGTGAAAAACAACACAATTATTTAACATTAATCTTAAACTGGGGATCTTCTTCCTCCGCATAGTTTTTCAGTTTTCAAGGTCCGTCATCTAAATAGGGATTAGATATAACACCAGCGCAACAGGCTTTTAAAGGGGATGAGAGCTGAGACTCTACACTGAAAAAAAAAATCCTTTCAATTTACGTAATTTTAATGTGTACATCGGTCCCACATGATCCGATTGTTTAAAACCAAAATAATTTTCCTCAATTAATTTTTATGTGTCAGACCAAAACATTTTAATTATTTTAAGTAGTCTAATAGAAATATGTTGACTCAAAGTGATATTTCTCTTTACTATAACACATTTATTTTGTAATCTTTAAGTAATTTTATTATGTAAGGGGACTAGATTTTCATCTGTAATTCCAACATGCTTTTTTAATGCTTATATTATGGGATTATGTAACTCTAAAGCAATTTCATTATGTCTCTGGCACCAGAATAATCACCCATAATTATCCAAATGTTATTTATTTCTTTTTTAAATACAAAATACATTTGCATTGGCATAAAAGGCAAAGAGTTTTGTACAAATGTTTAGTGATATTGAGGCAAACCACTGCTTTCAGATCATCAATTCATTTAAATCACTACACATTAATTCAATAACAGTCAATAACTATTACAACAATCAGCACATGCAGTACATACATAAAGGGGCAATTTCCCAAACAGGTTGTAGATTAATCCATGACTAGGCCCTAGTTATATTAGAATATTTTTACAAAAATAAAGTTTACAAACAAACCTACCTTAAAAAAACAACACTGGAGTACATCTTTACACAAAACAATGGCACTGATATATGGCATTGCAAAAGTCTGGGACTAGGAAAAGCCCCATCTGTGAAACTGACCCAAATGTTTAAAATAGTTACTATCACCGTAGATTTAGAAGTGCTAAAACACAAACACTGCATTCCAAAGAGACATGCAAAACAGTACTATTATTTTTAAAATGGATTTACAAACTGGAAAATATCAGTCCTTCAGAAAGTCAGAGCTACAGCATTTGTATAAACTGTTAATCAAAAATTCATCAAAAACAAAATACAACAACCATTTCCAAAATCGACTCTGAGCAGCAAACTGTTAATGTATTAATAAGAGAAAACACTTAAAACAGATAAAAAAGTTCAAAAATGAGCAGCACAGTCTTTCTGATCCTTTCACTGAAAGAAACTGTTTGTTAAAGTTACTCTCAATGCAGTTTGGATTTCCTCAAAAATAAAGCGGAGATCAGGTTTAAGGCATACATCAGCTCAAACACGATGTTGCAACACCTTCATGGCTTCCAGGACTATACAAAGATCCTCTTCTTCATCACAAGAAGCATGTTGTTTGAGAGCACAAATCCCAACATTGGTGTCTTCAAATGACCTCACTGATGCTGACTTCATTCATGCCCTGTACAAAACAAACAAATGTAGTTAAAGAAACAGAAAAAAGGTTACTGTTACAATAAAAGTGTCATTGGAAATTAGTACAATGCAAACAAATATAAATGTAAGTATACAGACCCATGTGCATTGCCACAGCATGTTACAATTGGTTACAAATACATGGGTTACAAAGCAAGGCAGCTGCACTGTCCACTGCTCTGGGGTGTGTGTGTGTGTGTGTGTTCACTAGGGATGCTCCGATCGATCGGCCAATAATGGCATTAAATGACTCGATCGGTGCTTGCTAAATCTGCCGATCTCATAAACCGATCTTTCGGTTTACTTTTGTCATCAAAAGGATCCTGAATGTGGCTGCAATTAAAGACATTTTTTTACGTAGCACGAGCATTTTTACAACCCTTTGCTCATGTGCGGCGTGCAGATTTGTATGTCTCTCTTTGCCTTTACAGAGATATGCGTATTTTCTATGAGGACGCGCTCCGGTCAACAGCGCAAGGTGTCTTCACATCCCCAGCAAACAGCGTATACAACACATATCTATCACGGAAAATTGCATCCTCATGCCAAAAGTTTATTATTTGCATGCGTTTTAAAGTTTTGAGCATTTAAACTTTTATTTTCCTCACAGCTGCTTGTCTGCGTTCAGCCGCCGCCCACACACAGCAGCCTGTCATCAGTGCACGTGAACAGAGCGATCTCTCTCTCACGTCTTAAAGCTGAAGTAACCTAATTCATCTCTCAATAAAATCACTCTCTGCTCTTGACTAAAGAACTTTTATACTTCATACGAATGCGTGTATATTTAATTAATACAGTAAAGACTGTGAAGTGTTTTATTTTCAGTACTTTTAGGAGACATAAGCCTTTTTAAAGCCATATTAAATTTCTCTATGCAGAATAAATATTTGTTGTGCTTATTTATTTGAGTCACTATTAAAACAATAATATACCCAATTACTGCAAGTAATATAACAAAGGCAACATCCGTGGTATTATTTTATCTAGAAAAAATGTAACAGTTACAGTCATCAAAGAGCTTGCATATCAGCTTTAAAAAAATCGGAATCGGTATCGGCCGATCACGAAGATTACAAATCGGTGATCGTATCGGCTGCAAAAATCCTGATCGGAGCATCCCTAGTGTTCACTACACTGGAATGAGTTAAATAAAGAGGCCACGTTTCGAGTGTGTGCTACCATACCTGACAATCACATCAAAAGTGAATTCTCTCATTTTCTCACTCTCATGTTGTTACAAACCTGTATAAATGTCTTTGTTCTGATAAACATGAAGGAAGATATTTATTTTGAGAAATGTTTGCAACCAAACTGTTCATGAGCCCCATTCACTTCAATAGTATTATTTTTCCCCACTATGGAAGTGAATGGGGCTTAGGATTGGTTTGGTTACAAACATTCCTCAAAATATCTTCCTTAGTGTTCATCAGAACAAAGACATTTATACAGGTTTGTAACAACATGATAGGGAGTAAGTGATGAGAATTTTTATTTTTGGGTGAACTACCCCTTTAAATCTTCCCAGGTGTTTTAATGACCGTGTGCCAAAAGATGTTGTAACTAAAACATACTAAACGTTCTGTACTTCCAACAATGTTTACACATTTTTATGTCTATGAATCTATATTACTTACTTCTGTCATTTGATCATTAATTGTTTGAAGTCTTTTTGCTAGCTGTCCTCCTTTCTGATAGAAGAGTTTCATCAGGTTTTTGGATTGGAGGTCCAGGTGACACAGGAACATAAGACAGTAGTGATTCTTTTAAATTCAGCATTTATCTGAAATAAACAAATTAACCAACCATTGTATATTTGAGTACTGCGAGTAAAAGAATAATAATTGTATATTAGTTACAAAAATAAGATATAGCTCCTAACAGCAGTACAAAAGTGAAAGAAATGACTTACCAATGTTTTTGAGTGTGTAGCGCATGCAAGGATGATGGACCTATAAGAGGAAATATTCAGATGTGAAATCAACACACAACCTCAAATGATTAAGACCACACATACACAGAGCAATAATGAAATAAGTATTATATCTGTCATAGGACGCAATGTTGGACAAAATTAGACCTTAAAACAAGGTTCTCTTCTGAAAACGTCAGCTTTAAGGTGTGGTCACTTCAAAGCGATTTTTTTTTTCAGTTAATATACCAGACGTCACGCGAGACATTTAAAAAAGCTTTTTCTAATTGAATCAAGTGTTGCTCGTGGCGTAGCGAAGTCACGAATAACTGACGCGGGTCTGATAATCTGATTAAGCAGACCGTTTGTTTCATACGCAATGTCATTATTAATGTAGTCAATTGATATCATCTGGTAAATTACTCACATGTATAACGTTACTCTGGACAGAATAACTTTTGGTTAGCGTTTTATTTGTCCTGACACGTTTCCATAGAACAGCTGAGTAAAAAGTGCCTCAAAAGTCAACTCAAAGCTGACAGTTTTCAACTCAGATAAAACTACCAAACGTGAAATAACGTTAAACAGCTGACGTTTTTAAAACGCTGTGACTTTATGAGCTTGACTGACTGTTAACTTACTCCACCAACCTCCTCCAAACTAATATTTACTACAAGTCATTGCAATGGCTACATATTGTAAACAAAAATAGTCTATCTAGTGAAGATATATCACGTATGAAGCGAACATAAATAAATAATAGAACTTACTTTAATAACGTGGTGTCCGTCTGAGAGAGTTCTTCTGACTGACTGCTGCTGAGTCTTCAGTTTGGCGCCCAAAACAAACGATCTTTATTCTTCTTTTATGGCAATCGACGTCCTTCTCATTGAGCTATACTGCCCCTGCTGCTCAGGAGGTGCCGTTTTGTGTGCAAACCCAATTTTATTGCTTTAAGTGTTCAATTCAATCAATTTTAATCAATGTGAGAATAATGTGTTCATTTTACATTCAAACAAAACATTTTAATCCTAATCAATTAAATTATGTTTACACAAGGAATATAAATATTTTGTGTCGCATATACATGTTTATTTTATTTAAATTCAAAGACCCACTAAGTCCATTTTTTTCAGTGTAATTGGTTTATTGCACGTTACGCCCCAAACACACCCATTACTCATTAGGAAAATATGAACAACCCTTTTCAACCATGCGCTCGGCGCACAAACCATTTTTCCTGTCCTTAAATTGGCAAAAGTGGATTCGGACACGCCCATAAAGAGGCTGTTTACACTTGGCATTAACATGTGTTTTCGTCGATCGGATCACAAGTGGACGACGTTAATGCCAGGTGTAAACGGTGTTCAAAACGTTTTGAGCTCGTCCACTTTCGACCACTTTCAACCACATCCAGAGGTGGTCGAAACCACTTTCGATCGGATCGCTTTGGAGTTGCGGAACGCACATGTGGTTGAATGCGTTCAAACAGCAACACGCGACCGCCTTCTCTCCGCCCATTTATCTAATCTGAGGTATTAAACACAAGTTTTACGTCTTTTTTGACTTCTGGCGTGAACGTTCGGTGAACAGCGCTATTTTTAGCCTTTCATTGATAAAACTAAGCGGCTGATCTCCGTAGTTTTGTTTTGAAAGCGTGTGAAAGTTGCGCGATCCTTTTTCATCAATTGCGCTGAAAATTCAAAGAAAGCTCTTACATACACATGTACAAAACACTGTGCAGCATGTTTACTTGCTAAACAAGCAGTGGAAACTGACATATTAGATCGCGTCCATATAAACTCATAATTACTCCCGCTCGGGTTTGAATGACAGCAGAGAGACTCGCCCACCGTCTCACAGACCACCCCCTCATAGTATTCAGCACAGAAGCGGTCGAAAGTGGAGAAAAGAGACGGATTTAAATACCAGGTGTAAACGTAATGTGTCTCTCTCGTCCACTTGTGATCCGATCGATGAAAACACATCTTAATACCAAGTGTAAACAGCCCCTTAGACTGTGCGCTTTAGACAATGCACTTAGATCGTTAAAATAGGGCCCTAAGTCTAAATTTGCTACTGACAGATGATGTTTGGCTACAAAGCTGCACAGCACATTGGTTCGGTAAGTATTACTGTTGCCTCACAGCAAGTAGGTCCCCGGTTCAAGCCCCGGCTAGGTCAGATAGCCTTTCTGTGTGGAGTTATCCCTGTATGAGCATGAGTTCACTCCAGGTGGTCCGGTTTCCTCCCACAGGCCAAAAGCATGCAGGTTAGGTGAACTGGAAATGCCTAATTGTCCCTTCCCCAATGTGTGTATGAATGTGGATTAATTTGTGTATGGATTAACCAGTTCGCGCCATAGCCATAGACGGAATGATGTTAATAAACTAAGCTTTACAAAGCATGCTGTGGTAACAAATAAAGCAAAATGTGTATAGGACGATAATACGATAAATTCTATGAATAAAACTATTTTACTTTTGGGGGTTAAATGCTTGGCAGAATCAAGCCAATTAAATTGGTAAGAAATGGCAGATTTTTTTTCTGGGTTGAGTTACAATATGATCATTGGGATTACAATTCCTGGGACCACAGCCATGATCAGGAAACATTTGCTAAGTAAATCATCAGTAGTTTGAGAGAAATGAGAGAAACTTTTAATGAGAGTTCAGTTATGAACTTAGTAAGTTGCAGCTTCTGCTCAAGGAAAATAACACTCTCTCCCATCATGTTGTCAAGGTGCTTGATAAAGATCTGTTTCTCCATGTGGCACGCCGTGATATTTTTGACCATCCATGTGACTATGCTGGAGAGAGGTCACAATCTGGACAGCCAGATAAAATCAAGTTACTGTTACAATTGTGGAACAATCACAATTGAGGAGCTCAGATGCAAAAACCACTTAACGCCACCTGTTTCAAAAATAAGATAATAATATGTGAGTTAAATTTGACCCGAGTTTAGTTGCAAAAGTTATAGTTTCAAACCCAAATAATTTTTTTTTTCAAATTGAAGCCTCATCGAAAACTTTTTTAAGGATCACTCTGCATCTGATTTCTATCAAAAGTCCTTCACAAAAACGCAATTATCTCAACTTTTTGCTCAAAATGTGGTGTTTTTGAAGAAACATACACATATTTGAGAGGTGATAAAAAGAGAACTAATGAAGGTAGGATGAAACAGGTTTTTTGTTTGAAAGCAGAGGGTCTATTCTTTCATTTGTTATACAGTATTGTATGTTATATATTTTAAGAAGAACATTTTCTGGAAGGCATTAAACTTTTGTGAAAATCATGAAAAATGCTGGCGCTGGCTGGCAACCTAAAAAAAAAAACGCTGGCGGGGAAAGAGTTAAAAGTCTGATAAAAATGCTCATATTTATATGAATAATGTATATTTTATTGTGGATGTTTTCTCACAATCATGACGTAATGTGAAGTAAAATAAAAAATCTAAGCAATATCGCTCGATTAGGAGTGTGATATTTGTTTATATCGTCACGGCTGTGATTAGGCCAAAGACACGAGGCCAGAGGCAATCACAGCCGTGACGATATAAACAAATATCACACAACTCAGAGAGCGATATTGCTTTTATACAACAGTTCAACGGCACACATTTAAAAAAAACTTATTTTAAAAGCCTCTTTGTTTGGGAACTACTTTTTTCGCCACGGATTTGAAGGCCAGAATGACAGGTAACACTTTCGGCTGTTTTGAATCTCATAATAATTCAATGAACGGAATAGCCGTTTCTTAATATTACCGTTTCTTGGTCACAAATTGTAGTTTTAAGATTAGTTCAGATATTCAAATCCACAGTCGATTAGTAAAGATAGCGCCTGTTTGAACATTTGCTTATTAAGATTCGGTACGTGAGAGATCCAGAGCCATGAACGGACGTCAGTGTTCACTCGGCCTGCTGACCACCGCCCTACCTGGGCTACATCTCTGACAGGGATTCCCTGGCTCTGATGTTGGCCCTATTTGTGTTTGATGGTCAAAAAAGAGATCAAATCAGCAGTATTTGGTGTCATGAAACTATTACTTGTTTTTTTTATATTTAGTGTCTTTTGTGTTGTTATTGTTTTAGCGAAAGGTAAAAGTTAATAAAACTATATTTATGTAACATTACTATATTGCTTTCCCATTTAATCTTAACGTGATACGAGCACTCGATTATTATTAGACTTTGTTCTTGTCAGTACTATATAAAAATTTTTTTATAAGTGTCAGAGAGATGTTTTTTGCATGCTGCTTATAAATATATCAGTGGCGATAACTCATAATGTGTTTAATATTCACGTCACGATAAAATAAATCATCAATGTCCACATTGAAAAGCTGCAGTGCTTACTTGCAGTTCCACCGTGTTTTCGCGTTCTGAGAAGAGAGATCGCTTCAGAGAAAATTATTGTTTTCATTCCTGTTTCCAAGTGTTAATCGTCCACACGATGTGACATTACTCCACTTAAGTTTAACGTTACATCCAAGAGTGCTGATCTTTGATGGGATAATCACTTCTGATTGGAATTCACAGACTGATTCACGAGCTAGTGAACTAATGAGACACACGGATAGTGTTTAAAAACAGCACGTCTGTCTGTGTCCGTGCAGTTTTTCCAGTCAGAGATGAGCCTGTTTAAAGAACCTCCATTCACTAATACTAAAATGACCAGTAGGTGGCGGAATAATACAAACGGTGAAGCGGTTACTGTGACGTTATCAGGACAATATCACACGGCTCTTGGCCAATCAGATTCGAGGACCAGAAAGAACTGTTGTATAATTTAAAATAATAATCTATAAACATATTATACAAACTTAAAAAACTTTGAGTTTTAAAGGCCACATCTGTACAAGAAAACATGTCAGACTCACTTAGAGGGTTTTACATCTCTTCATTTCCAGGTGGAGGCTGGGTATGTTTTTTGAAGAAAGTGCGAAGATTTATTTCAAACAAGCCAAGCTAAGATATGAACAAAAAATCCATAATGTGAAAGTCTTTACTTGACTTGACAACTGTGATACCTGCTGCACTTGGCCTGCAGTCTCATGCCTATGGCAGAATCACAGGCGTACTTATATTTAATGGTGCATGAAAGCACTAAGCATGTATTGCTTAAGCTTGGCTGTCAAGAGTTACTTAGATCAGTGGTTTCCAACCCTGTTTCTGGAAAACACCAATGGTAAAGCTTTTGGATGTCTTCCTAAACAAACATAGTGATTCAGCTCATCACAGTACGTTCTCCAAGACCTGAAATGGTTTGTGAGATAAGGGAGACATCCAAATTGTTACAGTTGTTCAAGGAACAGGGTTCAAAATCACTGCCTTGGATAAAAATGGTGTTGTAGTCTGTCCTACATAGCACACACCTGACATGTGACCACCAGTTTTGTGTGTCCCTGTATCTTTAATACAATAGCATATATTTTTTAAACTATTTCAAAGCTTACTCCAAGCAGCTAAACTACCCCGCCATACAGTACATGCTCCATACCCACCCACTGAGAGTGTTATTCAATGGAGTCTCAGCGTGCAATGGAATGAATAGAAAGCACATGTATTATTGAGAACAAAATGTGGCACATGCATCCAGAACTGCAGCATAGAGGAAAAGGGCGTGGGAGAAATGGTAAACGCTGCACAAAAATGGCAAGCAGGCATCTTGGCTCACGCAATTTCACAGTTCCTAAAATAAATAAATAGTTAAATAAACAACCCAGTGTACAAATAAAAAATGCTGGGTCGGAAGTGAAAAGCACATGAAATTTTTATAGGGGGAGTATTATTTTGCTGTGGTTAGCTAGTTGATTGTGAATTCAGGAAGAGGAAATGTTTGTGTAGATGTGTGGGGCCAAATAAAAATGCGTATGAGAACTGTATGTTATTTTAAAATAAAGTGAAAAATATAGCATTACCAAATCTGAAAATAAATTAATAAAATGGAAATGTCCATTCGCTGCTTATATCACGTGCAATAACAAATCATGCCAGTTATGAAATTCAAGATCATAATTGGCTGCACCAAACCCCAACACGACCCATTTCTCAGGGATATAAGGACATAAGTGCTGCTCTTCATTAGGGTAGTTCAACAAATTAACAGTAATAACTATAACATTTCGCTATTACAGTTCTCTTAAGAACAGCTCATTTTACATCCGCTTTTGCGCTTCAATGATCTAATGGTGCTCCACATTCATAAGCTCCTAACCCTATAAATCAGATATTATAGATGCATAATAGTTGATGCACTTCATTTATTTTTTAATATGTACTACATTAAGCAATTAGCTTGCTCTGCATACAACATTCATAAGATTAAACATAAGGGGCTGTTATTTACAGATTTTTCACTTAAACATACAGCAGCTACAGCTGCTTTAAATCTGATAATTTTTTGCAGTGCTAACTGTTAAAAAAAAAACCTTGCTGAGAAAGTGCATCTCATAATTATTTAAGAACTGTGTCGCTGTGGAAAAAGCACAATGTAAAAATTCACCAGTTAACCTCAGTATCTTACTAGTCGATATTGCTATCTTTTTTCATGCATATCACCTGCTGTACCGGCCAACATTTTAGCTTATCAAAGTGAGTAACAGAAACACAACTGAACTAAATCAAAATCAATTCAGGTAAAATTTATTTATGTGGCGCTTTTCACAATTGTGAAAAGACAAGAAATAATAGGGAAATACAACATGGAATAAAGAAAACACAGAAAAATGCACTTTAGCAGTTCATACTGAGAAAAGTGAAGTAATGAAAACCTTTGATTACCAGAAAGCATTATTAACATAATTTACAAATCCTAAACTAGGCTATCTCAGCAGTCTCATAGTAAGCAAGCAAATAGGGCATATAATAAATCATACATCTAATGTATTGTATACCAGTGGCGGCCGGTGACTTCTGTTTTCGAGGGCGCTCGATGCGAAGTTCATCACAACATGTATGTAGCCCGTCATGTGTGTGGCTCGTAATTTCAAAATAAAGCAATAAACCCCAAGAAGCAGTGGGTTACCAGTGCATTTTATAACAGCTAAGGGGCGTTTATGGTGTTTATAAAACGGTTACATCATATGCATAGCAGGGTTTCACAAAATAAAACACAAATAAGTTGTAATTATATTAGTACAAATATTACTCTTCCGCCAAACAAAGTAGTTCCTCAGAATCAAGTGTGGCTGCAACAGAGCGCAGTTCACAACCAGCACAGACGCAGCAAAGACACAATGAAAATATGATTTAAAACTGTGGTGTTTATTTTTATAAATCAACATTCATCTAAAATATACATCAACATTTATATCGTGCAACTGTTGAAGTGATGATCAAATATGCTTGGAAGCATGCTTAACTCTTTCCCCGTCAGCGTTTTTTATAAGTTGCCACCCAGTTTTAGTTTAATGCCTTACAGAAAAATTATCTTCTTTAAATAAACATAAAATATCAAATGAAAGAACAGTCCATCCGCTTTCCAACAACAACAACAACAAAAAAAACGTTTCATCCTACCTTCATTTGTTCTCTTATCAGTTATCACCTCTCAAATTTTCAGCTTAAAGCAGAGATAATTCCATTTTTTGTGAAGAACTTTTGTAAGAGATCAGATTCAGATCCTGATCAAAACTTACACGTCACGCTAAATCCACCACAACGCTGTTGTGTCGAGTGAATGCGTCAGTGTTTAAGTTGGGTAAAATTGCCATCTAGTGGATAATAGCGGAAATATCAATAAGACAAAAACAACTCAGAGAACGTTTTCTCTTTATTGACGAAATGCTGCTGACGTACTGTAGTTGCCAGTGTACAGACACAGAATAGTCTGGCAAGTAATTTTCGCAATTATACAGTCTGTTTGAATATTTTTTACAATGGCTATGTTTACATGTACAAAATTTTGTCAATCCAATTTAATTTTACGATTGAAGGTTACGACGTTACAGTTTACATGCACTCTAAAGATTGCAATCTGATTAAAATGTTCGTTTACATGTACATTCTACATACATAGAATCCGAACCAAACGTCTGCGCAACCGCACAGCCAGGGTTGCCAGATTCGCGTATCAGAACCATCCCAAATAGACATTCAAAACTAGCCCAAAAGCATCCCAATGACTATTTACAGTCCAAATACCAATAAATAATGAACGAAATACTTTCATCTTTAACCCGCAGAAAAAAAACAACAACTGGTGGAAACAGTTTAAACAGTAGCTTAAATCTAAACTCGAAAAAAGCCGAGGACTTGGCACTGCCTCACTGAAGTCGAACAAGCCTATTGCGTGTTTCTTTGATGAAAATCATGTGATATAAGAGTTTAATATAAGACGTGAACAGCACAATTGTTCTGCGCATGTGCACAATGTATTTTTGCATCCGATTGAGAAAATACTACGATTCACGCGTTTACATGAGTACTTTTCTCCTGCAGATCGGATCACAGATCGGAATACACCACCTCCTTCAATATGATCCAAATTTGCATCCGATTGTCTTTAAATTTTATTGATTAAGGTGTTTACATGAAGGCTTTTCAATACTTTTGAGCCATCAATACGATTACAAAAGGATTATTTGGGTGCATGTAAACGTACCTACTGTTTGCATAATGCTTAAAAAAGCGGTGAAAAAAATTGGCAACTACGCCATCAGGTGAACGCACTCTAAACAACCAAAGAGGGGAACAAATTGTTAATTAAAATAGTTTGTTTTGTTTTCTTTCATAATATTGCTATTAAACTACTAATGGAACATGGACCTTCATGGAGATGCCTTTCATTATTTTCTGGGTAAACGAATTGTGAAACTAACTAAAGTCAATGGGACAGACAGAAGCCTCCCAGTTTTCATCAAAAATATCTAAAAATGTGTTTTGAAGACAACCAAAAGACTTAGTGGTTTAGTACGACACAGGAGTAACTGATTTTTGATAAAATTATAATTTTGGGGTAAACTATCCTTTTAAGAATATATGTTGATTATATTCTTTAATTAGGAAGAACATGTATTATTCTGTATTTAAGATGACAAATGTATAAAGCATTTCTCTGAAATCTCTAAATTAGAAAAAAATAGACAAACCATGTCTTGCATTCACTGGATCTTGTGTTTCTTCTTCTTTTGTCTTGTTCTTGGGAAATTTTTCACGAACATGATATCCTGTATCTGTCACAGGAATTGAACATACGTCAGTAGAGTGTTTTCCCCCTCTCCTTAAAACAGACATTATATCTTTCCAATTGGATGGGTTGCATATTAAAAACCTTTTGAATGTAACTGTATTACTAACCACTTTTTATTAACTTTAACCGAATACAGTTTCTTATATTTTGTATTTTAAAAATGTTTTGGCATTAGATGTATTCTGTTTCTGTTACATTAGATGTAATCTGTTGCATGTAAACAGTGTCATCCAAACATACTGTATAGCCAAATCCAATAATGTATTGTTTTAATCAATAGCCCTAATTAAAACCATAAAAAACAATGACCAGTTGTAACCTACAATAACATTGCTTGACTGAAGCTACTGTTTAATTTGCACATCTGTAACTTTACGAGACAATGGCAGATGGAGAGAAGCATTAGAGCACAGAGACAGCCGTACTTGAAAGGCCTCGGAGCACACAGTAAATGGCCTTGTTCAAGGGCACAATGATAGTGGTCTTTGGAGGGTCCTGATTGATTTGAACCCTGGCCTTCCTGTCCATGCTACACCAGAGCCTCTTAACATACTGAAAAATCTTTCTCAAATGTACCATTAAACTTGTATGCATCTGTAACGAATAGAATTTACTGTACTGTATTGAAATGATTTGCACCTGTGTAACAACCACTGGTCCACAGAAACCACCAGCTTACTGAAATACACATGCAAAGTCAAACAAATGGACGATTATGTAGAATGTAATGCAAAATGAAGCTGGGACACATGTTTGCTTTACCTAGAAAAATATGAGTCATATGAGTATAAGCCCAACCATTGATTTAAAATGGATGATCTCTTTCAGTCTCTAGTGTAGAGGGTCTAGACTTAAGTCTTAGTAAATCAGGAAGAAGGGCTAAACGCTGAGGGAGGATGAATGTAGGGTCAGCCAGGTAACCCCTCACAGTGCTGTGAACGCAACTTGCTTGCATTAGATGTACACTGGGGAGAGCATGTTTTCCATTACACTGCTCTCTGGCTGACAGTACTTTAGTGTATGGCTTTTTGCTGATGCAATGTTTGCATAACAGGGAATCAAACTGCTTTGTGAACTTGAAACATTAACACAACACAACGTTCAACTTAATGTACATAAAGACCAGGCTACTCTTAATTGCCAAATTCCAATAAAATATTACCATCTACAGACATGCTACAAAGAATGTAGGATAAAGGATCAATCAGAGTAAATTATGTTAAAATATGTAGGGCCCTATTTTAATGATCTAAGCGCATTGTCTGAAGCGCACGGCACACGGTCTTAACGGGCGTGTCCGATGCCACTTTTGCTAATTTAACGACGGGAAAAATGATTTATGTGCCAAGCGCACGGTCGAAAAGGGTTGTTCCTATTCTTGTAATGAGTAATGGGTGTGTTTTGGGCGTAACGGAGATAAACAAATGAGAGTCTTATCTCTCATCCCCTTTAAAAGCCAGTTGCCCTGGCGCTATGTCTTATCCCTATTTAGATGACGGACTTTGTAAGCTGAAAAACTAAGTAAAGGAAGAAGACCACCAGTTTAAGAACAATGTTATGTGCCGTTTTCAATTTTATTGAATTTTTAATTTTTTTGATTAAAACCTTTAAAAGCCTTTTTTTCAGTCATAGAAGTACAAATAGCATGCTTTTAATTGCTGTATGTATTGATATCCCACATAATCATTGTAATCTCATAAAATAAGTAGCAAATATGCAAGAAAAGGTTTGTACTCTAAAAATACAAACAAGAGAATTTACAAACGTGCAGAGAGTCAAAGCGTTTCAGCACTCGGACAGCGCCATGGGATTTTTAAAAAACATTACTTAAAATGTTTCTCATCCCAGCATATTCACAGGTAAAGTGTCATCATATACTATAAATCCATAGGGTAGCATTTAAAAATAGATGCATTTGTTTAAAGCAAAGCATTTATTTACTTTACGCCTTCTAAAGTCTCATAATCGGTCCTCATTTATGTCCAAGAGACTCAATAATAATATTTTACATTCAATCCTTTAATCTTTCATATTTAAAAGCATTTTTGTGCTGCTGTGCATGCATGTATGTGATAAGCAAAATCGCTTTGTCGTCCCGTTTATAGGCGCATATTACTAACGCGCTCTTTAAATAACAAAAACAATATTGCGCCATAGACCAGGTTTTAGGTGGTCAATGGCTTGGTATATTTTAGTTGCCTCAAAATAGCAACGTGCCAACAATGCGCCTAAACACATCTCATTTTCAGACCAGAACGCCCATGGGCACAAAATTGGGTGCAAATGCATTTGATATTTAAAGCGCCCATAATGAGAGCCCATAATGTTACATGGTATTTCAACAGGACTACACTGTAATACATTTCTGTATAAATTACAGTATTACTCGCAGCTAGTTGCCAGTAACTTACTGTAGATTTTGCATTTATGTTATTTACTGGCAACAGTTTGTTCAAAGTTAAATGAACATGAAACATTTCACATCTGAACAATTATAAAAAAGTGTACATTATTAGGAAAATAAATAGCTCAGCGTCAATCACAAAGTGTACTGGTTGCATTTTCAACTGAAGCTTTACACGCAGCTTTCAAGGTCGTCAGATCTTTCAACCAATCCATGCTATCAACACATAAAAAGTGCTGAAACATTTTATCTTAAGCCCTGTCATAGTCGTAAAATGCTTGAGTGATAGCCAGAGCTAAAAAGGTACAGGAGTCAAGGTTCATCCGACACAGAGACTGATAACTGACCTATAGGAGATCCATCATAATCAACCCTTTATCTGTGTTAGAAGAAGAAGAATTGGCAAAAAACTTGCCTTATGTAAACTTCCAGGAGGAATAGATGAGGACTTTTTACATTGAGATGTGGAAGCTTTGGTTATTATAAAAAATACCACCACTGATTTTGCACTTCTATGGTTACTGTAAATTTCTGACCTGGATATGTAATTATTCAATTATTCATGAGGTAGATTCTACAAGTAGCCTATACATGATTCGCAATCTTTAGATATATTGGAGAAAGAAATTACACGTCTTGTTTAACTACGTGCATAAAATTTTTGCATTTCGCCCCCATCGTTTCCCAGACATAAAAATCAAGACTGCACTCCACAACCCTAATTGATGTTCTCAAGAAATGTTTCATCAAACAGAATGGGTTGCCCTCAGCCACCAGAAGTAATGCATCATAAATTCTCAGAGGTAACAGACGCTTTTGGCTTAATACACCCATAAATAACAGATGAAAATCATTTAGATAGGAAAAGAAGAAAGAAAGAGAGAGGGGGGAGAATAAAATAAAAGAAGCCATTTAATCTTTCTTCGCATGAAGATTACATATTCAGAATTGGCAATTGAAAACAGAATCAAGAGACGAGTGATATGAAAATGAGACAAAAAATTGTTTTTTCACCTAAACATTGGCTATACTCTATAAAGTGCCATATCAGATCTCAAAGAAGCACAATTCACAGAGGAGATGTCACGGATTATTTCGGAAATAAAAGCTGCGTTGGCAAATAGCAGGAAGGCTGATATCAGGATGCATGAGGCTCTCCTGGCTTCACTTTACATACAAATTGCTGTCAAAAGAAAATTGCTTATTTGGAAATACAGTATAGATAGTACAAAATAAACAGGCATGACTGTCCGGTGAGGCACAAAAGAGCAAAAATGGATAGAAGTAGCATAAAAAAAAGGATGTTTGTTATTTTTTATACGGCACATGCAGAATGAAGTCGCTTGGGCTTTAAATAAACAGTTTGTAGACTGTAGATCTTTCACGAACATCAAATGACCCTTCATCAATCCAAGGTGGAAGAATTACCAGTGGTTTTATCGACCACGACGGTTGGGTTGGAGAAGGTGTTGAGATGACATGACAGTAGGTCAGTACTGTTCACCCCTGAGATGTCTCCGTGGCTTCTTCTCCACTACCCACAGACATTGTCAAGGGCTGTGAAAAATGTTCCTGCATGTAGCTGAATCACATGCTTCACTGGTCAGGCCAATTTTGATGCATTTCAAGGAGACTGTATTTGAACACTTGATCAGTCCGATGGAGGTTAATGACACATCTGACTGATGATGGCCTGACCTTTTTTATGAGGTGAAAGGTCAAAAGTATGTATTGTGCCTGCCGGTGCTTTTAAAATACACTTAGTATCATCTTATTTTGATCCGAAAAGAA
The DNA here is from genome assembly GCF_027580225.2 of Misgurnus anguillicaudatus. Classification (NCBI taxonomy): domain Eukaryota; kingdom Metazoa; phylum Chordata; class Actinopteri; order Cypriniformes; family Cobitidae; genus Misgurnus; species Misgurnus anguillicaudatus. Next base: position 47,895,363 of record NC_073357.2, on the reverse strand, counting down.
TCATAATGTAATTTTACATGGATAATAGAATCTAATTGCTACGATATTGCTGTTGTATGGCATAGTGACATCTTTTTGTTTTTAATGGACAGTCTGAGCAGTACAATACAGTGGTGTGAAAAAAAAGTGTTGGCTCCCTTTGGGTAGTAATTTAACCTATGCTGGGTTGTTTTAACCCATTGTTGAGTGAAATATGAAAAGTTTCTGGGTTTATTTAACCCAATGGCTACTTTTGTCCCTTCTTAAGCCAATACTGGGTTGAAAATATATTTTTTAAGTGTACTATATAAATGTTGTTTGACACTTAATCCACAAGACGAGACATGAGATTGGGTTCATGAGAATGAGAGTTTTATATATTTTAAAGGAGCATTTCACCCACAGAAACATTAATCTTAATTGAAAGTGCGTCCTATTTGTGGTCAAAATGTAACATATATTTCAAATTTGGTGCCTATTTGACCGAGAAAAGGGGTGTCTGTAGGCTCACCCACTCAACAAAGATATTAGACTTCCTGCTTTCAATGATGCAAAATGATGATTTTAACATCATTGAAAGAAGGAAGTGCAACACTGAAATCCGTATTTCTCCTGTCTCAGGGGAAACTGAGGAAATGATGCACGACCATTCAAAAACATGACTGGGATTCTAACTATACAAAGCTTAATGCAAATAGGTGAAGTATCTCAGACAAACACAACGTATCTCAGACGAACATTATTGGAAACCCAAACAAAAAAGAACACGCAGTAAAAGACAGAATATAATGCATGCACATTGCAGTAGAAAAGATTTAGCCAGAAATTTTACTTTATGCTGATATTAGAACAGTGGCCGTTTCTCAATAAAAAAGCGGCTTCCTCCGGAGGTCGCATATAAAGGCTGCATACATCATCATGCCTGGTTTATTTCAGACATTTTAAGTCATGAGCATATTACAATAATTTACAATTAACTAAATATAATAGTAAACTTTATCATTGTTAGTAGTCTTTATGTATGCAGTCTACAAATGCGACCTCCAAAGGATGCAGCCTTTTGTTTGAGAAACGGCCAGCATTTCACCTGCACAAGAAACCTTGTGACATAATTGATTTCGTAATAAATATTTAATCTTCGCACAAATACTCTTCACACCTTTACTGTATAATATAAAGTATATACTTTTAAATGTCGAACACAAGAATAACAAACACTCTTTGTTCTTTTGATAGTGCTCCTTGCTCTGCTACAGTTAAAGTGAATATAAACTAAGCCTCCATACACTAAGGCCCCATTTACACGAGAATGCTTGAGGGTGAAAATGTAAAAATATTTTATCTGATGTGCCCTTTTGTTTACACGGCAACCGCATACTGTACAGTAGGTACTGAATAAGAGGAAGTACCTACTTACTTGCCGTTAAAACAGTAGGTACTGTATAGTATGAATCCTGGTAGTATGAATGGGATTCGGACGTACTACATCCGCCATGTTATTACATCACGTGATCAAAGTCGTCATCAGGTCATGTCATTCCAGCGCAAAAACAGCTGCGTGCCTCTTCTTCTTCGTTGGATAACTGCTCTCCCGGGGCATCATGGGATAGTGAAGTGTCCATCATATGAACACTGCAAAATCTAACCGGAAGCAGTAGGGTACTTTTCGCATACTGTTTTTCGAATACTATATATTCGGACATACTACTCACCTCGCCTACTGCTTTTCGCATACTATATATTATGAAGTAGGCGGTTTCGGATGCAGCATTGGTGCTGTTGTGTGTCAGTGCTTCACATTGCCACCTAGCCGCCTGGAGTGCATACTACATTAAATATCACACACTTTGGCGTCACCATATGCACACGGACCCCCCCAAAAAACGCTTGTATAAACGCGTAAGAAAACATGATAATGCAACGCCACTTTTGCGTTTTCTCTTCAGATTGTTTCCGTGTAAACGTAGCCTAACATTCTGTCCATTTTGTGTCTTATGGACAAATAAAGATACATGGCAGACTTGTCATTCTTTGTACGCTATTCCTTTAATTCCAATTACACTGAATGCCTAATAGTTTCCAGATGCAAACACAGTCTCTAGCAAAATATTTGTGACACTGTCTGTGAAATCCAGGCTAAAGTGTCATAATCGAATTATGCGATTAGGACATAAAAGTTTGATTTCAGTTATTGATTTCACATTGATTTCAATCTTTGACATGGTCTTACTCAGTCAAAGATATAAAGGTTATATATTCATAGAATGTTCTTTACATTATGTAGGATGATTTTATGTGTAAAACAGTAAATCACAAACAAAAATACTTTAGCTGGGTTTTTACAAGCAGGGTCACATTTCTGTACTACGAAGCTCCCTGACGTTTTCTAAAGCATATTACTTACAGGCAAAAAAAGAAAGAACAAGCTAAAAACACAAAAAGGCAATGTTATCCATTACATTTACAAATGAAAAAACAGTATTATGACAAAAACTTCTTTGGCTAGCACTAGATCTTGATATTAATTTACGTGTGATTCAGTAGAACGTCTGAAAGCAGCCTCCCAGCATCCGTGATGAACTACATACAGTACACTAGAAGCTGGAACGTATACAGTATGATAAGTGAGGCCTCACACATCCAAACAAATATTGATTGAAATTAATTGCTGAAAGGATCCAGTTACCAGCAGGCAGGTGAAAAGGATGAATACCGAAAAGTAAAGAAGGACATTTATCAAGGGCATTAGGAAGCGAGAGCCCGATTTTCAGCTGAGGCCAGAGCACTTTGATAAATTGGCACCCGGGCTCATTTGGCCCGAGTATAAGAGAGCGACGCAAGCATATTTTAAACCATTAAGGGCTAAAGTTAGCCTCCCTCTACTTGCCATCAATCACTGGCCTCGAGCCCCTTAGCTTGAGCTAACGCTTCAGTGCTGCTGAGGTGCTGTAGAGAGCTGCAGAACAAATGTTTCATTTTCCTCTGATGAACAGCTCTGTTGCTACAGGGGCCTGGTAAGATGGGCGGGCAGAGGAGTGAAATAATGTTAATGTAATCCTGCACTTTTAGATGGTAAAATGAGTCTCTGACAACTATGTTTAAAGGAAACTAATTACAAAAACAAAGAACAATGTTTATGGGCATTTCTTAAAATTATTCTAGCTACTGTATTAGACCCACAAATAACAACATTGTGACAAAATGCAATGCATCTCCTGGGCTACGTACTGTACTCTCCTGCAGGTGCATGCACAAACCTTCACGTATGGGTAAAAACTGGACTATTATTCGGCAAACACCACCATTTTACTATGTTCTTACCCCAACTTAGACGAATTGATACATCTCTATCTTTATTCAATGCGTGCACTATATTTTTGTACAGCGCGTTGTGAATGTGTTAGCATTTAGCCTAGCGCCATCCATTCCTTAGGATCCAAACGGGGATGAAATTAGAAGCCACCAAACACTTCCATGTTTTTGCTATTTTAAGACTGTTACATGAGTAGTTACACGGGTAAGTATGGTGGCACAAAAAAAACATGCAGATTTATTAAGCGGATAAAAATTAAGAACTATATTGTATGGTGGAAGAGCACTTAGCTTGTGCGCCAAAGGTCAAAGTGCTGCAAGCTAAGTGCTCTTCTGCTATATAATATAGTTTTTATTTTTATCTGCTTAAAAATCGTCACGTTTTATATTGTGCCACCATACTTACTCGTGTAACTACTCATGTAACAGTCTTTAAATAGGGAAAACATGGACGTGTTTGGTGGCTTCTAATTTCATCCCTGTTTGGAAGGGAACATAGTAAAATATTGAAAAACGGCAGTGTTTTCCTCTAATACCCAAGTCGAATGGTTTTAATTTAACTATTAATTAGTTATAGTGTTTATTCAAGCAGTTTTTGCTAGCGATTCAACCTAATTGCCAATATTGTGTTGTTTGGATTTGAAGTTCAACTCAATAAACTGATAATTATTTTCATGTCTGACAGCAAGCATTGCAGACAGCAGATTATTTCATCAGAGACTTATATTTCAGATTCAATGCATCAAGAGTCCCATTACTTAGTTAACCAATCTGTATGCTGGTTGAGATGACCCTGAAGGTTTTCTCACTCTCTCAAACTCCTTCTGAGATCTTTTTGAGTTAATATGTGAGTCTTTCCTCTGAAATGGTCCATAGGGTTTTCTTTCTGAGTTCGTTCTCACTTAAGGGCAAAGTTTAGATAATAAAAATGACAGCAAGTTCAGGAAACGCAAGCGAGAAATATGTAAATTATTTAACGAAAGCTTTTGCCAAAACATGGTATCTTGATCTTATTAGGAAAGGAAGCAGCATGTGTGTGTGTTAATTTGTAGATGAACTGCAGTTTATCCATTTATTCTGTAATCCCATCTGGTACTGACCTTCCCAGTGTCACAAAAATGTTCTTATCTTGTAAATAGGTGACCTTGAGGCCAAAGCGGAAAACAACATAGAAAAACTAAAAAAGATTACTTTGTAATTGGTTGGGATATTGAAATCTGCTCCAAAGCCTTCTAGGAATTTTATTTCTTAGTCTTCTCCTTTCATTTGAAGCTTGGTAATGGCTGGCAACAAAAATGCATTTATTTATTTCGGGCTCAAAGCAGAAAGTTCAACAGCCAGTGATCATAAAAAAACAACAAGCCATTTCTTGCACAACCCTACATATTATCATTGACAGACATCTATTTCCTGCTCTTGAGAAAATGAATGAAAGCAAAGAAATAAAGCACTTGAGAGAATATAGGAGAATATAAGGTAGGCCAGTAAAACTAAGCTCTCAAGAAAACCAGGAGGGTTTTACCTGGATAAAATTGTTTTTGTGACCGGAAAATTATTGTCATTTGTAGTTAAATCTAAAAGGAGGATAGCTAGAAGATAATGCTTGTTTTGTAACAAAACAAAAAACATTGACCAAACTAAATTTAAAATTGTGACATCCTGGATCAAATGTAATGGAATATGTTGAAAACAACTAATTACATGCTGGATAAAAATGTTATATTTTTAGCATCAAAATATGTTTTGTATACTGAATCGAATACATCAGTAAGCTCTAGTCCTCAAATCTGATTGGGTAAGAGGTGATTTAAGAGTGCTAGCATGCAGTAACCACTGAAACTAGTTTTAACTTTAAATTTGTAATGGACGCTGAAATGCAAAAATTAACTTTAATGTCAATAGTACAACTTCAGCATATACAGTAGCATTAACTAGCATGTAGCGCTAACAATTTTTTTTGCATTAAAACAACATTATAATTAATTTCAAGGGTACCTATTGTCCGATTCACGATTTTACATTTCCTTTGGTGTGTAAGTGTGTATTAGTACATGTTAATGATATGCAAAAGGTAAAAACCCCAAAGTAAATGATGATGCTAGTTATCGTCTCCAACGTAAATCTCTTTTTTTGGACTACAACAAACTCACGAATTGTAGGCAACAGTTTACTTCTTGGGATTTATGACGTAGAGAAGACCAACATTATCATAATTCCTCCCGCTTCGGACTCGGCCTGTAAGTTAACTCCTGTTAGCATTGCATTGTGACCGAATCTTTCAAACATGGTAAGGAGCGTCACATTTCTGTCTGATGTCAGAGGTATTCAGGCCAATCACAACATACAGATTAGCGGGCCAATCAGGGACACAGAGCTTTTCAAACTGATGAGGTTTTTTTTACAAAATCTGTGCGTTTCAAGAAGAGCGTGAAATCCGGAGCTACAAAAATTTATGGCATGTGGAATATAATGTGTTTTTTGAACCGTAAACCACGCGAACACATTGTATTATACCAAATACACAAAATAACGTTTTATTTTTTAGCAATTTTTATATATATATTAGGTGCCCTTTAAAGTGTAAGTTAATGTTGGGGCGTACATCAGGACTGTAACGTCACAGTCTGTGTTATGTTGAGACAGGCCTGTTTTCCGGCAGTCTTTTGCATGCACAAGGTTTACATAAGAATGAGAAAACAATCATGTTTGAGGCTCACAATATGTAATTACCATGTACAGAACTCTTATTATTCATCTATGCCTACCTAGGTAAATATACTGTAGTTTTTATATAAATATATATGTTTATATATTTTATTCTAAAGTGTGCAAAATGTCTTTCCATTATGGAAATTTTGGGGAAATTATAATACTACAGAGGGAAAGTCAGGGACCTCTGAAAATAAATAATTCCTGTCATGTGTGGCTCGATTGTCACTTGGGTTAGACATTAATGATTATTGATCGTATGAGGTGGAGCTGTCAAAAAAACTTTTGCAATTACAGAACCTCCTCTGATTGGGCTAAAAACAAAGCACTCATGGCCTGAGGCTAGACCAGTGGTTTTATTAAATTAAGAGAAATTCACTTTTTTTTTACCTTGTTGACCTACAAACTTGATTAAAGCAGGGAAGTAGAAAGACTACATTGGGGATGCTGGTAAATTTTATTGTGACTCTGCTGATTTATTATTACTTTGGCCTTTCTCTGAAATGATGACTACTACAATGTAAAGGCTGATAAATGTACTAACTTTAAAAAGTAAACTGTACTGATTATGACTTATTTGGACATAACCCATTTCACCCAAGGGTTGCAAAAAATTCCTACATTTGAGCTCCATGAGATCATAATCCTCGTGCAAAAGTTTACAACCAATGGAACACAGAGAGAGTGCTTCGGAAACCTGTTTCTATATGGTATATATATATATTTTTTGTGGCATCTAGCATAAGCATTTACCTAGATTGAGAAAGAGACTTGTCAAATTTACTTGTATACTATAGATGGTCTCTTACTGTTCAAAATGTAAAAGCATAGATTAGCAAAAGTGCCAGAACTGAAAGCGTAATGAAGTTTAGTGTGTGGTGAATTTTAGACATGTGTGAGACTTGGATTGGTTGGTTGAATGAACTGGATTTGGTTATGTTTGATTCTTCATTCAAGGGGCCGGAGAGTGTGTGCACTCATGTATAATGAATTGTGCCAGTGTTTATTCAGTTATGCACATTTCTCCAGAAACAGCCACTCAGGCCGCTAAAAAGACACTGTGATTTGAAAAGAAAATGACATTCACGACTCCCTTAAATTTCGCCTGAGCTCCGGCATTAGCAAAACATTCACCATTTTCTGTCGGAATAAAACACTGAGTGAGCAGAACTTTCCTAAGCAAATTAATGGGTCCAATGCTTTCAGCTGGAGTTTTCCCAATTTTCCTTAATATCTTTAAAGAATGACTCAAATAAAAATTTGGTGATTTGTTTCTTCTAAAGCACAGTATAAAAAATGTATGTAAATGTAGATTATCATTACTTAAACAAAGAGGATAACAGAGATAGAACATCTGATAGTTTGCCTGATAGTCTAGCATGCATTAAACAATTCAGTGGTTCTTACTCCATCACAGGATCCCTGACATATATTACATGCTCTAAACTGGCCCTGCGTTCCAGTTCGTTTTTTATGACTTTCCCTCGCTAACTTCCCTCAGTCTCGTTCACTCGGATGTACGTCATTGCTTACGTTGTACGAGTGCCCACTACTGCTGAAACAGTTGAAGTAGGTTCAAATGGATCGCCCTAAGTCCTTGATCACATGGAAAGTGGAGACCGCCGCCTCCATCATTTGAACTGTGCGAAGCGCGAGTTGCTGAAGTGACATCACAATCGTGTTGCATTGTGGGATATGGAGCTGCATGAAGTGTACATATGAAGGACACTCGCTCCCTTGGTCAAAATCGAGGGAGCGAGGGTCTGTAAATACAAACTTCTCTCGTCCACTTGACGAAGTGGAACGCACTTCAAAATGGCGACAGGGATTCCCCCGAGGGGAAGTGTTTAGGGAAGTTCGCGAGTGTGTGTCTAAAACTGGAGTGGAACGCAACCCAGTTCTTAACCAGTGGGACGGTGGCCCACCAGTGGTCCCCAGCGTGCCATCTGGTGGGCCGCGTAGGAAGTGGTAGACTACTGACAATTGATTCACATCAGATTTTTCTTATGAATTTATATGAATTATAAAACACTCATTCACGATGCATGATCTGAAAGTCCATTTATGTTTGAATATCGCAACAGCAATCACGGCAGATAGAACGTATATCCATTCAGATGCAGTAACACTACTGTATGCGAAGGGGGTCGCAAAAACCACTTCCGCTTTCTGCCACATTTAAAAGTCAAACACACCGGCGGCATCTACAATAGCTGTCCTTTGTGACTCCGGTGTGCGATACCCTGAAAGGAAGCAAAATCCTCACCCCAGTTCACACACTCGGGGTATTCCCTACTGTAGCGCCACATTTTGACAGGCATTCCATATCACTTTTTGAGGCTCGGGGTTTCCCCCTTTCGTGTCTTTTTTTGTCGTGCAATATACTTTCAGCTGTTTGGCTTATGCGTCAAAATGACACCTATGTGATTTGGTTTTTCCATTGGAAGCAATGACATTCCTTGTTCATCTGCAGGGATACCAGCAGGTGTACCTTTAGTGACATGAAAGGCAAGCATCGTTTTTCTTTTATTCTGTGTTGATGTTATCATGTTTAGAAAGGTGGTCCTCAGAATGTTTTAAACAGTCATTGGTGGGCCGTAAGTTGCAAAAGGTTGAGAACCCCTGCTCTAAACCAATCCAATAAAGCAATATGTAGTCACAAATTGCTGTTTATTATGTTTTCAATGACATCTTATAAATAAGGGCTTCTATTGTAATTTTAAATGTACCAGTTCAGTTGTTGTAGTCATGATTCAGTGCATAACACAAATATTCATTCAGAATCTAAATGCAATTTGCATTACATCTCTCAAATGTGAAGGTTTTGTCCAATGCAATTTGGTAAAACCATCTCTGTTTACCATGTGCTGATTGAATCATTACACATTTTAAAAAATATATTTTCAGTACGTTTTCTCATTTCATTTCAGCTAGTAAACATACGTTGCAGTCCATCGGCCAAGTCCTCTGTATACTCCAGATGCTGTGAGTCAGAGACCTCTAAAAGAGAGGTTCTCAATTCAGTGATTTAGTCAGTCGTTCAGCACATCAGTCCCTGCATTCCCTAGGAAACGGACCCCTGACCCAGCTGAGCAACAGGAACACGACAACAAAAAGAACAGCTCGTTGACAAATCGGACCTCAATAGTGAAGAATTTTTTAATAAAAACAAATAAAAATGCAAAAATGCAGGACATTTTGATGGAATTTTTTTTTGCTGCACATCACCTGAAGGCAGCAGCAAACTCAAATCACTCAAGTTCATAGAAAGTATCTTCAATTGTTGATGTTTATTTATGAACTGGGCAATGCATGCTATGTTGAAAAGTACATAATGTAACCCCCTAACCCCTCCCCCAAGAATAAAATCCTAAAAACATCAAATTAATTTCCTGACTGACAAACATGCTTCTGTCTGCAGTCCATGTGCATTTGCTGCATAGTCTGTTTGTCTAGTTTTCAGAACTGTGATCTACTATTCAGAAATGTGTTTCAGTCTGTTTGTTTCTTTTTCAACCTCCATCAACACTTGGCAGAAATTCCCTTTCAGAGCATTGTCCAGCACCATCTCTGGCCAAGGGAGAGCTCACAATGGCCTTGCAACATCAAAAACGGTGCAGCATGTCTGCGTGAGCTCAAATAAAAGACAGTCTGGCAGACAAACATAAAAAGATAAACAGTGTAGCATATGAAATAGAGAAAAAAATTTAGGAAACCAAATTTGGTACCCAAACACGCATACATTTTCATCTCCTGGCACCGGAGAATTTGATGCAACACAACAGACGGGTGGGTATAATTAGGTTCGAACTGGTGAAGTCCATCTGAGGCAACACTAGCGGATGATGCAGACTGACACAAGCACTAAAAAGTTTGGAACCAAATAAGCGTGGGCAAATCTTTTTCAAGCCACCATAGGCATATGATTAGTTTCTACCCATGCCAACTGTCTGCATATTCCAACTATGTTTGCCAAAACTAACAGATGAACATTTAGTATAGAATGTTTACGAATATTTTAACTTTTAAAATGGAAGAAGTCTTTTAAAAAGGTCCTAATTTGTACCATTTACATACAGATATGCACCTCTAAGGTACGAATTTGCACCTTTTAGGTACAAAATGTTACTTTTTGAAAAGGTACTGCCCCAGTGAAAACTTTTGTACCTTCATGTACCTTTTTATCTGAGAATGTAGGCTAATAGAAGTTCCCATACTAGCTTTGTTTCCATTACAAATTTGCACAAAACTTGCACTATTTTCTAAGTGTTGATGAAAAATGATTGCAAAATGATAGCGTTTCCATTTACTGATGTTATGCAATTAAATCAGAATTATTCCTCTCACGATAAATCATGGATATGGATGTTGATAGGTTTGAGCAGTATTAGGGGTAACGCATTACAAACAATGTGCATTACGTAATAATATTACTTTTCTAAAATAACAAGTAAAGTAACGCATTACTTTATAAATGTACACAATAATATTTGAATTCCTTTTATAAAAAAAAGTTATGCGAGTTACTTTACTATAGAGCTCCAAGGTGACATTGGAGTAAACAAATCTCATGTGCTCACGCGAAACCTTCATGTGCAGATTTTTTTTTTAAAGTTTAGTTTCGCGTGCACACGTGAATCTATTGCGTGCGCACGTGAATGTATCGCATGCGCACGTGAAACTAAACACGATAGTTTCACATGCGCACGTGATAGATTCACGTGCACACACAATAGTTTCACGTGTGGACGCAAAACTAAACTTTATTTAATTTTTGCTCCATGTCTCCTCAGGGGCTCCGTATTTTTCAGTTTAATTAATTCAATTAAAAAAAATAATGTACTGAATTACACTGAACGTAGTCACACAAAATTACGCACTCTATGCATGCGTGCCTGAGCGGCAACAGTTTGAGTCAGAAATGGAGATGGCAGGCCAGAGCTTAACATTTTTGGGATGGAAATATGCAATTTCTAATTGCAGAACTTCTCGGTCTTAAAAAAAGAGATCAAGCCTGAAAAGAGATTAAGCCGCAACCAGGTAAGAAAACGTAATGCACAAGTAACTTAAAAGTAACATAAGTATTACTTTTCATGAAAAGTAACTAAGTAACACAATTAGTTACTTTTTGGGGGAGTAACAATGAAGGCAAAATACTGTACATTATGCAACTGCATAGCCAATACTTATTCTTTAGCTAGGCTAGGGTTCATCTCAATGGGCCATCTTGTGGCACACCATAACTACACCACTTTCTCCCTCTCTGAGATGCTCCAGAGTCAATGCACGGATATAGGGACGGCTCTCAGTCAAAATATATAAAACTTCTAAACTAAAATTAAATCACCTGAACTGAATCAATATCATCACTTCGTCTATTGCACACTCACTGTTCATTGTGGGTTTGCCTTTTATCTTTTTTCAAATGGTCCAATCATACAAATTACAATGATGTCATAGTATCTGAATTAAGCTTCTTAAAGGATTAGCATGTTTTAACATACCTTCTGTAGAGTCGAAATCATTGTAAAAGGCTGAAAAACTTTTGATGAAAAGAGATGCTTTGCTTTCCAGCAGGATATTTTCCATCTTGTTTGTTAACATTATGCTACTGAAACGGAAGCTAGTGAAAGCCATTTGCAAATTCAATCAAGAGCAATAGTAGGGCTATAAAAATTCTGCTGGGGTACACGGATTGCATTTGTTATTTTGATTGCTCCTTTGGAAGAGAATAAGTGTGATGTTGATGTCAGGGGTATTCTGCCAAATGTGCCAACACAGACTCGTGGATGAGGTGTGATGTGAAAATAGGATATTATTTATTCGTTTTGACAGGATGTTATTGAGAAAGTAGAATGAGTGGAGAATGGGCTTATGGCTACTCTACGTCTCCACAGAGATCAACATAGTGACAGACCGCCTGCTGTTACTGATGTGACAATCACTTCTGTGCATCTGTACTATTAAAGTAGCATGTTAGCATTGCCTACGAGTACAAGAAACATGTCTACAGAGAGCAAAAACTCGCACAAATTGCTCCACAGGGAAACTGTATGAGGGAAATATCTACTATGCACCATTCAACGAGGGACTCTCCACCTTGACATAGATCGCCTCCTTAACTCTCTCTCAAACCACCTGTCCTCTGTATGCAGAATCCTCACCTCATGAGTGTGAAAACTGTGTTTCTTTTGTTTTAAGTGCCGTTGAATCCTGCCCTGAAGCAATAACTTTTCTGTGTTGAGCCATACGTCAATGAAGTGGCTGTTTTGTTTCTAACAGATCCCTGCATTCCTCACTGCACTTCACTGCATATGGTGTTTTGAAATCTTGTCCATTGGACAAACCAAACATTGTCTTAATGTAGTCATTGGTTTAAAATACACAGGGATCTTGTGTTTAGAGAAAACCCGCCTAAACTTCTCCAATACTCCAGCCACATAAGGGATAACCACATGATTTTTTCATACCATCTGTGTCTTTTCCCTTGGTGGTTTCCGAATATTCTTCCGTCTTGAATGGGTTTTAATAAATGTCTAATCTGGATAACCACAATCCACAATTCAGCAGACATTAAATGAGATTACTCTCTTGTGCTTTCTTCCTTGGTGAACCTGATGTTTTCTTCCACCAAATTTATATGTTATAGAGAATAAAGCTACCTTACGTCTCTTAATCTTTACCCATGTGTCATCCATGTATCTGAACCAATGGCTTGGGATCTCCCCCTTATATGCATCTAATGCATGGGGCTTCAACCGGCGGAACAGCAGAGGGTCCGTCAATTTTTTTTTGTAAAAATGTAAAACTTGTACAAAACATTACAAGGCAACTGCAGCACCTGACCTATGCGGCTGGTCTTGTTTTGCTCTCGGTGGACTTTGTTGGCACGTATGATTTTGAGGTGGTTGCAGCGCCGAGGTAAGTCGGACAACTTTTTTAACCAAAATGGCTGTCGGTTCTTGCGGCGCTGCATCAAGTCAAATGCACCTTATGTGATGAACTTAAGTCATGTGACTTCTATTGTTGGATGATCATGTGACTAGTGGGTGCATAGTTGCCAGAGTATTTCCAGTTTTTTTTCCAACTGAGGCCCTGTCCCAAATGGCACTCTAAAGACTCCGGTCTTCCGACAAGTCTGCACATTCATGATGTAATGCCGCTTGACTGCCAGGAAGAAGTCTGCTGCAAAGCTCAAACAGGTGCAGGCTCAGGAGAAGTGCGCTTTGAGGGCGCGTTAGACCGAAAATGGGGTACCCATGAGCACCCTTTTCAAACCTAAAATGACAAATGGGACACCCTACGGTCTTGTGGACTTAACGGACACGTGCACATGTCGGCTGTGAGTCCACTAGCCCGCAAGTCACATGAAGTGTGCCATTTGGGATGTAGCCTGAAAATGATGTTTGGAAGAACAGCAAAACATTTTGTCAAGTCCAGTGATTTTTAATAAAAAGTTTGATTGAATATTTAAATGTTTTGGTTGGTACTGTAAATATTCTCTAATAGAATCCTGACATCCTGAGATCATCTTATCTGCCAGGAAGTGACATAATTTTGGGTGGGAAACGACTCTGCAAACATCACGTGTTAACAATGGATTTTAAACATTATGTGATGTTTTTTAGTAGTTGGCTTGTTTAAAAACTCCATCAAAGTTGACATCTATGCTATGCAAGTCACGTTTCAGTAACTCACTAAGCAATAACCAACTTCAGCTGTTTATTTTCATTTTTTTCTGTTCTGTTAAGCAAACTGTTCATTTTCTTGATATTGTATAAATAATGATATAATGTTATAATTAAGAATGCTTCAGTGCTTATCAGAGCTATTTTGAAACTCTAGGAAACGCTTTAAAAGAAATCCCTTTTTAAATTAAAAACAAGTGTTCATTTTTAATACCCAATACATTTTACTCCCACAAATAAGAAGTGAAATAAAAACAAAAGTTAATAAATGATTGGATTTTGACCAGCAATATTGCAATTATTACTTTCAATCTTGCGTAAAAAAACATAATAACAAGTGTTTATTTTCCTTTTAAATACAGAGTGCTTTAGACTGTCCGAGGCCTGTTTACCTCTCTCGAAGGTTTGTTGTTTTAAGCTTATGACAGACGTATCTCTCTAGGTTTATTTGCTGAGCACTCAGACACCATTTTCTCTCTCTGTAGGTCTGGTGTCGATTCTCTTTACACTTCAGTCTGTTTAAAAATAACCTTAACCAGTGGCAGCTCCAGAGATTTTCTGAAGCAGGTGCTATTGGGATGCTCAACACTTAAGAGAAGGTGCTTTAAATTTTGGGGGGTATCATTAAGGAGGTCTTATCGGACCACGCTTTATACACGCGTACACGGCCGCATTAACTAGCCTATACTCGTTCCACGACTATGTAAAAGTATTCAACACAAGGGCTATAGATACAACATACATAAGCGTGCCAATATAAACCTTTGAAAATAATATTTCACAGTTCTGTCACAGTCTAGCACTGAATACAACAGAGCAGCAAACGCATGCGCAACAGACACTTATTTTTAAGAGCATATTTTTTTATTTTTCTTGTCAAAAATGACAATTGTTTCGCTAGATAAGACACTTATGCCTCGTTTGGGATTGTTTATATTCCTTTGAAACTCCATTGAAAAAAAAATGTTACGTGTTAAGTGTTTGTTGTTGGTGTCTATTAAAGTCCATTAAAATTAGAAAAATCCTGCAATGTTTTCCTCAAAAAACATAATTTCTTCTCGACTGAACAAAGAAAGACATCAACATTTTGGATGACATGGTGGTGAGTAAATTATCTGGATTTTTCTTTTAAGAAAATGGACTATTCCTTTAATGATTTCTTTATTTACTGATATGTACTCGGACAACATGCAGGCCGTTTCTTAATCTGCCGCCTTCAGAGGTCACATTTGTAGGCTGCATGCGTCATAAAGACGTATTTTAGATTATATTAACCATTATAAAGTTGACTATTATTCTTAGTTAACGGTTAATGCTATATTATGCTTATAACTTGCAAATGAAATGCTTATTTAACTTAAATAAACCAAGCTTGATGACGTGCAGCGCGCATATGCGACCTCCGGAGGTTGCAGCCTTCGCATTTAGAAACGGCCGCGTGCATGACGCAGGAGAGTGATGTGCTAACGTGGCGCATATAATTATGCCCATCATTGGTATAAAACAAAACTATCCGTCTGGAGCAGAATAAAGGAAAAAACATGAAGCAAGGGAGGAAGGTATGTGTTTGTAATATTTTAAAGTCTTGTTAGTATGGCCAAACAAAGCAGTGTAATCTTTTCAAAATAAGCCTAACTTATTCCAGTACAGATTTCCAAATTCAAATTTCCAAATTGTTTCGTTTGCACTTCATGTGTAATTTTCAGAAATTAATAATTTGTCAGTAAATAAAGTTAACCACATTTATGCACTTTAAACTATGATACACTGGAAAAAATGACTTCCTTACTTAGTATTTTTGTCTTGTTTTCAGTAAAATTCTCAAAAAATTCTTATATCAAGATGCATTTTCTTGATGAGCAAAATGACGTTCTATAGTTCTAAGTGCTATATCAAAGTTAAAGGCGGAGTCCACGATGTTTGAAAAACGCTTTGGAAAAGGAGACGAGCCGACTACCAAAACACACTTATAGCCAATCAGCAGTAAGGAGCGTGTCTACTAACCGACATCCTTGCCGGGTTGCGTATGTGTGGGGCGGCTCTATCAACAGAAGGTCCACATTCTATTGGGGTAGGGGCGTGTTTGTTTAGGTGATTTCAAATATCAACATTGGCTTTCAAACATTGTGGACTCCACCTTTAAGTGAATTTGAAAAAAAAGTGAACAAGCAAAAAATCTGCCAATGGGGTATGAAAATGTTACATTCATTTTACTTGCATTAAGTGTTTAAGAAAAAAGTAAACTTCCTAAAAAGATTTTTTTTCTTATGGGCAGTTTTTTTTTTGCTTGTTTTAAACAAGCGTTTGTTTTAAACGTCACTACGTCACATTTGCTCTCGAAGCCAGACTAGTGTTTGCACTTTTGCTAGTAGTCTCTGAACTGTCATATACTGTATTTTAATGCAACTAAGTGCTCAACAAATTCATTGCTATATACATATATGTTCTGTGTCTGTTGTCAGACATTAAAGGCGGGGTGTGTGATTTTTGAAAAACACTTTGAAAAAGAAAGTCGGGTACCAAAACTCACATGTAGCCAAAAAGCAATACGGGCGTGTCTACTAACCGACATCATTGCCTGGGTTGCGTATATGTGGGGCGGATCTATCAAAAGATGGTCCAGATTCTATTGGGGTAGGGGTGTGTTTGTTTAGGTGATTTCAAATATCAACACTGGCTTTCAGAGAACATCAACCTAAAAACCTTTAAAACCAGAAAAATTTTAATGAAATGTGACCTATTAATTTTTAATGTTAACTTTCAGTAACTTCCACGAACTGACACACTGTCTAATCATCATCATTATACACAGTGATTTTGGCAGTATTACTGTATTTATCCAATGCAGCACACCCAGTGTCTCCCTGTGGATAACAATGTGCATATTTTTACCGAAGTATATTCATGTTTTTTATGTCTAAACAGTCAAAGCAGGTTTTGAGAAATGTTATTTGAACAGTCAGATGAGTCAGCAAATTAAAGGCGCTGTTTCTTCCTGTTGCTCACTGAACAGAGAAAAGGCAGAGGAAGACCATCGCAAAGTGTAGTTTGTTTACTTGCAGTTGAGAATTAGTCAAACAGGGCTGCCCTATATGTATTTCTTTTTTTAAAGATGTAGATGCTCATACTGTAAGCGCTTTCAAGCTATCCGTGTGCAGCACCCCTTCCACAGTTGAGTTCCGCCCTTTTGGTTTCGATAATGTCACATTATTGTTTTAAACTAACTTTTAAGAATCGATTTCTGACATTTGTGAATCCATTCAGAATTGGCAACGTCCACATTGCGATGCATCGAAGAACACATTTTTTCTTCCACTCCTACTTACTACAACATTATTTCTGTTATTTTAGGACACAAATAAAGACATCATGCATTATATCTAAGTCTTCACTAAATCTTGAATCCAACTAAATAATGTATCTTTTGTAGTTCATAAATCTTCTTGTGAAAATCTTTTTGGTGACATGACATGTGGAATGACATAAGGTGAGTGAACAGTGACAGAATTTTCATTTTTGGGTGAACTATACCTTTCATTTCCTGAAGCGGCAAATATGCTTTTCACACAGAATATTTAACAATTCTCTGTGGAACAGGGGTTGCCGATGAGCATATCATGTTGCCTCTAAATAATCATAAAATAATGATTTCCCCAGAAGCCTCAGAGGACAGAGCTCTTACTTTAATGTGAGAATCAGCAGTGATGCATCAATTAATATATAGCGTTTGGTATTTGATAGCTTTTCGTGGTGTTTAACTTTACATTAGGAGTCCTGCTTTAATTTTTTTGGCCTCTTGCTTTCTGCGGTTTATTTCCAGTTTAATGCATTTTTACCACACGACTCTCTGGAATACCTAATTGCAACTGATCAATCACATCATTTTGCATTCAGACATTTTTGTATAATGACCTCTAAACTGTATAACTGGCTGCTGTTGCAGGCAACAGATTTCCTACATAGCTGTGCCAGTTTAATATCTCTTGTATTACTCTACGGCCTCTTTCGTCTCAAATCAATATTTTCTTTTCTTTATTTATTTATTTGGTAAGAAGCCATGAAGTCAGACAATATACACTCTTAAAGGTGCCAAAGAATGCATCGAAATAATATGTAAAATTGTTCTCTGATATCTACATAGAAAGTATGTGGCTTATTAAAGGGACACTCCACTTTTTTTGAAAATATGCTCATTTTATGCTCACCCCTAAAGTTAAGCATTTGATTTTTAGCGTTTTGGAATCCATTCAGACGATCTCCGGGTCTGGCGCTAGCACTTTTAGCATAGCTTAGCATAATTCATTGAATCTGATTAGACCATTAGCATCTCGCTAAAAATAACCAAAGAGTTTGGATATTTTTCCTATTTAAAACTTGACCCTTCTGTAGTTACATCGTGTACTAAGAACAACGGAAAATTAAAAGTTGTGATTTTCTAGGCCGATATGGCTAGGACTATACTCTCATTTTGGTGTAATAATCAAGGACTTTGCTGATGTAAAATGGCTGCAGCAGGCGACGTGATATTACGCACTGACCGAAAATAGTCCCCTTGGTCACTTTCATTAGCCGGGGACTATTTTCATAGCTTTTCATACCTTTCTACTAAAGAATCTTTTTCACTACAAATATCTTTTTGATATCAAAGGTTCTTAAATAACCACAAAAATGGCATCTTTTATCATGAATCACCTTTATTTTTACACAGGTTTATGCACACTTTATTAGAATGCAACTTACAGATGATTCAAGGTATATTTGTGTTCCCTGGGTTTCGAACCCATAACATTTGCACTGCTAACGCAATGCACAATGAGCTACTTTAAATCAGAAAGGGTTGTAATATCACACCTCTTCCTAGTCATCAACTTTACTTCCATGTTGTGACATATTTCCAAATGAAACAGTATATCACATGAGGAAAATACTGTGCGTGACTCGTGTTTCCTGTGCCTTGATTGGATATAAAAAGTAGGTGTTTCATTCAGAAAGGAAACTGGCATCCGATCGACCGTTGGAGGGGGCGGAGTTAACGGATGCTCACGCCCAGGCGTCCAACTGAGGTCATGAAATAATGTTCGCCGGAAGTACTTTTTCAGATTTAGATTGAAGTTTATGAGGGCACATGAATGAAATAAACAATTATGATTTACACTGATAAATTGTTTTTAATAAATACTGTAATATTACATTAAAATAAAAATTGTCAGTAAGGATTTAATTGGGACTTTAAGTTATTTGTATATAGAGAGGCAATGTACGGCAATGCATGCCTTGCTAGAAAATAGCAAATAAATTCCCCTAATCAGGTGTGTTATTTGCCGTTTCTAATTCTAGCATATCCTTTAATCAGTGTCTGCCTTTGATTGGTTTTAACTGTGATAACCAGATGAGAAGAGGGGGAGGCAAGGGCAAGCAATCAGAATAAACTCAGTTGAAGGAAATTCTGTTATCTTAAAAGTTGAAACATTCTTACACCTGTAAAAGTTATGCATGAAACAAATGCGTAACATGCTATGAGATTGTCCCTACAAGGTGAAAAGGGAGATGAAAGAGGACAGTGGCCAACTTAAAGTCTTTGTTCTGCGTAAAAAAAAGTGGCCATGCATATTAGGAAGATAGTGCCGTTTGATGGGTGCCCGGGCGGCATCCCGCAGGGACAAAAGCTTTTTACGTATCTTCATAGTCTTCTTCTGCTTCTTTTGTGCCTTTGTATACTATTTCTCAATGATCAAGGGAGGGCCTGAGGGGTGACATATAACAGGATTTCAATCTAGGCGGATATTTACACTTGCCTGAAGAGAGAACCTGCCAAGATTTTATTCATTTGCGTTAAAGCACAGTATCTTTCGCAATACTGCTTGAGGATCTCACAGTATCATCTTCTAATGATTTCATTTTGCTTGACTTTGTGAAGAACGACTATAGCAGGCGACTGCCAGGCACCTGCAGAGATGCTCTGAATGCCACATGGCTCTCAATGTTGATTTTGTTTTGCATGGTTAAAAATCTGTTTCTTCTGGGTGCTCTGCCTGGGAAAGTGTATAAAAGTTAGATCAAGAGTCACTAGTTTTGTGAAAAATGTTCGAATGGGAGCAGTTTGCCAAAACTGGCTTATTGGAGTACGACTTTATGCCAACACTAGAGAGAAAAGAAAACATCAGATGCTGACTGTGTTAGTTTTCAATAGCTTAAGCTTGGGATTTTTGAAGAATCCGTACCAACAAAAAAATCCAAGCCAGAATGGAGAATCCCTGTTAAAATCCAAGCTTTTGATTGGTAGCAAATACAAATAGTTGTGTACAATGTTCACTTCTTAGTCTACGCTAATTTTTTTTCATTTGCTTAGTAAATAAATAATGGCAGCTTTTCATTAAGCTGAATTTTGAAACTTTTCTAAATAAATACAAGTATATGTAACAGTCTGATCGAGTATTTCAACTATTCAAAGCTTTAGCTATAGCATCTCAGTGAAACATGGGCTTTGAAAACAAAACTTTTGAAAAAGATCCCAGCTGAACTTAAACAAGCTCATGTAGTTAATAGCCAACCAAGTGTCCCTAAGTCCTTGAAGGCATTGACTTTACAAACCAGTTTCATGGTTATTTGATCACAGTAATTTATTCTTAATCTAAGTAATGCTCATGCTTGCATATCAATATTTTTCAAAGATGGCTATGTTTAGTCGTTGTACTATGTCCTCTAATTCCTCTTCATCATGGGTTGAAAGTTAATGAAAATACAAGAGTCCAGCTGCCTGCAGGCCACAACAATTAACTGTGGTCCTCCTGTTGTCGTCGCCCCAGCAACTGCCAATAGCTTGAGATAAAGTAATCTATTTCACAGTGTGAGTAAATCACCGATCACTCCCAAGATTGGTTTAAGTGGAAACATCGGAGACCTTTGATATTTAAAATGAAAGCTCGGAAAGTGATCTGGGGAGTATTTCTGTTGTTATTGGGGCTTATTTGAATAGAAGCTTAGTCGAACAGAAGTGTCACAGGTCGGAGCGGACCACTTCTAACGTAAGTCACGCCCCTCCCTCAGTTTCCACCCCGAGGAGGTCCCAAAATGCCCCAATGACCAAACAGACGAAAGAATGAGATAAAATATAGCAATCTTTATTAAATTAAAAAAAAAAGGGGAAAAGAGGGAAGGGATTTTTAAAAGAGTGAGTACGGGAACTTAGAATAACTCTGAGTCGCTTCTGACTCTTAAGGGGATCGCAGGTAAGTCCTCTCAACCTGTCTTTATCTTCTCGTGAATTGCAGGGGGATATTCTCAACTTACGCTCCATGTGTCTTTCAGGTGGGCTCCCGATGGACGCTCCAACCTCCCTTCCTGGACGTAAAGCAGAGACAGGTAAGTACACTGGGGGATGGGTAGGTAAATACCTTACAGGTCACCTTCGGCGTGTAGAGGGGTACACTGAGTGTTCAATACGGCGTCTAGAAGGTGTACAAGTGTGTGCCTGGACTTGGAGCTGGAGACATCTAGAAGGTATACAAGTGCGTACCTAGATTTGGAGCTGGAACGTCTAGAAGGTGTACAGGAAGGTACACTGGGCACTTGGCTTTGGACGTACAGGCGAGTATACAGGGAGGTACACTGGGCACTTGGCTTTGGGCATATGTCTAAGGGGTTTTTAGGGCCTTGGATAAGATTTGACTGACATTTGTGCTTGGTAGTTGCTTAAAAACATAATAATGGAAAAAGTCTCATAAAACTGTGTTCAGCACAAACTGGGCTACAATATTATATGAGCAACATGTATGTACATGTTTGTATTTTATACAGAAGATTATTAGTTTATGCGAGAATGAAATGTATTAATTAACTGTATAGGTAAAATAATCTGGTTTTGGGTAAATTTGATAAGAAATGTTCAAGTTCATACTGAAATCTATATTGACTTTTGATTGCGTACTTGGCAAATCTGGGCTTAGTTTGTGACATTGAGATCTCTTCTGAAACTTTAATGGAGATATTTGTGAAATTCTGGGTGTTTTTCAGGAGAAATATCTGAGACACAAGAAACTCAGGATTTAAAGTCACAATGAAATGGAAGTAGCGATTGTCTTATTGGAACGACATATGAAATGAGAAAAAATGTAGGGCGGGACTTGAATTCGTCCATCAAGAATTGATTGGTCTGCTGGAAGTTGGGTCATGTTGTTATTTGCTAATCGCTGCTATCTTTTTCTGCACTATAAAAACTACTCTGCTGCGTTTAAGATTTTTGTTAAATCAACTCAGATATACAAGTCATGTCAACAGAGATGAGTTCTCACACCTTATAAAATATAGTTGAGAAAAGTCAACTTAATTTTATAAGTTATAACAACTTACGTGTAGTTACAACAACTCATCTCTAGCCAAGATAAATAACAGTAAGTTGAAATTACTTGTAAATCCAAGTTGATTCAAACAAAAATTTTAAGGCAGCAAAGTAGTTTTTACAGTGTGGGCCCTGCCCTCAAGTCATTCTTTGTGACTGGAAGTAAAGAGACATTTTTTTAACATTTTTTATTTTTTATTTCAATTGTTACTTTATTCATTTCATAAGTGAAATAATATTAAAGATATCTTGTGATTTTTTTCTTATGGTACTTTATTAATTTGTGATTTCCAGTGAATTCTTAGTTGATGTATTTTCTGCATTAATTTGATGCACGTGTAATAATGTAATACTAAAATATTAGCTGCAAGATTACATATACAGGCCTTGATAAAGAATAGTAAGTCATGCTTTTATTAAAGCAACACTATGTAGTTTTTTACCTTTAAATAATGTCTCTAAAATTATTTCAGTGATAGAACAACTTTTAACTGGACAAATTGTACTGTTGCTGCAACCTGAGCAGTCTCCTAGCTGCTACAAGCGCACTCTGAAAGTGGCGGTGGAGGGTAGGAAACACAGCCCCGCCCCTCCCCCTGCCTGCAGAAAAGTGTCTGATACCAGGCAATGTTGCACTTTTCAACCACATGGGGGAGCTGTAAGTCATTTTTACATGGAAACCACATAGTGTTGCTTTAACACAAAATGAGATTTCACATCATGCTCATAAATAAGCTGCTTGATAAATACCAGCTGCTTGATAATCTTTTATTCAAAAAGTAAAGTGCTACCACCAAATATAATAACAACATTTGTATGATGATTCCTCAACAAGAAAAAATTTTTTTAAAACCTGGTGTCGTTTTTACACTTATCAAAACAACTTTGCTTCTGCCAGCAGCATCACTCTTTTTAGGAGTTTAACATTTCGGGATTAACTGCAACCGGGTAAAATTGGAGACAGAAATGCATTCTGTTTGGTTTCTGCCTGGCTGAGAACTGAATATCAGGAACGCCGGATGTTTCCAGCCAGTCCAAATGATATGAATACATCAGTCATGCTTAAACAGTCTGAAGTGAACTGCTAGCCAGACAGCAATGCTGCTGGTGTTCATCATCACTGCTGTAATGGAGATTGAATTTTTATAGCCCAAATAAATTTGCTAGATTCACTTAATAAGGAAAGCAGAGTAGATGTGCAAACTTCTAGTGATAATAATGCAAAATGTTCTAATGTTCATGTTTGTATCCAATAAAAAAGAAATGATTACATAAAAGACATGCAGTGCAAAGACAAAGTGCAGGCATAATATAAAGCAACAGAGCAAAATTTGAATCATTTTGCAAGTGCCCAAAGACAGGTCAATAGCAAGCACCCATCTTGAATCAGAGTGTATATCCTTAACAATCAACACGGGACATCATTTGAACAAGTAAACAGCTCCAAAGAAAACAATACATCACCCACACAGGTCAAATCAATGCTGGGTTCTAAAGATTGACAATTCTGTGTATCTTGCAGTGAAACACTTAAAACATAAACAATGAGCCAAATAGCCAAGGCTTTGAATTGTCTGACCCCATTTAGTTGTATCTCGTTGAAATTAAGTCCCAATCAACAGCTTACAGTATGTACGGAGAAGAAAAGATACGTTGTATTGACTGTCAGCCAAATTAATTTGTTTAATTTCGGTTTTTCAATAAATCAACGTCCAAAAAAAAAAAATTCTCTTATGTTTGTTTTGCCATCATTTTTAACAAGTTTTGGCAAATTTCTGACACCATAAGGACATACAGTGTTTTTTTAAACGTGTCACCTTTCAAATCCTCTATTTAACCCCAATTCTACCCCCAAGCCATTTTTCTTTAGTTTAAAAACATGGTTCCCTTCCTCTCAGTGTAATAAGATTTTGTGACTTTTCCAGATTATCTGTCAAGATTCATTTAAAAAACTGGGCTTGATTCGGTCGTTCTAAAGAGGCGTAAAAAAATTCACTGAATTAGTCCCTTTGGGGGTAAAAATGACCACAATTGAAATGAATGGGAAATGCAAAAAAAAAAAAAGTCATCCAGAATAAATCTGAAAATTTCAACACAGAAAGGTAAGCCTGGTACTAGAGCACACATGTTACATAGAAAAAACATGCTGAATCACAAACAGACACACACAAACACACAAAGGTATGACTGCCACAGAGAGCATTTCTTATAGAATTTGGCAAAAAAACAGCCACAGATGCAAAACAAAGATGTAAAATGCTCACACAGGCGTGCACACACACACACACACACACACACACACACACACACACACACACACACACACGTGTGCACATCAGGGGCGTAGCCACGAGGGGGCCTGGGTGGGCCTTGGCCCCCTCATTTACATGTCCGCCCCTCAGATTGCTTAAAATAAAATAAACAACAAAAAAAATTGATTTCTTAGTCTGATTGACAGCTGTTTTCAAACTTGATTTGATTAGCTCATGTCATGTGTTGTAGTGCGTAACTTATGCTGTCATCTTTGCATGAGAGTTCATTAATATTTGGTGACAATGGCAGCTGGCGCGCAAAGTACAATATTACGCTTTTTCAAAAAAGCACGGAAAGATCCATATAATCTGAGTATACTTCATGTTCTGTTGAAACGGTGAAGTAAATATGCTGTTTTAAATGTGTACAGGTGTTAAGCTGTTTTATTTATAGGTGTGTATATATATAGAGTTGCCCCATCATTTTACGATGGGACCCCCCAAAAATTAAATGCTAGCTACGCCCCTTGCGCACATGCACATACACACAAACACAGACTCACACACAAAGACACAGTAAAACTTACACAAACATAAAGACACACACACACACACACACACACACACGCACGCACGCACGCGCACACACTTACATTCAGTCAAATTTCTGTGGCATTTTGTAAAAACAGAAATTTCAAAATGCATTAAACTACAAAAAAACTCTACTATTTAAAATATTTATTTTTAATGTCCTTTCTAATGTTTATATAAACAGAAATTCACAAAATGTATCAATAAAGTAGTGATGTTGAGCAGTTGGCCACATCCAGTGAAATGAATGGTTCTCTATGGGCCTCTTCTGGTAAAAGTTTTTTATTTTCTAAACTATAACCATAAAACTGTTTTTTTTTTTAAACACCAAAAGGCTGAATTCAAAACATAACATCTAGATCAATATCTAAAAACAATTTAAATCAAATTTACATCATAATTCATGTGAATTTTTCATAAAATTTTGATCTTTTTCAGGCAAGCTAATGGTGTAGTTGAGGAATTGAGTGGTAAACGGGTAAAAAAAAGTACTTCATATCTCCCAAAACACAGCATTAATGGAAGTAAATGTAGAAAATTATATGTTATTTGTATCATTAAAAATGTATATATTTTTGTAATCACTCTTTTAATCTCTGGGGTCATTTTTACCCCCAAGGAACTATAACGTATACAGGAATTGGGTCTTATGAGGATTAAGGTTGCTTATAATTACCGTGTTTAATTTTGTTATTATTATTGTTTGTTTTTACTCTCCTGTTGCAATGTGGGTTTAAGAAAAGCGCATTATAAATAAAAGGCATTATTATTATTAAATCACACCAAAGTCCACAGCAATGTTTTCTAAAACAATCAAAAGAACCCTAAGCAACATATAACAAACATAAAATAACAACTTATTATGATGTCAATATTCTGCAGTTAAGATACAGTACAGTAAATCCCATAGCTGTAATTGGCTGTGAATGAACCCTGTCAGAGCTACATATGAATACAACACTACTAATTTGTCATTAAACAGTCCACATCAAATACTGTATAAACATAATGTGGATTTTTATTGTGTAGCCATGAAAATGTGTGAGTATATTAGCATACAGTATACCATACAGTAGATGCCCTCCAAGCTAACACCAAGTTGCCACATTTTGATTTCCATGAGTTTTTAATACCAAAAACGCACCAGAAAAAAATAGAGAAAAATAAAAAATGGTCAATTTAAGATAAACAGATTATTTCTTCAAATATTCAGCTGACCTCTGCATTGCTATACACAGTATTGGCCCTAGTAATGACATACTTTTTCTTATTTTCTCAATTACCATCAAACAGATTGTTTACTATGTGACATGCAAGGGCGAATGTCTGCAGTCCAATTGAATGTAAACATCCTTTTTTAATCTTGCAGGGAGATCCACTCCTACATCCACCCCAGTGGGAAAACTCATTTAATTTCCTTTGTGTTATGAAGATCTGGGTCTATTTTTTTATCAGACAGGGGGCACGTTCAGTCTGGCTGTTATTATTCTCTTGAGGGCAGCCATGTTCATATAATCTCCTCTCTTGGCAACATTATTGGATCTATTTCCACACAGAAACCTGAGCAGGTAGTTGCAGTAATCAGAACTAAAGAGCTTCTCACATGGGGAAAGATTTTCATCATCAGATGCAGGTGAGTCAAATCCTGCTCCTGGAAGGTCACTACAGAGTTTAGTTCCAACCCTTATCAAACATACCTGTAATTTATAAGTAACCCTGAAGATCTTCCCTGCATCTGAAATCGCCTACCTCCATACTCTATAAAGCGAAAATCTCTCGGTATGAAATAAAGTGAGAAATACCTGTATGGTCCACTACTTTTGGCAAGATTTCTCACCCACGCACACACCACATAAAACATACTGTACTGTATGTTACCTGCCAGGGGACTGGGAATAAAAGTTGAGCATGGTCCCTTTAAAAAATAAATCATTTTTTTCAGTCCAAATTTGTAGTCACCAGTTTTGCTACATGCCATAATATCGCAGAAGATTTGAACATTCTGTACTTTTAAAGTGGAACAGCTTGACCCCTATGGTAAAACCAGTTCAAAATACACACAAAGAATCAAATCACTCCAGAATTGCTGACCACAGCGCAGTAATCATCCCACCGGTCAGGTTATACTGAGGCTCACATCCAACAAAGCAGAGGCACATGAAAAGTCACAACTGCTCTTTTCTGACAAGAACGCAGCGCTCAATTTCTCTTTTCTCAGAGAAACCCAAAGCCTTAATCCGCTCTACTAAAGTAGTCGAGTGAGTGAGGCCAGTGTATCGTGTTCACTGTTCTTGCCGTACTCTTCAAAGTGAACACTGGTACCTTTTTACACAGGATTTTGTTTGAAAAGGTGTTGCCCACTCTGGTGCGCCACATGCTTTCAATTCTCTTATGATTTTATAGTCGGACACTTGAAAGATGTGGTTATATGACACTTTGTAGGGGTGAACAAAAACGTGCCGTTTTGGGTGTGTCCCTTTAAATGCAAATGAGCTATTCTCTGCTCTAAATGGCAGTGTCTAGGATAATGCAGATTAAGGGGCAGTATTATCCCCTTCTGACATCACAAGGAGGAGCCAAATTTCAATGACCGTTTTTTTTCACATGCTTGCAGAGAATGGTTTACCAAAACTAAGTTAATTGATCTTTTTCATATTTTCTAGGTTGATAGAAACACTGGGGAACCAATAATTGCACTTAAGGGACACTCCACTTTTTTGAGAATAGGCTCATTTTCTAGCTCCCCTAGAGTTAAAAAATTGATTTTTACGGTTTTTGGAATCCATTTAGCTGATTTCTGGGTCTGACCGTACTATTTTTAGCATAGCTTAGCATAATCCATTGAATCTGATTAGACCATTAGCATCACGTTCAAAAATGGCCAAAGAGTTTGAAAATTATTCCTATTTAAAACTTGACTCTTCTGTAGTTACATTGTAAGACCGACGGATAAATTAAAGGTTGCGTTTTCTAGGCAGATATGGTTAGGAACTATACTCTCATTCTGGCGAAATAATCAAGGACTTTGCTGCCGTAACATGGCTGCAGCAGGCGCAGTGGTATTACCCAGCACCTGAAAATGGTCCCCTTGGTAACATTCAATTGCAGGGGACTATTTTCAGGCACAGCGTAATATCGTATCGGTTCCGGGTCCAACTTTCAAAATAATAGACGGGTCCAGGTCGGTTCAGTGTAGCACATTTATGGTTCTCATCCCCAGTACGAATTTTTAAACCAGCGTAGACCTCTACTGTACTTCATGCTGTTGCTTCCTCAAATCCATTCCACTTGGCTTATTTAGAGTCCATATAAATTCAACTCCACTCCGTGTTTTACTACTTAGCCAACTGCACTCCTGCAACACAACAATGTAAGTAAAGCTTTAAGGGTTAGAAAATGGCATTATGCTTTGCCAGTAAATGCTGTGGATCCAACCACATTTTTTATTTTTATTTTACATTTACCACCAGTTTAAGTGCTTAGAATAAATGACAATTGTGACAAAAGGTCGATATCTCTTATTTGTAAGGAACATAAAAACATGACCTTTCATTTAAGTTAATGGATTTTAAATGGAAATCTGTTGATGATAGAGTTTATGAAAGAAAACTAATTACCATAAAAGGGCTGGTCATATTTGGCAAAATGAGAAATATAAAAAAAAAGAAAATATGAAACGCACTCAGCAATGCATAAAATGATATATATGATAATTGATTACAAATTATCATATGTTTTGTATACATTACTTTTCATTGTAACCTATACACAAACAGCGCTATAAATGCTCAGTTCAGTGTTAATACAGAAAACCCACCTAAAAAGTTATATTTTGTGAACATTCTGTGAAAATATAACCTTGATATCTTTACTGTCTGAGTAAGACCATGTCAAAAATTGATATTAAAGTGACATCAACCTTTGATGCACTTAATCTCATAATTAGATTATGATGAGACTTTAGCATGGATAGGTCAGTCAATATGCATTAGATTATAAAAAATCAAGTGTAGTTTTGAGCATTTTAGGTTTCAAAAATGAACTATTATACATCGATGGTCTGTGTGGATGACACTTTCACTGGCATAACAGTCACATTGTGAAAAGTCAGACATTTGAAGAGTGACACTAATGATGAGGTGGAATTTTGTGCTGTCATTCAATTTTTTAAAGTCAACGATTATAACCTGATTTCCTAACACAAATGGAATAGTATTCACTGTAGAGTGGTATAATGAGGTCTATAGGTATAGCAACAACTTCAACATCAGTGTGAAAAATCTGACTCTTACACAGGCCTTTAAGCACTAAATGTCCCCTTTAGAAATGAGGTGCTGCTTCAAGGAGAACTCTAATGTCTTTTTTCACATTGGACACAAAGTGAAGTGCTAAGCGCTTAGAGAATCATCGTTCTGTTCTGCAGCTTTGACCAAAATTAGCATATGGAGTTTCTTATTTTTCCGCTGCTTTGTCTTCATTATCTAAAAAGGAACCAATTTAAAAGTGAGCTGAACTTCACAACTCGAAACTCGAAAGACTACTGTACACTATTTTAACTGTCATAAAAGCACTACTCCTAAAACATATCTGGAAAGATGACAGCCAGGCAAAACTTTATTAAATTGAAAACAAATGTAAAATAGAAGCTATTTTACTGGTGGTATATTTTTATATACTATACACTGTCAGAAAAAATGGTCAAGAAATGGTCCCAAGCTGTCACTGGGGAAGCACCCTTTCAAAAGGTCCTAATATATACCATTTACAGCATGTACAGACATGTATACCAATTCTGAAGTATTAATATGATGTCATTAGGTTTCTAAAGGGTACCGCCCCATTGACAACTAGGGACCAATTTTGACCTTTTTTTTTGACATTGTAGTTTAATGTGATATTTTTGATTCCATAACAGCTCTACAACAACATATTGAAAAAGGTAAAAAAAAGGTTGTTGGTGCTAGACGGGCCAGTCTGAGTATTTTACAATCTGCTCAGTTACTGGGATTTTCACGCACAATCATTTCTAGGGTTTACAAAGAATGGTGTAAAAAGGGAAAAAACATCCAGTATGCGGCAGTCTTGTGGGCGAAAAATGCCTTGTTGATGCTAAAGGTCAGAGGAGAATGGGCCGACTGATTCAAGCTGAAATAACCAGTCGTTACAACCGAGGTATGCAGCAAAGCATTTGTGAAGCCACAACATGCACAACCTTGAGGCGGATGGGCTACAACAGCAGAAGACCCCACCGGGTACCACTCATCTCCACGACAAATAGGAAAAAGAGGCTACAATTTGCAAAATTAGACAGTTAAAGACTGTAAAAATGTTGCCTGGTCTGATGAGTCTTGATTTCTGTTGAGACATTCAGATGGTAGAGTCAGAATTTGGTGTAAACAGAATGAGAATATGGATCCATCATGCCCTGTTATCACTGTGCAGGCTGCTGGTGGTGATGTAATGGTGTGGGGAATGTTTTTTTGGCACACTTTAGGCCTTTAAGTGCCAATTGGGCATCGTTTAAATGCCACGGCCTATCTGAGCATTGTTTTTGACCATGTCCATCCCTTTATGACCACCATGTGCCCATCCTCTGATGGCTACTTCCAGCAGGATAATGCACCATGCCACAAAGCTTGAATCATTTCAAATTGGTTTCTTGAACATGACAATGAGTTCACTCTACTAAAATGGCCCCCACAGTCACCTGATCTCAACCCAATAGAGCATTTTTGGGATGTGAACTGCAAGATGCTATCCTATCAATATGGGCCAACATTTCAAAAGAATGCTTTCAGCCCCTTGATGAATCAATGCCACATAAATTAAGGTAGTTCTGAAAGCAAAAGGGGGTCAAACACAGTATTAGTATGGTGTTCCTAATAATAATAATATATATATATAGTGCACTTTCCTATGTGACCCTGGACCACAAAACCAGTCCCACGAGTAAGTCCCTCAGATTCCAGATTTTCAAATAACTGTATTTCGGCAAAATATTGTCCTATCCTAACAAACCATACATCAATGGAAAGCTTATTTATTTATAAAGCTCAGTTTAAAAAAAATAAAATAAAAAAGTTATGAATGGTTTTGTGGTCCAGAGTCACATGTCCTTTCTTACGTCAACGCAATCCAATTGTGAGCCAATTTCTATTATGTTCAATAGAGCAATGACAACAGGCTGAATACTGATCCTAAATATAGGTGACCAAACCAAAGGGAAGCAGAAGCTGTTAGCTGATTGCTGTGGTGCTGACAAAAGCAGAAGAACACGCAAAGAATAAATGTTTTGTGAAAGATGACATATTCTGGGGTTTACATGACAGGGTCCTTTTCAAAAGGAAAAAATCATACTGCCTTATTAAAGGCTAGTGGACAGAGATGTTGTGTGTGTTGTCTGCATGTCAAAAAAGATTTAGGCAGAGAAATATCTGTTGACAACCCGCTCGGCTGATGGACTCGAAATTACGGATAGGATGATAAATGCTATTCGGCATTGACCCAAAGCTCAAAAAGCACTGTAGAGTAAACCAGTCAAATGCAAACTTCCTTTGAAGCAGAATGTCTGTGACAAGCATTGTAAATGGACATCATGCTAATCTGCTTTATGTTTGACTGGGATGTTTCAGTTGGATGATTACAGTTTTGAATCCCTAAATAAACTTCAGTGTGCTCTGTAGGGGTGTCCCTTTTTTAATGAATTTTGATGTTTGTTACAAACAGGACAAAGCAGGGAAAATGCTTCAACAACATCCATGACCAGAATTTCCAAATGAAACCAGTTGAGATTTGCACCAGTTATCTGGGTCTCTCAGGCAAATAATTCTGGGTTGAGTTATTAATAAACATTTGTTCTGTAATACAGAACAGGTCCTATCTTTGAGCTATAAACACTGTCACAATAAATAAATTAGATGCAAATGAGGATGATTAATGAGACAGTATAAAACAGATAGTTCCAACTCTCCTCTTGTGATTGGATGAGCCAAGCACAAAGATGTGGTAAAATGTATGGCAGATAACTTAAAATTTTGTATTAATGCATTATGTTGCTACACCGCTTTGCAACCACAAACAGCCTAAAATATAGGACAACACACTAAATCACACTTTGGGATTTTAACTGTAACATACACGTGTATCACGTGTGTCCGATGAAACCGTCTATTACTGAAATATTAGATGAATGTATTATAACACAGGTTATATTTAAACAAAAATACCTCAATACATCACACATCTTATTTAGTATTTAGATTTAGAGAACATTGTGTTTTATCAAATATATAAATAACCAGTGACTTCAACACAATATAGAAGACTTAAAACAGATATTTAATGAAAATAAATAAACATTTAATTCACTTTAGGGGTTTACAGGTCTTACCACAGCAGTTTATCCGCCCTCTGTATTAAAATGTAACATCTTTTCATACAGACGGAAATCACTCAAATATATTTTCGTTCTCACATATTTAAGTTACTACATGAAGAAAGAGAAATAAGAAATTGCTAGGTGTTAGGTAAGGGATAATGTAGAGGCAGCCGTTAGTTATGGGGAAATAAGCCCCGACAGTGTGATCAGGACCCGAGGGTCTTGTATCACAATGAAGGGGCTTATTTCCCCATAACTACCGGCTGCCTCTACATTATCCCGCTTATTACACGGCTACTTGTCACATAAGAAAAAAACGGACATGAATATGAATTTGAAACATTTTATTGGCATATTTGTTTTAAATTAACATTTTTATCCTTCCGCGAAACTTTGCACAGATGCATAAAATGATCGTAATACCTTATTAAGATCCTCTGCTTCATACTTGTCTGTCTCCATTTTTTCTCTTTTAGCCAGTCTTTGAGAAGCTTTAATGCCCATTCTGTATTTTTTTTGTGTGTTGGCTTCGTAGCTGTCATGCTCTATTTTGTCAAGGTCAGTCTCAGTAAGCTGTCTGTGTCTTGTCGTGGTTGTCTAGTGTTTGTCACTAGATGGCTCCAAACAGTAATCTTTATTGATCTTTAATGGCGCGGAGCGATTTTACTCGTACAAGTAGTACCGGCTATGCGTTATTACTTTGGAGCGGTTATTATTTGAAAAGAACGAACCTGCAAATGTCTCAACTGACCAATCAGAATCAAGCATTCCAGAGAGCCGTGTAATAAACTGAGGTAAAATGAAATATAAAATAAATTAACTCTTTCGCCGCCATTGACGAGATATCTCGTCAATTAAGAGAAAACGCTTCCCCGCCAATGACGAGATTTTCTGTCTTTCCGCAATACCGCTATTATCCACCAGGTGCCGCACTTCCGCAACTTATACAACCCGGAAATAGCGCCTCACGTGAAAGAGAAAGAACTCAGTGTATGTTTTACAGATCGCTCGTATCTGATCTCTATGAAAAGTCCTTTGCAAAAATGGAATTAACTCAGCTTTTTGCTCAAAATTGGGTGTTTTTGAAGAGACCTACCCATGTTTGAGAGGTGAAGAGAACTAATGAAGGTAGGATGAAACGGTTTTTTATGTTTAAAAGCAGAGGGTCTGTTCTTTCATCTGATATATTGTTTGTTTATATATTTAAAGAAGAACATTTTCTGGAAGGCATTAAACTTTTGTGAAAATCATGAAAAATGCTGGCGCTGGCTGGCAACTTTTTTTTAAAACGCTGGCGGGGAAAGAGTTAACATTTCATTCACTTTAGATTAACAGATCAGATTAGCTCTTCGTTTTACAAAAGCTTCTTACATCATATTATCTTCATGGAAATCACTAAAAATATATTTTCATTTTCACATATTTAAGTTACTAAATGAATAAAATAAAGGAATCACTAGAATAATGTTAGACTTTGAGGTAAGAGAAAATGACAAAAAATAAACATTTCATTCACATTTGGTTAAAATATCTGTTTTTACTAACCAAAACTTTCTAACATCATATTCTCCTCATATAGACGTGTCAAATCGATGGAAATCACTCAAATATATTTTCAGTCTCATATATTTAAGTTACTAAATATAAAAAGAAACGCTAAAAAAATTTTGTATCTGAGGTAAAACCAAAATGACTTGAGTTTGTGCTTTTTTCCTGAGCACAAGAGCAAGCGTGTACTCATGAAAACATGCACACTAAAGGAATAATGGGTTTAATTGTGCTTTCACTTTCCTGACAGTTTCACTTCTTACGTGAGGATAGTAATGACTGACAACACGATGGCGGAGAAAATTGAGCGCAACAGGTCCAGCGCATCAATGACACATCACTGTCACTCCCTGTACATTTGGAGCGATCACAAACAGAAGGTGAAAGTACATGTAAACGCTAGTGCATTCAAATGCCCAAATACATATAACACTGAAAAAAATTATTCGTTCAATTTACCGAAATGTTTTAAGGTTTTTTAAGCTACATTTAAACAAAAAGATTAGAAATAAAAAACAAAACAAAAACCTTTTGTTTAAATGTAGCTTAAATAAATTGATTGCAACCAGTGGTGTAGTGGTACATGGAGAAGTGTATACTCTGACTTTATGCCCCCATGTTTTTAAAGTAGAAGTGGGTATACCCTATGCCATCAAATAAAGAAGTGGCTATACTCTGTATACCTGCGTATACCCTGCACTACACCACTGATTACAACCACTTACCTTAAAAAAAATAAGTAATTTGAAGGAACGATTTTTTTTCAGTGAATATACATACAATATAATTACCCAGCTAAATCTGAGAAAATGCAAAAGCATTACAATAGTTTTACCTCCCTATGATAAGCCAATGGTCATGGCGGAGATACATTTTGGTAGCCCGACAGAAATTAGCAATAGCCCCGGGACATTCTGCTAGCGATTTTGCGAGCCTGCATTACACCATGCAGACCAAGTGAGACTGAAAGGTAAACTGCAACTAACTTACGCTCCTCCTGAACCTATCAAAATATGACACGTGGAAATGACATAAAAAACAAAGACAGCCTTAGGAAAGACAAATCTCTAAATAACTAAAAACAGAGTCCATGTGTTGGGAACAAGGTTATAATCGTTACCGAAAACGAACTAAAAAACGAAAACTAGGTGGGAAAAAACATTGTCGTTAACTGAAATAAAAATAAAAACGAGTCATTACAAAAAACGACAACTAACTAAAACTGTAATGTGTGTCTGGCAAAACTAACTAAAATAAAATAAAAATATAGATTAAATGTCCTTAGTTTTCGTCTTTGTCTTTTATAGAGCAAATAACGCTTCAAATTCCTTTCCATGCGTCTCTCACTCACGCGGTGTCACATACACACATTCGCGAATTAATGACTCATTTAAGTTGATTCCTTACAAGGTGTTGCAAATAAATGAGTCTTTTGAGTCGATTCTTTACAAAGCAAACGGGCCAAACATTTTGAATTGGTTCGCGAATCAGTTTAAATGAATTGTTTAGATCGCTGCAACAACTGAATCGTTTGATGCGGTTTTGCTTGTGTCTTGAAACACGCAGAACATAAAGAGAGTTGTATTACGTGAATATGAATTTACTAATCTTTTAACTAAAAGCTAAACTTCACACGTGTACCCGCCATTATATACGCGCGACCTGTTCGTCGTCAGAAACATTTAAACGCGCGCAACCTC
Source organism: Misgurnus anguillicaudatus (assembly GCF_027580225.2). NCBI lineage: Eukaryota > Metazoa > Chordata > Actinopteri > Cypriniformes > Cobitidae > Misgurnus > Misgurnus anguillicaudatus. Next base: position 47,859,868 of record NC_073357.2, on the reverse strand, counting down.
CAGAAGCACTGTGAACACGTGACTGAATGAAGAAAGTCCATCGATGATTGACGTCTGATTCGCTGTCTACTGTACTGTAAGTGCTTCTCACAACACACACACGTGACATGAGATTCACAACATAAGAAAACATGAGTTATTTTCTAAAATCAGTTTCATGTAAGTGTAAACTGTCGATGACCATCTTAGGAGATTCTCTGAGTGAACTTTAATATGCATAACTGAATGCAAAACACTGTCGGTGTACTTGTCTGATATTTCAGCTATAAGCTGTATACATCAACATTAAGTTTTCAGACAAACAGGCAAAAATCCTCAGTTTGCTGCGGAGTCAAGAAATGTCTAAACATTAAAAGATAAATAGACAAAAGTACAGAAATGTCACCTGTTTTAACATGCACACTATTCCAACTCAATAACACAACACGTTTGTATTTTAATACTATCTAATGTGGCCACATTGAGACCATTAACTCAGAAGTGTTCAAGTGAACTGTGTCCTAATGCATTAATTGTTCACACGTGTGTAGTATCAGTTTGATCCATTTCTTTTGAGTTTTGCATTTGGGTACAACATACAAGTCAGCATTAAAGGCTGTTTTTCTTTGTTGTTAAAGCATGTATGTGTTGAAACATAATCCAAGGTTGATCAAATGTGACTTCTGTACTTCTGACACACTGATATTCATCTTACCAATTTCTGGTCTCCACAGCAAACTTTTATCTTTACTGTCCTGATACTTTTCGTGTGCATTGTATACTGTGTGTGCATGTGTGTGTATTTTTTTTCTCAAGAGTAACTACTAACTCGCTAGTACTTGAGTATTTATTTCTTTAGATTACTTCTTTTCACCTCTGGTTATTTGTCATGGTCTTGTCTCAGACTGCGCTCTCTGACAATCTGACAGAAATGTCTTGTTGTGGCTCAAAAATGGGTTGAATACATGCGGTTCATGTATATCTTCTTTAGTCTGTTGGCACTTTAACTTTTTTACTGGCACGCATCACATTTTGCACTTACTGTGGAGTGTTGAACGTGAGACTGTTTACATATTTGTGCCCATATGTACATTTTATGTACTGGTTTTATTTTTGAATGAATATTTTCTAAAATTGTATGATGTTTTTGTTGAGTTAATATTACACAATTCTTTTTCTGACCTTTTTGAATCTTGCCCCCTGACAAATAACCCAAATTATGAAAAAGACTAAAACTAACACTAAAACTAATAAAAACTAAACTAAAACTAAGCATTTTCAAAAAATAAAAACTAAACTAAACTAGCAAACCCACTTCAAAAACTAATTAAAACTAAACTGAATTTGAAAACAAAAAGTCAAAACGAAATAAAAATAAAAACTAATGAAAAATGCAAAACTATAATAACCTTGGTTGGGAAGGAGGCGTGGCTATGGAGAGCTACGATTTTATGTTTTCAAAGCTACAGTGGCTTGCTATGGTTAGCCTCTCCAAAACGGCATATTACTATAATGTCAATGCAATCAACAACCCCAGTTCAAGTGTGGTCTTGTAATTAGTTATTATTAAATCTTGAATACAATATTGCGAGCTAATCCACACAAGTGTTTTTTCTATGATCTGGGATTCAAGACATTAATCTTGTACACATCCACTAATATAATAAGCTGTGGATCGTACCTGACTGCCAGAGCAACATGACATGCTCGTGATGCCGAGACAGAGAAAAATCACAAATCAGACAGTGATCCTGGTTCGAGCTTACACGCGTTACACATTCGACTGTCTGAAACCTCCAAAATTTTATCGCTGACAGCCAGCTAGCGGGATGTCAGGCATATATCACTTGGAATTATCTAGCCACCCACCAGCTCCCTCTAGACCGAGACACAATAAAAAAAAGAAAAACAACAGACCACAGGGTACTCCATCATTTTTTTTTTTTTTTTTTTTTTGAGCAATTCATGTATACGACATTGACAGGTCCATGGGGGAAGTCATCCTTTTTGCGCTTCGCCAGGGAGAACTGAAACAAATCTGTTTAAAAGTCACAGGTAAGGTGGTGAAATTACCTGCTTGGGCTGTACAGCGTGAGCGGGAATTCCCAGCGGCGGCAGGCACGAGGCGGCCATGTCAATTGTTTGTTTACATAGAGCGTTGCTTCAGGCAGTACAACTGTGCCTGGGGAAGAGGCATCTACTCATCACTACCCATGAACCACTGCCACGAGGACTGAAAACTTAACAGAGGAGAATGGAGAAAAGGAAAGTGATGTCATCAGGGAATGCGCAGTAATACTGAATCATACCACACAAGCTAAATAGGAAATTTGAATGTTCTACTGTAATGCTATTTTATACACAAAGAAAACATCCATTGAATTTGTGGCCCACATATCCTCTGCAGAGATGTGGGAGGGGTGGAGCCTATCTGAGCATCTTGGGATAAACCCTGGATAGATGACCGGTCCATTTCTGTAAGAACTGTGTCGTTTTTTGTTTTTTTTGTCGTTTCTTATACTGTCAAGGAACTAAAATAATTTTTTTAACTAATCAGTGAGTGGTTTATATTATTGTGTCACATCGTACAAAAGCTGTAAAGTCACGATTAAACTGAATTTTAACTGTGGTAGACACCAGGGCAGGCTTTTTGGCAAAAGCTGTGTTTAACATTTACCTTACAACTCACAAATCACATTTATGTACACATAATGCTTGATTCAATCACTGTACACTTGATGGATATCAAAAAGCTCATGGCTCAATCTGAATTCTCAGAGAAAGAGGTTTTTTAGTATTGGATAAACACAAGGATAGAGGTCAAGGCCTTTAGGAAAGTACTTTACCGTCCTTCTATTTATATTGATATAAGAATTGGGATCCTTTGAGAGATTGAGCATTGGTTTATAATTGAAAAACACACGAAAATAAATCTAAATTATTGTCTCCATCAGCTTCAAGATCAAATATACCATCCTGAATTTCTATTGTCTACATTGTAGAGAGAATTCAATATCAGTCCTTTTATTACTACCTCCTGGTCCATGCTTTGATGTCAATGAAGATTGAATGATGAAGCAGTGAGTTTTCTTTTGCAATCACCGTAACGATAACAAGCTATCTTGAAATTCCAGTGTGTGTGTGTGTGTGTGTGTGTGTGTGGTATGTTGTGGGAATCAATAAAATATTAAATTATTGAGAAAGATATCTAAAATGCTTGTGTGTTTTATTTATTCCTCTTTCCTTTTTAAATGAGTGTACAGAGATTGTAGAACCTATAGTACTTGTCCCTCATGAGAACATCCACCCTCCAACTATTCAACATCTACTAACGCCTCTCTTAGGTAAGCACGCAACATCACCACCCTGTTAAAAAGACTATTTTGGACCAGAATGAATTTCCATACATTGAAAAAAATGATTTATTGAATTTAATCAATTTTTTTAAGGTAAGTGGTTGCAATCAATTTATTTAAGCTACATTTAAACAAAAAAGATTAGTAAAGTAAAATAAAATATAAAACTTTTGTTTTAAATGTAGCTTAAATGAATTGATTACAACCACTTACCTTAAAAAATTGATTAAATTCAATGAATCTTTTTTTCAGTGTAGCTTTAACTTTTATTAAATTTAAATTATATCACATTTAATGTTATTAATAAAAAAGTAAAGTGGATACATGTGTTTTTAATGCGATGTATTTGACATCTGCAAAAAAGTAACAAAATAAAATAAATAAAATTAAGATTAAATAAAAAATTATAATCAATCCATTTATAAAGTAAAATTAACCCAATGTTTAAATAAAAATGAAACCAACAACCCATTTGCTGGGGTAAAATTAACAACCCAACTTTATGGGTCAAGTGTGTTCTGTCCTTTATTTACCCAGCCTTTGGGCTAAAACAACACAATTTGGACCACACTTAACCCAATGATGTTTTTTAGAGGGCATCTTCTCCTATGCAATAATAATAATAATTACACCAAAACACAACATAAATTCGCAAAAGATTTTATTTAATTTTTTTCATTCGCTGTAATCCACATCTTTAAAATTCATACGATTGTGGGGAACAGATCCAAATTCAGCTCTTTATCGAACGATCCTGATCCCATTTCTCTTTAGTGACTGTAAATGTCAAAATCTTGCATTCATTATGAAACTGGTAGGACTGTATTAGCAGCTTAAATATTTTAACTCTTTCGCCGCCACTGACGAGTTTATTCGTCAATTAAGAAAAAACGGTTCCCTGCCAATGACGAGTATTGACGGCTTTCTGCAATTCCGCTATAATCCACCAGGTGGCCCAACTTATAAAACCTGGAAGTATCGCCCTAGGGCAAATAACTGTATGTCCGTGTAAGTTTTGAGAATCGGCCTGCATCTGATCCATATCAAAAGTCCTTCACAAAAATGGAATTATCTCATATATTAATTAAAATTTGGTGTTTTTGAAGAAACCTACCCATATTTGAGAGGAGATAAAAAGAGAACTAAAGAAGCTAGGATATTTGTTTTGTTGTTGTTGAAAGCAGAGGGTCTGTTCTTTCATTTGATATGTTTATATATTTTAAGAACAACATTTTCTGGAAGGCAATTTGTGAAAATCATGAAAATGCTGGCGCTGGCTGGCATCTTTAAAAAAAGGCTGGCGGGGAAATGCTATATTGTTACAAATTTTTTCCTACACATTTCTGTCCGTTAAGTTGTATAATATAAAAAATAATACATTACTTATTTAAAAAATATATATAAAAGGGTGTTATCAATACAATTGTTAAAGGGAAAAGTATACAGCAATATTTATGGCATAAAAGATTTGTAAATGTTTTACTTTTTTTGCTGTAAAAACGTAATAATGCTACGATTAAATGTTGCAAATGTCTACACTGTCAGCTTCAGCATCTATTTAAACATACAAAAAAAGTATGCTTTGTGTTTTTGAAAGTATTAATACTATGTATTAGCAGTGAGACTAGGCTGGATAATGTCAAAAAGGAGGACAATAAAGCAGTAGTATGTCAAGCTTAACAGAGTTAGCATGTGGTTAACTTCTTTAACAGTACTGGATGAACACTTTCTTGTCAGCACAAGGAACAATCTGTTCTCTACAGGTAATTAGTGTCTGTTCTGATACTTTCTGTTTGGACATATAAAGAACAATCTGTTCCTCACAATGAGCACCAATTCACAACATCAGCAGGATGATTTGAACAAAAAAGCTGCGGAAAATGAGGACAATTGTGGAAATTGCTTGGTTTATGTGCGATTTCTCATAAAATCAAAGAAACATGGTATGACAGAAAATGAATCGGATTTCTCCTAGTTCCACGTGTAGCTGATTTAGCATCTTTGAGAGTCATCATTCCTGACAGCTGGATTTTTATGGTAAGAAGTTCATTTGTTTGCTAGGATTGTTGATATTGATCCAGGGACGAGCTTTGCCTACCACATTTGAGTACTATCAAAGATATTGAATATAACAAGATATGGCACTGCTTTTATTACGAATAGGGAACAATGCAATGCTCAATATGGCTGTTTGGCAACGTAAGCCCTGCCTTCCAGTTACAAGAACCAATCACCAATCGATAAAGACTGACAATGATCTGGGGGAGGGACAAAGTGTTTTAGCACATTTTGAGCTTAAGAAACAAAAGTTGTGGTAAAGTTGATGTCAGGTTTAATTGTATTTTTTATTTTAGCAATATCTGTCTTTTCCCATTCAAGTAGATAGGACTTTAGTCTAGCATGACTGTAATAACTGCACAAAGGCGTTGCAAACATGGCCGCCTAGTGGTGCAACTTCCCTAAAGAACTCTCAGAAAAAAGGGAAAAAAGCGAAACTTTCAAATTGAGTGCATATAAATACATCAAAGACATTTATATGTACCAAATGTATACATATCCATACCTAACTTTTACATATAAAGGAAACTGTCCTGGTAAGAGCTTTTGTACTTTATTTCTACTATACAAGCCACTGTAAAGTGTAATGACAAGATTGAACATACACCTTCCACGTTAAAAGCAGGGGGCATGCTTTTTGAAAAACACTTTGAAAATGGGAGTCTGGCCAAGTAACCAAAACACACTTGTAGCCAATCAGCAGTAAGGGGCATGTCTACTAACCAACATCATTGCCTGGGATGCATATGTGTGGGGCAAGTCTATCAAAAGAAGGTCCAGATTCTATTGGGGTGGGTGATTCTCACGAAAACTTGGTTTTAAAAATGTCAATCATGAAAATGTAAAAAATTGCTTAAATTTACTTTTTTCCCACCAGACATTGAAAAACAAAGTCTCGAGTAAATGGGAACATTAATTTAAAAACTTTTACTTATCATTTAACACTTTTTGTAACATAATTTTTAAAATTAGTCCTAATAAATCTCATTACCGCAACAGTCAGAAAACATCAACACTGACATATTTTCAAAATGACATGACAAACCTGAAAGAACATAATTTGGAGATTCTGCACATGCATTTAAAATCACAGTATTATGCTTCTATTAATTAAATTAACATTTAATAAGCATCTGTTGCGGTAATGATAATCAAAATGTCGTGTAAGCATTCTGACAAGACAATATTTCAAATTAACTGTAAAAAAATGATCTTACCTGGTAGCCATCTTGAAGTAACTGGTCCATGTGCTTGGTCACTCAAAATCAAACTTTATTAAAATTCTGTATGTGTGCTTAAACTGTTCTCAAAAAGTGTTGCGGAGGATGAGAACATCAGGCATAGACACATCATTTTCCTAATTTTTCTTCATTATTATTATACATGAATATTCAGTAAACATTTTTTCTGTCATCTAAAGTAGTCTAGCAAAACATCCATTTATTTTTTTTCTTTTAATTTGATTAAATTACAACATAACGCATGTTCAAACACAGCCGGACACATTGCGGTAATGAGAATTTCAGCAGAAAATGAGATAAAATTTTCAATTATAAATTCTTATGTTGAAATCACACATTGTGCAAGGTAGAACACAGTATTGTGTTAATTCTGATGCTTTTTAATGTTACTATATTACACATTTTAAAGCTAAAATCATTAGTACCGTGGTGTTTCAATGGTTTCGTGAGAATCACCCGGGTAGAGGCCAACCCCACCCCACCTTTAAGCCAAGTTATAGTCATGCATAATGTCTACGCCGTATCTACTTCATAGGTTATCCATAGCCTGTGTGTAGCTCTTCGTAAACTGACGTGCACCTCGGCAAAATTTTAACAGCGTGTCAGTTTTACGCAGAATGCAATCGCTGTGATTGGTTCACTAGAACCCCTCCCGTAAAGTTGAAGGAGTTGAGGAGTAATTTAACTCAAACTGCAACAAAAGTCACTGGCTATTTACTTCCATCACTGCTGGTTTTCTTAAAACATACACAACAATCTGCTGCTTCTTCTTCGTTTCTGGCCAAGCTGCTTTTTCTTTGGCGGTCGCGCTGCTTCTGTGTTTACACGCATGGATACTGCCTACCAGCGGTCTGCATGTGTGTTTGCATGTCGACGCAGACAACGACACTAATGTACATATGAAAACCGATGCATAGCCTACGCCTCTGAGGCTACGCCGTAGGGCGTACGCACAACTATAATCAGCCCTTTGGCCTTAAAGTTCCTTTAATGTGATACTTCACTACATACCTTATGTTCTTGTAAAATCCCAAATTAAAATGCAAACAGTTTATTAAGAGACTGTCAAACTTTCACTTTCAAAACGAAAATACACCTCTAAGCCACAAATTTCATTTTAGGAATGGATCTTAGCACCCCTAAAACTGAAACAGAAATCGTCCCTGCTGCTTATGATTAGCCCATTGATTTTATTGCTTCATCACCAACGTAAGTGAAGAAGACAATTCTAAGTGCTATTACTGATTGTAAGTATACTTCACCATCTTAAAACCTTGAGAGAAGCAAAATGAAGAGATTATGAGGCAGACAATGAATCGGGTCGCTTCAAAGCAGAATCCTCAATGCTTTCTGACTTTTAGTCACCTTCTTACTGTGCATCACATCCATTAAAGCTGGGAATAGATCAATGTTTTCACTCACTGCTCTTATTCTATGGTGGAGGTCATGGTGGTACTTTTAAAATGTTCTTTTCTCTGCCTTTTATACGGATGATCAAAGCGTTCACGGCTATTTAAGACAAGTGCTAGCGTTGTGCATCATTATTTTGTCGGTAATTTGAGATATTTGAAAGGAAGAGAAAATGTGTCATCGCAAAGAGGTGTAATTAAATTTGTTTGCATTCCCAGGAGTGGATGGGTGTTCATTTAATATGGGGGGAAAGAAATAATAAATGTTAATTGCAGAAATTTTCATTTTAGTTATAGTCATAGGCAAATGAAAAGCAACCTGGGACTTTCTAGAAATTAAGCATATATTTATTTAACAAACAAGAAACCCTGTGAATCATACAATTATGTGATGTTAAATCATTTGCTTCTCATCCGTTCCTTTGTACAACATATGCTAGATGTAATTAGTAAAAGCAAAAACACTTCGTCTCTCTCATCATCGATGCAGAGCGCCCATGTCTGCAGCTCGGTGGCTGGATATGCCCCTTGATAATAGGAGGAGAAATTTATTTCATTTGACTGTCGCACTGCAGTAGCTGAAATTAATTACGGAGCTGTTTGATGAAATATACTTCGCTGCCTCCATTGAAAGAACAGCGTGTCATGGTGTGCTAAACCCCCGAGTACTTGCAAAGTGAGCTGGTTTATGTTACGCTAGGATTAGACTCACTCAAAGTGACTGATTTATTCTTTGTTCATTCAGATTAACAAAACTTGGATATTTACCTCCACATCATGTAAAGTGTTTAAGAGATAAGAGTTTTAGGCTGACAATAAAAGAAATAAAATACAACATAAATTTACATTTTATTGGTTAGCAATTTGCGCATTCACATGATCTCTAACCATTAACATAACATTGGTAAATAGCACAGAGACAAGTGTTCATGTAGTTTGTAGAGCAATGCGATCTCAGGGAACACATGTTGTTTACAAAATATAAACCTTGTAAAGCAATAAAGCAGATACAGTAGCTGCAAAACACTTAAATGTAACAAATGTAATATAAATACACCCTAATTACTAATTTAAAAACAGTTTCACCTGTTATCTCACAATGGGTCTCTTGTAAAAAAAAAAGTCCCACTAGATGTATATACATACGTAGATGCCTCAGTGCCTGTTTTTATGGGCCAATAAACGCAAGTTATTCAACATATTAGAATGGTCCAAGGTGTTGCCAAGTCTGCTGTATTCCCGCAGAATCAGATTACTTTAAAACTATTGAACAGATTGTTTTTCAGCAGGTTTAATGTGTAAGAATTTTGTTCAATGGCTTGTAAAATATATAACTATGGAAGTCAATGGTGGCCCAGTATGGAGGACCACAAGAGTCATGCAAAATGTAAAAAAGAACTTCAATAATTAATAACTACCTGGACAATAAAAATACCAATTAATAGATTTGTTTATAAATTCAATATTAGGCAATAAAAAGTGAGATTATAAAAAAATGAAATATTAATCATTAATAAATAGTTCAAATTAATATAACAATTTACAAAAACAACATAAAACACTCAATAAGTTAATCATTTTAAATTGCATTTACAAATTCTTAATTAAATAATGGAATTTCAAAATGTATTTCAAAAAGCGATTTTAAAAGAGAAATAAATAACTGGATTTATAAATTGAACTACAAATACAGGTTTAAATTAGGCATTTAAAAGGGCATTTCAGTTTAACATTTCTGTTTTCATTTCCTGATGGTTCTCCTTATTCTTTTCGCTATTCGACTTGGTTTTCGTTTTAGCCTCTCTATTTAGCTTTTCCGTGACTCTTTGTGTCCTCGTCCGAGATCTATAAATCTGCGCATGACGTACAATCAGAGCCAATCAGCGAGCTTGTTACATGCACCTGGCCATAGCTAATTTGCATTTCTCATTTGACCATTTGCAAGGACCCAAAGTGTCACGGAAAAGCTAAATAGGGAGGCTAAACGAAAAGCAAATCAAATAGCAAAAGAATAAGGAGAACCATCGGGAAATGAAAACAGAAATGTTAAACGGAAATGCCCTTTTAAATGCCTAATTTAAACCTGTATTTGTAGTTCAATTTATAAATCCAGTTATTTATTTCTCTTTTTAAATCGCTTTTTGAAATACATTTTGAAATTCCATTATTTAATTAAGAATTTATAAATGCAATTTGTAAATTGTCATATTAATTTGAACTATTTATTAATGGATTAATATTTCATTTCTACGTTATTTTTATAATCTCACTCTTTATTGCCTAATAAAATGTTACATAATGATTTTTTGGTAACTTTGTCTATTTATTTATAGATTAATTATTAAATTTTTAAACAAATCTATTTAGGTAGTTATTAAATATTTAAGTTCTTTATTACATTTTGCATGACTCTTGTGGTCCTCCATTGCCCAGATCTATTTGTTTACGAATGTTTTCCAAAATATCTTCATTTGAAATAGAAATTTATACAGGTTTGTAACAACTTGAGGTTGAGCAAATAATGACAACATTTTCATTTTTGGGTGAACTATGCCTCCAAATCGAATGTTTTTGCAGAGTGCTTAAAGGCGGGGTGCATGATTCTTGAAAAACAAAATGAAGAGATTATGAGGCAGACAATGAATCTGGTCACTTCAAAGCAGAATCCTCAATGCTTTCTAACTTTTTTTAGTCGCCTTTAGTCATATTTTTAAAAAACACTTTGGAAAAGGGAGTCGGGCCGAGTACCAAAACACACTTGTAGCCAATCATCAGTAAGGGGCGTGTCTACTAACCGACATCGTTGCCTGGGTTGCGTACGTGTGGGGCGGATCTATCAAAAGAAGGTCCAGATTCTATTGGGGTAGGAGATCATGCACCCTGCCTTTAAGAGTTCATCTGACGTAAATATTGCTGGAATATGTTGAAAAATAATAATCTACAATAATGGTTTTATGCGTGACATTAGGTCCAATTCATACATCACACAGCAGCTCTTAATTATTTTATTTGTGACGACAAAATACTCGATATAAAAAGTTGAAAAGTGAAGTGAAACATTCCAGGTCACCCAGGAGACCCTATTTCTCAGCCTAGAGATTCTAGCACAGCTATAATCTGAAGAGAATGAGACTTCAATTAAAATCATGCTATTTAGAGTCTCTCAAAGCCTTCGCCATGACGGATGCGTCACAAATTATTAAATGTCCCTGTCCTCAGCTTTCATATTCAAGTCCCCTACATGCCATAGTCCAGCTAAGAATGTCTTGCGTCCCGACAGCCTTTCTTATTGAGCGACTGTGATGAAGCAAGACAAAGCTAATTATCCAATGTCATCAAATGACATTCTAATCACATGCTCGGAGTAATTACACTGGTTAAGATTTCTCCTCATGTTACTTTTGCATGAAGTGAATGGAGCTTTGAAATGAGTTCTTTAAATACATTTAAAAGTCTCATCCAGTTTCTGAGACCTACAGTTTGTTTTTAGGACCCTAGGAGCGTTTTAAATGGAGAACACATAATAAATATCAGTTCAATGCAAACTTCAATTCGCATTTTGGTTTATGAGCCAGTTAGAGATGGACAGTGTTGGTTTGTTGAAGTTCTGCGCTAATGCTATTTGGTTTCAGGAGATGTAGCTAAATAACACAAAATAAAATGCATGTAAGATATTCTTCAACATTGAACATACACAGAATTTAAAGACATGCTAAATCATCCATGTAATGTTTACATTAAAATCGCAATTTGAACTTTAAGATGTGTTTTATAGATTGCAGAGAGCAGCACACACACTCTTACAGTCTGAGAACTGAGTCAGTGCTGGTGCTGTAAAAATGAAATGTCTTTTTCTCCTGTACCTTCAGGCCCTGTGAGGAGGCACCTAAACGTCACTGTTGCCTTAGACATGGCACTTAAATCTGATCTGCTGCAGTAATGCGGTTATATGAGCGAACTGCATTACCCTCCTTCTGACACATGCAGACGTGCATGCGGTTTTTGCTTGGGACACTGCTAAACAAATCCGGGTGGCTCTTATCAATAAGGTCTCATTTAATAGCATTACCTAATCCATTAGCAAAATTAAATGAATTAGATGAATTGTCAATAAGCAGTACATTTTTACTTAAAGTAAATGCAAAAGTTCATGTTTGTTCATTGTGAAAACAACAGATACAGCTGTATCAGATACAACTGATTTTAAAAATGCATTAGTAAATCTTAAAATTAACAAATATTCATAATGCTGTATGGGTATTGATCATTGGAATAGGGCACCTATTATGCAAAACAACTATTAATGTGTTGACAGTATGTGAACACAACCACCCTACAATGAAAAAATCAACCCACTCCTTGTTTTTTAACCCCTATTAAATTGAAGCAGTCTCATTAGGCATGCCATTTTGATTCTCTTATCAATGTGAGGTCACATTGATAAAGCCACGCCCACTTACAGTCCTGCATTAGCATAGTTTCCACCCTTAGCGAGTTGTACTCTGTCCACTAGATACTATTGTCTCAGACTTTATCAATTAGATCTATTTAAACTGAAAGCGCTCACTGTCAGTTTGTAATAAAGTGAGGAGCTGTAGCTCATTTGCATTTAAAGGTACAGACATTAAAACAGCGCATTTTTGCTCCCACTCAAATAGGGCATTTTGGACATGCTATAATAAAGGATCTGTGGTGTATTTTGAGCTGAAACTTCACAGACACATTCTGGGCACACCTGAGACTTACATTACATCTTGTAAAAAGGCCACAATAGGTGCACTTTAAGTCATGTTAACTAGCTAATGCATGTTACCAAAAGTCCGCAAAAATCTCATGATATAATGGTCGCACCCATAGACTGTAAAAAAGATGGACAATGCCTGTTCGCTCTCTTCCGTTGATGAAAAGTGAAGCCGGCAGTGTCCTGATATGGCGCTGACATCTTGGGTCTTGAGTCTGCGCAGTAGAGATTTCGGGACCAGTCCTGCGCAGTAGTGAGCAGGAAGTAAAGCCGCGAAATCAAGACCCCGTCCTCGCTCTCGCAGAATGCATATGTCACATGATATCACAGCTGTCAATCATGACGTGACACCACCGTTTTTATATCATTGAATAACTAACTAAACACAAACTTATTTTAAAAACAAACATTTGAATTTACATCAGCGTGATAAAAATTACAGTAAATGATAGAAACCAGCTTTGGAAAAAAGATAATTGAAGTGTAATAAAATTTTTTAGTTGGTCTCAAGTCCCATTGAATAACATGGGGAGGCGGCCTTTATGACCTATACTGGGACCAGTCACTGGGGGGCGATCGAGACATTTTGGCTTCACTTTTCAGGTCTTGTGCGGCACGCTTGGTTGCACCATTGTATGATGCGCTACTGTTAAGCGAGGCGATATATTTCCTATTTTAAGAATGTAATAGGATATAATTTTAGAAAAGCTGTCATTAAGAACACAACCGGTATATCCCCCATCATCAGACCCGATGTTTGGGTTGTCTTTTTTCAAATTTCTTCCAGCTATTTGGGGTTAAAAAGAACCAATACATATAATAACAGTGTAAGTGTCCACATTTGTGTACAACAGGTTCCAGTTACCTAGAATTAAGTATTATGGTGCAAACAACAAAAAATGTGATGTCCACCAGGACACACCAGGTCTTAGGAGGTTATGTTCAGAGATAAGAAGAATGCTATCTGGTGGTCATGAAGTACACACAAAATGAAACAACTGCCATAAATATTGTATGATTTTTATAAACAAAATATAACCCTATTGCATTTTTATAATTGATACAGTATTAGCAAACAGTGTCACGATACTACATGTATCATTATTTTCTTAAACCCCTATAATATACAGTAGTTAACTGATAAACAAATAAATGCTTAGCGTTGCCAAAATCCATAATGCTAACATTAAAAAAAAATAAAAGCCACTCCTCTTTAAATCTCCCTGACAGATGGAGATTCAGTTTTTTTGTCCTTAAGTTGATCGGTAGCTCTCGGTGTGCAATACTATTATGAAAAGAAATATTCAATAAGCTAAACCCAATCAATATATTACTACCAACATCTCCAATTTATAGCCATGCCATGCACGAGTTCCACCTAGCGCCGTTGCAGACTGGATCACATGTTTACAAGCTAATATACGGCATCCAAATCTATATCTAAACCTGGCCTGCTTCCAACAGCATCATTGGAGTCTTTCACAAGCTAAAGCAATGCCGGCTTGCTACTTACCCTGTTGCCTTGACAGCACCTGACCACGTTTCTCATAGTGGCATGATTAGCGAGGTGAAACACTATCTCTGTAAGACTATGTGACAACTCTGGCACTTTATCTGGGCTCCGGCTCAGTTGCCCTTAGCACCCGGGATGGAAGGTATGGAAGTGTGGTAACGATGAGCTCTTAACAAGCTGTGCTGGAAATGGAGAAAGGCTCTTTAAAAATAGCGCCGGATTTGTTACCCTCTATCTCACAGCCCTGACTATGAGCGTGCCATTGAGACTGAGCCGTATGGATGGGCCCCTGTGGAGAAGCAGTAACTAGGGAACATGACAGTGACATCACCTGAGTCTGCATTCCTACAGCCTCTCGGGCTTTGTGGGAAAGCCATCGTTCCACATTAATTCATTTGCATTGAATGTATGTCTGGATCCTATACGCTATGCATCCCACTAAGACAAATGCATGTGACAAAAGTGCACGTGCGTGTGGGTGTGAGAGCTCCCATAAGGGATCGAGATGGTCCCTTAGTATGCAAACTAGACAATTGCACACGTGACTGCATCAACCAGAAGCATCCTCAGTTGCGTTCGTATGTGTACGGAGTCGCGGGGGGCAGCAAGCATTATGGTAAAATATGGCTGGGGGCTCATTAGGGGTGATGTTGTGAGGGCTGGTTGCCCTTGTTCGTGAGATACTTCGCTTGTGCGCGCCTGTCTCCCCGCATGCACCTCTGCTTCATTAGAGACGACAACGTCAGGCAGCGGGACTGCGGGCAAAATCGCTCCCCACCTGATATCATGTATAAATCAGCCCACGATGCAGTTCATACCCTTCTCTCCATTTCCTCAATCTCTCTGGCGTATGCTTGCATTTTCTGCTGAACCCGCAAAAAACCTTGCCCAGCTTGCCACAGCTGATACTGTTTGTATTTGTTTGTCCTGTCATCACCTCCCTTTTCTATACTTTACTCAAGATATTTTAAACATTACGGAAGGAAATACTGAAGATGAATAATGACAGTCTATTATGCCTAAACAGGTTGAAAGAAATAATTGTGTAAACAAGTATATGTAACTGTAACTAAAAGACTCCCTACAAGACTAAAGCATTGATTGTTTTAAGTCAAGGACAAGTTTGTGACAAATCTCCATAAAGAGCTGGGCCTCTCTTACTGTATGAGTGTGATGGATACAGCAGTGGCGGTCCTGGCTAGATTTACGCCCTGGGCGAACCATCCCTTCGCCGCCCCCAGAAAAAAAATTACCCCCAAATCCCGCCACCAACATGTATTATATATAATCTTAAATACAAAAAGGTAACAAGAACAGTATATAAACACACACACACACACACACACACACACACACACACACACACACTCCTCATCAGACTACCCAACCATGTCTGTTGGCCATGGCTGCTGTGGAAGTATCCGACTCCTCATTTTTGCCAGTGGGTGCTCTAACTCTAAAATATTTCAGAAGTGCCCCTGCATTTACAATTAAGATACAATATGTAAGTTAGATACACTTACATCACACATGCATCATTAAAATGACCGTAACACATATTTTATTAGTTTATATGATGTTAACAAATGCTAAGCATACACTACAAATTATTTAAAAAGCTATCACTGTGTAGCTTACAAAATGGCATGTCAACTTATATTTTAAGTTTAAGTTCAGTTTAATTTAAGTTCACATATAGCGTATATAGCAATAAAAAAGGACACAGTCAGGAGGTCTGTGTGAGTTTGCACAGATAAACTAGACTGTGTTGCCTATGGGTGAATTTAGTTGCATGACATGGTGCCTCAATTCGTTGCTAGTTCAGCAAAACTAAAACAAAAAAACAGTCGTGTTCTGTGGCTAATAGCAACATATTAGCAAGAGGGCGAGGCTAATATAAATAACGTTAGCCTATTTCCTACTGTCACTCACGTCGTCACTTATAGAAATCGGCATACCTTTATCTTTATAATTTTTCCTCATCTTCTTTTCTTCTTTTCCTGATCTGGGCAACTTATGGCTTCTTTGGTCTTTTAATTCGATCCATGGCATGATGATGATGAAGACTCGACATCATTAACTTTGCATTACGTTTTGCCAACAACAACATCCGTTCGCCCGTCAATCAACAGGTGTCACGTGACGTGAGTCACGTAGATGACTATACAGATTTTTTTTTCACAAAATCCAATTGATAACATGTTCGTAGGTATATATATGGGTCTATGTTAATTTTAGGAATGAAAAATAAAATTTATTTGGAAGCAGACGCAGCAGTTTATGTTGTGTGGCCTCTGGCCTGGGATCAGTCTATCCCTCGCTCGCCCCCCATAAGGCGAGCGAGCGATTTGCAGTCGCAAGTTGGCCCGCCCCTTTCTCCCGTGCCTCTTCTGACACGAACACAACCTGTGTATGACTCTCAGCACTAACTTGACATGGAAATGAGCGTTAGTCTAAAAAACCGCTTTGATGTTGTTGTTTTTTTTTTTTTTTTTGAATGCACTCGTGCGCCCTCACATAGATTGCGCCCTGGGCGTTCGCCCACATTGCCCATAGCAAAAACCGGCCCTGGGATACAGGAAAACCAGTCTCGGCCTTTGACGGCACATCCGCTGATGACACACAGTCATTTTGCTGACCTCAGTAAGCTCTTATATGATTGGTTGATGTTAGACAACTTCAGGAGTAAAGTATATATTGTACATAAAAATAAAAAAC
Source organism: Misgurnus anguillicaudatus (assembly GCF_027580225.2). NCBI lineage: Eukaryota > Metazoa > Chordata > Actinopteri > Cypriniformes > Cobitidae > Misgurnus > Misgurnus anguillicaudatus. The sequence goes on along the minus strand of NC_073357.2, from coordinate 47,842,853 downwards.
AATATACACTCACCAAAAAGGATTATTAGGAACACCTGTTCAATTTCTCATTATTGCAATTATCTAATCAACCAATCACATGGCCATTGATTCAATGCATTTAGGGGTGTGGTCCACAAGACAATCTCCTGAACTCCAAACTGAATGCCAGAATGGGAAGAAAGGTGATTTAAGCAATTTTGAGTGTGGCATGGTTGTTGGTGCCAGACGGGCTGGTCTGAGTATTTCACAATCTGCTCGGTTACTGGGATTTTCCAGCACAACTATTTCTAGGGTTTACAAAGAATAGTGTGAAAAGGGAAAAACATCCAGTATGCGGCAGTTCTGTGGGCGAAAATGCCTTGTTGATGCTAAAGGTCAGAGTTGAATGGGCCGACTGATTCAAGCTAACAGAAGAGCAACTTTGACTGAAATAACCACTCGTTACAACCAAGGTATGCAGCAAAGCATTTGTGAAGCCACAACACGCAAAACCTTCAGGTGGATGGACTACAACAGCAGAAGACCCCACCAGGTACCACTCATCTCCATGACAAATAGGAAAAAGAGGCTATAATTTGCACGAGCTCACAAAAATTGGACAGTTGAAGACTGGAAAAATGCTGCCTGGTCTGATAAGTCTTGATCATTCAGATGGTAGAGTCAGAATTTGGCGTAAACAGAATGAGAACATGGATCCATCATGCCTTGTTACCACTGTGCAGGCTGGTGGTGGTGGTGTAATGGTGTGGGGGATGTTTTCTTGGCACACTTTAGGCCCCTTAGTGCCAATTGGGCATTGTTTAAATGCTACGGCCTACCTGAGCATTGTTTCTGACCACGTCCATCCCTTTAAGACCACCATGTACCCATCCTCTGATGGCTACTTCCAGCAGGATAATGCACCATGTCACAAAGCTCGAATCATTTCAAATTGGTTTCTTGAACATGACATTGAGTTCACTGTACTAAAATGGCCCCCACAGTCACCAGATCTTAACCCAATAGAGCATCTTTGGGATGTGGTGGAACGGGAGCTTCGTGTTTTTAGGTGAGTGTAGTATATACAGCAATGCTAATAGTGTGCAATATACTGTAGTTTGTTTTATAAGTGATTAATGTTGATGCATGCATCAACATACTGTTTTGTTAATTAAATGTGTGCTTTTTTAAATTCGATGACAGCTGGAATCTAGCAAAAGCAAATATGACATTCATCTTTTTTCAAAGTCTTACACTTTTCGTTTACCATAAATAAATGTAATACAGTTTGACAGCGCAGTAACATATAATCAGTTTAGGGTGTAATGAATGTGATTGTAAAGTGATCTTTCTCTGGCCAGTTAAAGATCTCACGGGGAGTTTCCAGAGGAGGCAGATGTGCTACACAAATAGAAAAGATATGCAATGATGAGAAAACGAGACCCTCCAGACACATTTCCAGCTATCTCATTTCTGCTTGTCATTTCTATCTTGAGAAAACAGATAACGCTTCCTGTTAATGTAATGCTGATATTTAGACGACACCCTATATGTGCAGCATATATTTTTGCTGAGATAAAAGTAGAAATTGGGTTCAATGTTTCATTGTCTAAAGGATATAGTTTAATCCGAAACATTATTATCATAATTGACACAGCGCTAACAATATTTATTAAATGTTATCCAAATCATGACCCATAAATATAAACCCATCTATACTGAATTCACCTTGTACACAGTGACAGACTCAATGTGAAATGAATTGCATTCAAGTGTAGGCTAGGGTCAGTCATTATGCAATCTATATGTAATGCCATGTCCGTCACAATTATTATAGTCATTTGAGTGCATTTATCAGTAAATATTGATATAAACAATTAACTCAATAAATTAATCTGCATTTGATGTAATTATTTAATTAAAAAACAAAATATTTTTATTTTGCATGTGCAATTATGTTGCTAACACAGATAAAACAAATCCCTCTTTTGTCTCAATCTGTGCTTTGCCTCTTTTCTACCTCCTGTCAGTGGCTTAGTGTCGTGATAGATCGGTCTGTTGGCCTCGTGTCAAATAGCAGCAACCAAGGCCTCTGAAGACTTTGCAAGCCGCCTGCGTCCTGTTACTCTGTACCTATTCAACACTTATGTCCCTGCATCCATCAAAAACAGCTCACCTCGGAAACACACGCACAGTTTCTGTCTGACACCTGTGCTCCTTCGTGCAACATGTATCACACCAACTTAAATGGCCTGCTGCAGATTTAAAACAAAACAATCGCCTTTCTTTTGGGCCATTGTGCAAAAACATTAAAAAGCAATTTGCCAGCAGGGCTATCGAGCGAACATGCCATTGTAGCGACCTGACATCGTGCCTCATGTGGATTGTTAGAGCCGTTCAGAGGTTAGGAAAGGGAGGCGGGGTGTGGGAAAGCTGCTCACAGGGCACGACCAGAATCAGCCCTTCGAGAAAGGACATCGGGTACAATAGATAACTCGCGGAAAGATGAGTCATATTATCCAGTCACTGCCATCACAGTTACAGATGCCTGCCTGGTAGCTTCAATTGCATGTGTCTGTGGGGACAGCATTTGATAACTGTAAGGGTTCCAGGATAGACCACTGACAATAGTAGGGATGGTTGTAAATTTTAGGGTTGTGCCAATAGACGATACTATCGTGTATTGCCGATCGTCAGACATATTGGCAATAGTTATTATAATAGTTTCACATTAATGCATGCTTTTCCTCGCATGAGACGGTTTGTGGGCTTCACTTTGCACGAGATTCCTTCTCGCACGTACCTGGACTTAATGCGCGCGTCTTCGACTCTTTCTCAAACATGAACGCAACATGGACTCCTCCTAGCACCTGAACTTGTAATGGCATAACTCGGACTCTTCCTCGGCCCACACATGAGCTTGTAATACATGCAGCTCAGAAATTTCCTTGCACTAGAGAGGTTATAAGGCGCACATGAGTTTAAAAACCGCAAGTGTGTTGTTCCCGCTGGCACGCATGGAATTTCACAGCTCCTGGGCTTAAAGATGCACTCGGATTAATGACATCAGTTTTAAGAAGGTTGCGGTCATAAAAAGTGTTGCCCTTAGTGTAAATCAGCTTCTTTTTTGTTCGCCAATCAAAAAAAAAAATTAGTGATGCACCGATGTATCGGCCGATTTTGATGAATTTGAAACCATCGGCATATCGGCAATAGCACGAGAAAGGCCGATACCGATTGTTTATTAATTAACTGCATAAAGAAATCCATTATATGTAAAAAATTAGTTAACATTGTTAATAAAATAAATACTGAATAGCTAAAACCACCTTTAAAGGTTGTCATGCTGTCTTATTAGGGCCCGAGCACCGAGGAGCAGGCCAGAATGGCCTGCACCGTGGGTGCAAAGCCCTATTGTTTTTGCTTCGTTTATTATTATTAGGGCCCGAGCACCGAGGAGCAGGCCAGAATGGCCTGCACCGTAGGTGCAAAGCCCTATTGTTTTTGCTCGGTTTATTATTAGGGCCCGAGCACACCAGTGTGAGGACCCTATTGTTTTTGCTCGGTTTATTATTATTATTATTAGGGCCCGAGCACCGAGGAGCAGGCCAGAATGGCCTGCACCGTCGGTGCGAAGCCCTATTGTTTTTGCTCGGATTTATTGTTTTTTTTTTTTTTTTTTTTTTTTTTAACATTTCGGGGCAATTTGGGGGCCTTAACATACTCAAAAACTCTTGAAAATTGGCAGAGATGTCAGAGTCGTCGGCCATTAGGACCCGGCAAAGGCTGGAACTCGGGCGTGGCAAGGGAGCTCTGTAGCGCCCCCTGTAATGCAAAAACAAACATTGGGGCACAGATCGTGCAAAAATGTACGCACATGTACGAGAGTTGGTACGCATATAGATCTCATCGACCCGAACAACTTTCGCCCTCTAACATTTAAGCTTCGCCCAACAGGAAGTCAGCTATTTTGGATTGTTTAAAAAATGCATGCGTTGAACTTTTGAATACTCCTCCTAGAGGATGCATGCGATTGACACCAAAAGTGGTGAACATGATGTCGAGACATTGGACTTGCTAAATTGCGAAGGGATTTTTGATATCTCGAACGGTTCTGCCGTGGCGAGCTGACAAAGTTGTGGCGAAATCAGAGAAACAGGAAGTGTCTAATATCTAAGGCAAAAAATGTCTTATTGTAATGACACGCGGGGTGTTTGTTCATCTGAAGATTCCGATCGCATCGATGTGCCTATTGTGACTCCCGGGTATAGCGCCACCAGCAGGCACCAGGAAGTGTTTCAGTCACAAAGCTGGATTTTTTTGAAAGTTCCATGCAATGTTCTTTTAAATACTCCTTCTAGGATTTTCATGCGATTGACACCAAAAGTGGTCACCATGATGCCGAGACATTGTAGATGATAAATTGCGAAGGGATTTTTGATATCTCAAACGCTATTCCCATGGCAACGCGTCAAACTTTACTTTCATTTTAAAGGCATATTTAAGCCTTTCAGTTTTATACAGTTAACTTTTAAATACTCCTTCTAGGATTTTCATGCGATTTCAACGAGAAGTGGTCAACATGACGCCGAGACATTGTAGATGATAAATTGCGAAGGGATTTTTGATATCTCAAACGCTGTTCCCATGGCAACGCGTCAAACTTTACTTTCATTTTAAAGGCATATTTAAGCCTTTCAGTTGCATACAGTTAACTTTTAAATACTCCTTCTAGGATTTTCATGCGATTGACACGAGAAGTGGTCAACATGATGCTGAGACATTGTAGATGATAAATTGCGAAGGAATTTTAGATATCTCAAACGCTGTTCCCATGGCAATGCATCAAACTTTACTTTCATTTTTACACATATTTAAGGCTGACAGTTACATGCTGTGAACCTTTCAATACTCCTCGTATGGGATTCATGCGATTGACACCAGAAGTGGTCAACATGATGCCGAGACATTGTAGATGATAAATTGCGAAGGAATTTTAGACATCTCGAACGCTGTTCCCATGGCAACACGTCAAACTTTACTTTAATTTCAGGCATGTTTAAGGCTCTTGGCGTGCTTAGTTGAACTTTAAATTTGGCACACACATCCAGAGATGTATAAAGTACTAGGGACCCAGACTTGAGTAAAAGTACAAGTGCTCTATCAAAAAAGTGAGCACACCACTTAAGTGGAAGTACTGAAGTATTAAACATGTTTTGTACTTAAGTATTGCAAGTAGTTTATTTTAAAATATACTACTCAAGTACTGAAAGTAAAAGTACAAGTATTGTGTAATGTAGTTATTAAAGAAAACAGTCAAAAGTTTGAATATAATATTGTTTATATTATTTCAAATGTTTAAGCTAAAGGACACTCACAATTGCTTTGGCTGTAGCAGGAGTACAAGGACAGGAATGTTCAGATTAATTTAACTAATATGGCAATAGAAAATTCAGAATTAATAAAATATTAGTCGATGTAACGGTAATGGGTAAAGGTAAAAGGTGTTTCAATGTATTTAGGTTTCCTTCTTTCGCGCACACTCGCCCTTTCTCGCGAATTCTCTCTCTCTATCGGTCTCTCTCGTGCACTTTGGTTCTCTCTTCACTTCACATTTGTCCACAACCGCGGCTCATATTTGTGAGTGAGAGGGAGGGAGGGGTCCGCTCTTCACTATCTCCTATTGGTTTAGACCACAATCTGTGTGTGTTTCTAATGTGTATCACCGCTCCGGCAGTGATAATGTAGGTTTGGAATGATTCGTAACATTTGAGTGTAACGAGTAACTATGCAGCACATAAAAAAATGTATTGGAGTAAAAGTATTAAACTCATCGAAAATATGTACTGAAGTAAAAGTGGAAGTAGGAGAAAAAAATAATACTTCAGTAGAGTACAGATACTGCCTTTTAGTACTTAAGTACAGTAGTGAAGTAGTTCTACTTCGTTACTATACATCTCTGCACACATCAGAGTTTTCGGCTGTTAAGTGTTGACAAAAAGGTCAGACATAGGCGTGTCTCTTAAGTGGCTCACTAGTGCACCTGTTTGTCTAAAATGTGGGGTTTCTTTTACCTACAGTCCCCAAATGGCTCAGAAACAACATTAAATAGCCCACTGATATTTTACCCACTTGATGCCCTTGCCCACCGTGCATCGTTTTCTCGGACGCACCGTGTAGCGGTAAAAAAACGTGCGAGGGCCCGCCATTGCTGCTTGCAGCTATATTTATTATTATTATTATTATTCCGTTTCTTCTCCAAAGTGAATCGCATTTTTGAGGGCCTAAACATACTCGAAAACTCATGAAATTTTGCAAACACGTCAGAAGTGGCGAAAATTTACATGTGGCATAGGCGCCAGAAGTGGGCGTGTAGAAATGGCTCAATAGCGCCACCTGCAAAATTTCAAAAGAACAGCCCCCCCACTACGAAAAACGTACAGATACGAAATTTGGTAGGATCATGTATCACCCCAAGACCTACAAAAAAGTCTCTTGGAGCGAAGCTCTAAACCCCACAGGAAGTCGGCCATTTTTTTTCCGCTGTGATTTCTGTGCAAATTTTGTCATTTCCAGCCTTCGTACTTTAACGAACTCCTCATCATATTTGGTCAATCACATCTTAAGACCTTTGGGATGTTAAATTGCGGAGCTTTTGACTTTTCGTTGGAGGGTGTGTCCGTGGCGGCCTGACAAAATTCAGCGTTTTCGCCATGAAACAGGAAGTTGTTATAACTAAGGCATACAATGTCCAATCTGCCCCACACTTCACATGTTTGATAAGAGTCTCGGCCTGAACACATTTCAATGCCAATATTCAGCTTCAGTCCTAGCGCCACCTAGAGGTAGCAGGAAATGCCATGTTTTACGCTGTGATTTACTACTCTTAGAGATTTAATCAAATCATCATCATATTTGGTCAGACTGATGTTAAGCCCTTTGCCGTGATAAATTGCGAAGATCTTGACTTTTCGTTGAAGTGCGTGTCCGTGGCGGCCTGGCAAAGTGAGATGTTTTGACATGAAACAGGAAGCTGTTGTAATTCAGGCATACATTATCCGATCTGCTTCAGACTTCACACGTTTGATAAGGGTCCCAACCTGAACACGTCAATATAACAATAATCAGGTACCATCATAGCGCCACCTGCTGCACACAGGCGGTGTGGCACACCAGTTTCCCTTTGAATATCCAGCTGTATTTACCCACTTTAATTTATACCCCCCTGGTTTACTGCTTTACTAATGCCATAGGGTAGCGGTGCATATGCGTGCGAGGGCCCTTCCATCGCTGCTTGCAGCTTTAATTATTATTATTATTATTCCGTTTCTTCTCCAAAGTGAATCGCAATTTTTAGGGCCTAAACATACTCGAAAACTCATGAAATTCTGCACACACGTCAGAAGTGGCGAAAATTTACATTTGGCATAGGCGCCAGAAGTAGGCGTGTAGAAATGGCTCAATAGCGCCACCTGCAAAATTTCAAAAGAACAGCCCCCCCACTACGAAAAACGTACCGATACGAAATTTGGTAGGATCATGTATCAGCCCAAGACCTACAAAAAAGTCTCTTGGAGCGAAGCTCTAAACCCCACAGGAAGTCGGCCATTTTGATTTTTCACTGTGATTTCTGTGCAAATTTGGTCATTTCCAGCCTTCGTACTTTAACGAACTCCTCCTAGAGATTTTATCAGATCGTCATCATATTTGGTCAATCTCATCTAAAGGCCTTTGCGATGTTAAATTGCGGAGCTTTTGACTTTTTGTTGGAGGGTGTGTCCGTGGCGGCCTGACAAAGTTCAACGTTTTTGCCGTGAAACAGGAAGTTGTTATAACTAAGGCATACAATGTCCAATCTGCCACACACTTCACACGTTTGATGCGAGTCTTGGCCTGAACACATTTTGATGCCAATATTCAGCTTCAGTCATAGCGCCACCTAGAGGTAGCAGGAAATGCCATGTTTTACGCTGTAATTTACTGCTCTTAGAGATTTAATAAAATCATCATCATATTTGGTCAGACTGATCTTAAGCCCTTTGCGATGATAAATTGCGAAGATCGTAACTTTTCGTTGAAGGGCGTGTCTGTGGCAGCCTGGCAAAGTGTGATGTTTCACCATGAAACAGGAAGCTGTTGTAATTCAGGCATACATTGTTTGATCTGCTCCAGACTTCACACGTTTGATAAGGGTCCCGGCCTGAACACGTCAATATAACAATAATCAGGTACCGTCATAGCGCCGCCTGCTGCACACAGGCGGTGTGGAACATCAGTTTCCCTTTGCATATCCACCTGTATTTACCCACTTTAATTCATACCCCCCTGGTTTACTGCTTTACTAATGCCATAGGGTGGCGGTGCACATGCGTGCGAGGGCCCTTCCATCGCTGCTTGCAGCTTTAATTAGGGCCCGAGCACCGAGGAGCAGGCCAGAATGGCCTGCACCGTGGGTGCAAGGCCCTATTGTTTTTGCTTCGTTTATTATTAGGGCCCGAGCACACCAGGGTGTGAGGACCCTATTGTTTTTGCTCCGTTTATTAGGGCCCGAGCACCGAGGAGCAGGCCAGAATGGCCTGCACCGTGGGTGCAAAGCCCTATTGTTTTTGCTTCGTTTATTATTAGGGCCCGAGCACACCAGGGTGTGAGGACCCTATTGTTTTTGCTCCGTTTATTATTATTATTATTTTTCTTCTTCTTCTTCTCCGAAATGGATCGCATTTTTGAGGGCCTAAACATACCCGAAAACTCATGAAAATTTGCACACGCGTCAGAAGTGGCGAAAATTTACATGTAGTATAGGCGTCAGAAGTGGGCGTGTAGAAATGGCTCGATAGCGCCACCTGCAAAATTTCAAGAGAACAGCCCCCCTACTACGAAAAACGTAGAGATACGAAATTTGGTAGGATCATCTAGCACCCCAAGACCTACAAAAAAGTCTCTTGGAGCTAAGCTCTAAACCTCACACGAAGTCGGCCATTTTGAATTTTCTCTGTCATTTTTTGACATTTCCAAGCGTCGTACTTTAACGAACTCCTCCTAGCGACTTAATCCGATCATTATCATATTTGGTCAGTCTCATCTAAAGGCCTTTGCGATGCTAAATTGCAAAGATCTTGAGTTTTCGTTGGAGGGTGTGTCCGTGGCGGCCTGACAAAGTTCGGCATTTTCGCCATTAAACAGGAAGTTGTTATAACTAAGGCATACGATGTCAAATCTGCCCCACGCTTCACATGTTTGATAAGGGTCTTGGCCTGAACACATTTCAATGCCAATATTCAGCTTCAGTCATAGCGCCACCTAGAGGCAGCAGGAAATGCCATGTTTTATACTGTGATTTACTGCTCTTAGAGATTTCATCAAATCATCATCATATTTGATCAGACTGATGTTAAGCCCTTTGCGGTGATAAATAGCGAAGATCTTGACTTTCGTTGAAGGGCGTGTACGTGGCAGCCTGGCAAAGTGTGATATTTCGCCATGAAACAGGAAGCTGTTGTAATTCAGGCATACATTATCCAATCTGCCCCCGACTTCATACGTTTGATAAGGGTCCCGGCCTGAACACGTCAATATAACAATAATCAGGTACCGTCATAGTGCCACCTGCTGCACACAGGCGGTGTGGCACATTTTTTGTCCTTTGAATATCCACCTATATTTACCCACTTTAATTCATATCCCCCTGGTTCACTGGTTAACTAATGCCATAGGGTGGCGGTGCACATGCGTGCGAGGGCCCTTCCATCGCTGCTTGCAGCTTTAATTATTATTATTATTATTATTTTCCGAAATGAATCGCATTTTTGAGGGGCGAAACATGCTCGAAAACTCATTAAATTTTGCACACATGTCAGAAGTGGCGAAAATTTACATGTGGTATAGGCGCCAGAAGTGGGTGTGTAGAAATGGCTCGATAGCGCCACCTGCAAAATTTCAAGAGAACAGCCCCCCCGCTACGAAAAACGTACAGATACGAAATTTGGTAGGATCATCTATCACCCCAAGACCTACAAAAAAGTCTCTTGGAGCGAAGCTCTAAACCCAACAGGAAGTCCGCCATTTTGAATTTTTGCCTTGATTTTTGTGCAAATTTGGTCATTTCCAGGCTTCATACTTTAACGAACTCCTCCTACAGATTTAATCCGATCATCGTCATATTTGGTCAATCTCATCTAAAGGCCTTTGCGATGTTAAATTGCGGAGATCTTGACTTTTCGTTGGAGGGTGTGTCCATGGCGGCCTGCCAAATTTCGTCTTTTTCGCCATGAAACAGGAAGTGGCTCTAACTCAGTCATACAATGTCCAATCTGCCCCACGCTTCATACGTTTGATAAGAGTCTTGGCCTGAACACATTTCAATGCCAATATACAACTTCACTCATAGCGCCACCTAGAGGTAGGAGGAAATGCCATGTTTTACGCTGTGATTTACTGCTCTTAGAGATTTAATCAAATCATCATCATATTTGGTCAGACTGATGTTAAGCCCTTTGCCGTGATAAATTGCAAAGATCTTGACTTTTCGTTGAAGGGCGTGTCCGTGGCAGCCTGGCAAAGTGTGATATTTCGCCATGAAACAGGAAGCTGTTGTAATTCAGACATACATAGTCCGATCTGCCCCCAACTTCACACGTTTCATGGGGGTCCCGGCCTGAACACATCAACATGGCATAATTCAGTATCAGTCATAGCGCCACCTCGAGGCAGCAGGAAATACCACCTTTTATGCTGTGACTTACTGCTCTTAGAGATTTAACCATATCAACATCATATTTCATCAGTCTAATCTCAAGACCTTGTATGATGATAAATAGCAACGACCTTGACTTTTCGTCTGTATTCAGGCATACATTATCCGATCTGCTTCAGACTTCACACGTTTGATAAGGGTCCCGGCCTGAACACGTCAATATAACAATAATCAGGTACCATCATAGCGCCACCTGCTGCACACAGGCGGTGTGGCACACCAGTTTCCCTTTGAATATCCAGCTGTATTTACCCACTTTAATTTATACCCCCCTGGTTTACTGCTTTACTAATGCCATAGGGTAGCGGTGCATATGCGTGCGAGGGCCCTTCCATCGCTGCTTGCAGCTTTAATTAGGGCCCGAGCACCGAGGAGCAGGCCAGAATGGCCTGCACCGTGGGTGCAAAGCCCTATTGTTTTTGCTTCGTTTATTATTATTAGGGCCCGAGCACACAAGTGTGAGGACCCTATTGTTTTTGCTCCGTTTATTATTATTAGGGCCCGAGCACACCAGGGTGTGAGGACCCTATTGTTTTTGCTCCGTTTATTATTATTAGGGCCCGAGCACACCAGGGTGTGAGGACCCTATTGTTTTTGCTCCGTTTATTATTATTATTATTTTTCTTCTTCTTCTTCTTCTTCTTCTTCTTCTTCTTCTTCTCCGAAATGGATCGCATTTTTGAGGGCCTAAACATACCCGAAAACTCATGAAAATTTGCACACGCGTCAGAAGTGGCGAAAATTTACATGTAGTATAGGCATCAGAAGTGGGCGTGTAAAAATGGCTCGATAGCGCCACCTGCAAAATTTTAAGAGAACAGCCCCCCCACTACGAAAAACGTACAGATACGAAATTTGGTAGGATCATCTATCACTCCAAGACCTACAAAAAAGTCTCTTGGAGCGAACCTCTAAACCCCACAGGAAGTCGGCCATTTTGAATTTTCTCTGTCATGTTTGGACATTTCCAAGCGTCGTACTTTAACGAACTCCTCCTAGAGATTTAATCAAATCATCATCATATTTGGTCAGTATCATCTAAAGGCCTTTGCGATGCTAAATTGCGGAGCTTTTGACTTTTCGTTGGAGGGCGTGTCCTTGGCGGCCTGGGAAAGTTTGATGTTTCGCCATGAAACAGGAAGCTGATGTAATTCAGGCATACGTTGTCCGATCTGCCCCTGACTTCACACGTTTGATAAGGGTCCAGGCCTGAACACATCAACATGGCATAATTCAGTAACACTCATAGCGCCACCTAGAGGCAGCAGGAAATACCATGTTTTATGCTGTGTCTTACTGCTCTTAGAGATTTAAACATATCAACATCATATTTCATCAGTCTAATCTCAAGACCTTGTGTGATGATAAAGAGCAACGGCCTTGACTTTTCATTAAAGGGCGTGTCCGTGGCAGCCTCGCAAAGTATCGCTAAATGAATCGCATTTTTGACAGGCTAAACAAGCTCAAAAAGTCATAAAACGTTGCACACACGTCAGAAGTGGCAAAAATTTACACGTGGCATAGGCGCCAGAAGTGGGCGTGTAGAAATGGCTCAATAGCGCCACCTGCAAAATTTCAAGAGAACAGCCCCCCCACTACGAAAAACCTACAGATACGAAATTTGGTAGGGTCATCTATCACCCCAAGACCTACCAAAAAGTCTCTTGGAGCGAAGCTCTAAACCCCACAGGAAGTCGTCCATTTTGAATTTTTGCTGTAATTTATGTGCAAATTTTGTCATTTCCAGGCTTCGTACTTTAACGAACTCCTCCTAGAGATTTTAATAGATCGTCATCATATTTGGTCAATCTCATCTAAAGGCCTTTGCGATGTTAAATTGCAGAGCTTTTGACTTTTCGTTGGAGGGTGTGTCTGTGGCGGCCTGCCAAATATCAGCGTTTTCGCCATGAAACAGGACGTTTTTATAACTAAGGCATACAATGTCCAATCTGCCCCACGCTTCACATGTTTGATAAGGGTCTTGGCCTGAACACATTTCAATGCCAATATTCAGCTTCAGTCCTAGCGCCACCTAAAGGTAGCAGGAAATGCCTTGTTTTACACTGTGATTTACTGCTCTTAGAGATTTAATCAAATCATCATCATATCTGGTCAGTCTGATCTTAAGCCCTTTGCGATGATAAACTGCGAAGATCTTGACTTTTCGTTGTGGCGGCCTGGCAAAGTGTGATGTTTCGCCATGAAACAGGAAGCTGATGTAATTCAGGCACACATTGTCCGATCTGCCCCCGACATCACACGTTTGATTAGGGTCCCGGCCTGAACACATCAACATGGCATAATTCAGTAACAGTCATAGCGCCACCTAGAGGCAGCAGGAAATGCCATCTTTAATGCTGTGACTTACTGCTCTTAGAGATTTAACCATATCAACATCATATTTCATCAGTCTAATCTCAAGACCTTGTGTGATAAATAGCAACGACCTTGACTTTTCGTTAAAGGGGGTGTCCGTTGCGGCCTCGCAAAGTATCGCTAAATGAATCGCATTTTTGACAGCCTAAACAAGCTCAAAAAGTCATGAAACGTTGCACACGTGTCAAAGGTGGCAAATATTTTCATGTGATATAGGCTTCAGAACTTGGGGTGTTAAAATGGCTCTATAGCGCCACCTACCAAAATTCATTAGAGCAGCCCCCCGCTACATTAATCGTACAGATACAAATTGTGGTAGGATCATGAATCACCTCAAGACCTAATAAAAGTCTTTTGGAGCCAATATTTAAACCCCACAGGAAGTCAGCCATTTTGAATTTTTTCTGTAATTTGAGTGCAAATTTAGCCATTTCTTGCCTTCGTATTTTAACGAACTCCTCCTATAAATTTCCTATAATCAGATAATCATCATATTTGGTGTGTGTCATCTAAAGGGCTTTGCAATGCTAAATTACGGAGATCTTGACATTTCAATGGAGGGTGTGTCCGTGGCGGCTTGCCAAATTTCTGTGTTTCTCAAAGAAACAGGCATTTGTTCTAACTCAGGTTTAAAATGTCCAATCTGACCCACGCTTCACAAGTTTGATAAGTGTCTTGTCCTGAACACATCAACATGACAATATTCAGTAAAAGTTATAGCGCCACCTGCTGGAAGCAGAAAGTGACATGTTTTACACTGTGATTTACTGCTCATCTAAATGTATTCAGATCATCATCATATTTGGTCCGTCTGAACTTTCCGACCTGTCACAGACATGATACGTTTGACAAGGGTCCTGGCCTCAACACATCAATGTTACAAAGATTAATTACAATCATAGCGCCACCTGCTGCACAAAGGAGGTGTCACACTTCAAAGTTCCTTTGAATATCTACCTATATTTACCCACTGAAATTTCAATCCCCCTGGTTTATTGCTTTACTAAGGCCATAGAGTGGCGGTGCACATGCGTGCGAGGGCCCTTCCATCACTGCTTGCAGTTTTAATTAGGGCCCGAGCACACCGGGGTGCGAGGACCCTATTGTTTTTGCTCGGTTTATTATTATTATTATTATTATTATTATTATTATTATTATTATTAGGGCCCGAGCACACCGGGGTGTGAGGACCCTATTGTTTTTGCTCCGTTTATTATTATTATTATTATGTTTCTTCTCCAAAGTGAATTGCATTTTTGAGGGGCGAAACATGCTCGAAAACTCATGAAATTTTGCACACATGTCAGAAGTGGCGAAAATTTACATGTGGCATAGGCGCCAGAAGTGGGCGTGTAGAAATGGCTCGATAGCGCCACCTGCAAAATTTCAAGAGATCAGCCCCCCCGCTACGAAAAACGTACAGATACGAAATTTGGTAGGATCATCTATCACCCCAAGACCTACAAAAAAGTCTCTTGGAGCTAAGCTCTAAACCCCACAGGAAGTCGGCCATTTTTATTTTTCGCTGTGATTTCTGTGCAAATTTTGTCATTTCCAGGCTTCGTACTTTAACGAACTCCTCCTACAGATTTTATCAGATCGTCATCATATTTGGTCAATCTCATTCAAAGGCCTTTGCGATGTTAAATTGCGGAGCTTTTGACTTTTCGTTGGAGGGTGTGTCCGTGGCGGCCTGACAAAGTTCAGCGTTTTCGCCATGAAACAGGAAGTTGTTATAACTAAGGCATACAATGTCCAATCTGCCCCACGCTTCACACGTTTGATAAGAGTCTTGGCCTGAACACATTTCAATGCCAATATTCAGCTTCAGTCATAGCGCCACCTAGAGGTAGCAGGAAATGCCATGTTTTACGCTGTGATTTACTGCTCATATAGATTTGATCAAATCATCATCATATTTGGTCAGACTGATGTTAAGCCCTTTGCGGTGATAAATTGCGAAGATCTTGACTTTTCGTTGAAGGGCGTGTCCGTGGCGGCCTGGCAAAGTGTGATATTTCGCCATGATACAGGAAGCTGTTGTAATTCAGGCATACATTATCCGATCTGCCCCCTACTTCACACGTTTGATAAGGGTCCCGGCCTGAACACGTCAATATAACAATAATCAGGTACAGTCATAGCGCCACCTGCTGCACACAGGCGGTGTGGCACATCAATTTTCCTTTGAATATCCACCTATATTTACCCACTTTAATTCATATCCCCCTGGTTCACTGCTTTACTAATGCCATAGGGTGGCGGTGCACATGCGTGCGAGGGCCCTACCATCGCTGCTTGCAGCTTTAATTATTATTTATTCTTCTTCTTCTCCAAAGTGAATCACAGTTTTGAGGGGCGAAACATGCTCGAAAACTCATGAAATTTTGCACACATGTCAGAAGTGGCGAAAATTTACATGTGGCATAGGCGCCAGAAGTGGGCGTGTAGAAATGGCTCGATAGCGCCACCTGCAAAATTTCAAGAGAACAGCCCCCCCGCTACGAAAAACGTACAGATACGAAATTTGGTAGGATCATCTATCACCCCAAGACCTACAAAAAAATCTCTTGGAGCGAAGCTCTAAACCCAACAGGAAGTCCGACATTTTGAATTTTTGCCTTGATTTTTGTGCAAATTTGGTCATTTCCAGGCTTCATACTTTATCGAACTCCTCCTACAGATTTAATCCGATCATCGTCATATTTGGTCAATCTCATCTAAAGGCCTTTGCGGTGTTAAATTGCGGAGATCTTGACTTTTCGTCGGAGGGTGTGTCCGTGGCGGCCTGACAAATTTCTGCATTTTCGCCATGAAACAGGAAGTGGCTCTAACTCAGGCATACAATGTCCAATCTGCCCCACGCTTCACATGTTTGATATGGGTCTTGACCTGACCACATTTCAATGCCAATATTCAACTTCACTCATAGCGCCACCTAGAGGTAGGAGGAAATACCATGTTTTACGCTGTGATTTACTGCTCTTAGAGATTTAATGAAATCATCATCATATTTGGTCTGACTGATGTTAAGGCCGTTGCGGTGATAAATTGCAAAGATCTTGACTTTTCGTTGAAGGGCGTGTCCGTGGCGGCCTGGCAAAGTGTGATGTTTCGCCATGAAACAGGAAGCTGTTGTAATTCAGACATACATAGTCCGATCTGCCCCCAACTTCACACGTTTCATAAGGGTCCCGGCCTGAACACATCAACATGGCATAATTCAGTATCAGTCATAGCGCCACCTAGAGGCAGCAGGAAATACCACCTTTTATGCTGTGACTTACTGCTCTTAGAGATTTAACCATATCAACATCATATTTCATCAGTCTAATCTCAAGACCTTGTGTGATGATTAATAGCAACGACCTTGACTTTTCGTGAAAGGGCGTGTCCGTTGCGGCCTCGCAAAGTATCGCTAAATGAATCCCATTTTTGACAGCCTAAACGAGCTCAAAAAGTCATGAAACGTTGCACACGTGTCAAAAGTGGCGAATATTTTCATGTGATATAGGCTTCAGAACTTGGGGTGTTAAAATGGCTCTATAGCGCCACCTACAAAAATTCAATAGAGCAGCCCCCCCGCTACGTTAATTGCACAGATACGAAATGCGGTAGGATCATGTATCACCCCAAGACCTACAAAAAAGTCTCTTGGAGCAAAGCTCTAAACCCCACAGGAAGTCAGCCATTTTGAATTTTCTCTGTAATTTGAGTGCAAATTTTGCCATTTCTGGCCTTCGTATTTTAACAAACTCCTCCTATAAATTTAATCAGATAATCATCATATTTGGTGTTTGTCATCTAAAGGGCTTTGCAATGCTAAATTGCGGAGATCTTGACATTTCAATGGAGGGTGTGTATGTGGCGGCTTGCCAAATGTCTGTGTTTCTCAATGAAACAGGAAGTTGTTCTAACTCAGGGTTTAAAATGTCCAATCTGACCCACGCTTCACAAGTTTGATAATTGTCCTGTCCTGAACACATCAACATGGCAATATTCAGTAAAAGTAATAGCGCCACCTGCTGGAAGCAGGAAATGACATGTTTTAGACTGTGATTTACTGCTCATTGAAGTGTATTCAGATCATCATCATATTTGGTCAGTCTGAACTTAGGGACTTCACAATGATAAATTGTGAAGATCTTGACATTTCGTTAAAGGGGCGTGTCCGTTGTGGCCTTGTCAAAGTTTGATTTTTCGCCATGAGAAAGCTGTTGTAACTCAGACATGCAATGTCCGACCTGTCGCAGACATCATACGTTTGACAAGGGTCCTGGCCTCAACACATCAATGTTACAACAATCAATTACAATCATAGCGCCACCTGCTGCATAAAGGAGTAGTGGCACTTCAAAGTTCCTTTGAATATCCACCTATATTTATCCACGGAAATTTCAATCCCCCTGGTTTATTGCTTTACTAAGGCCATAGAGTGGCGGTGCACATGCGTGCGAGGGCCCTTCCATCACTGCTTGCAGTTTTAATTAGGGCCCGAGCACACCGGGGTGTGAGGACCCTATTGTTTTTGCTCGGTTTATTATTATTATTATTATTATTATTATTATTATTATTATTATTATTATTATTATTTATTCTTCTTCTTCTCCAAAGTGAAATCGCATTTTTGAGGGGCGAAACATGCTCGAAAACTCATGAAATTTTGCACACATGTCAGAAGTGGCGAAAATTTACATGTGGTATAGGCGCCAAAAGTGGGCGTGTAGAAATGGCTCGATAGCGCCACCTGCAAAATTTCAAGAGAACAGCCCCCCCGCTACGAAAAACGTACAGATACGAAATTTGGTAGGATCATCTATCACCCCAAGACCTACAAAAAAGTCTCTTGGAGCGAAGCTCTAAACCCAACAGGAAGTCCGCCATTTTGAATTTTTGCCTTGATTTTTGTGCAAATTTGGTCATTTCCAGGCTTCATACTTTAACGAACTCCTCCTACAGATTTAATCCGATCATCGTCATATTTGGTCAATCTCATCTAAAGGCCTTTGCGATGTTAAATTGCGGAGATCTTGACTTTTCGTCAGAGGGTGTGTCCGTGGCGGCCTGACAAATTTCTGCATTTTCGCCATGAAACAGGAAGTGGCTCTAACTCAGGCATACAATGTCCAATCTGCCCCACGCTTCATACGTTTGATAAGTGTCTTGGCCTGAACACATTTCAATGCCAATATTCAACTTCACTCATAGCGCCACCTAGAGGTAGGAGGAAATACCATGTTTTACGCTGTGATTTACTGCTCTTAGAGATTTAATCAAATCATCATCATATTTGGTCTGACTGATGTTAAGCCCTTTGCCGTGATAAATTGCGAAGATCTTGACTTTTCGTTGAAGGGCGTGTCCGTGGCAGCCTGGCAAAGTGTGATATTTCGCCATGAAACAGGAAGCTGTTGTAATTCAGACATACATAGTCCGATCTGCCCCCAACTTCACACGTTTCATAAGGGTCCCGGCCTGAACACATCAACATGGCATAATTCAGTATCAGTCATAGCGCCACCTAGAGGCAGCAGGAAATACCACCTTTTATGCTGTGACTTACTGCTCTTAGAGATTTAACCATATCAACATCATATTTCATCAGTCTAATCTCAAGACCTTGTGTGATGATAAATAGCATCGACCTTGATTTTTCGTTAAAGGGCGTGTCCATTGCGGCCTCGCAAAGTATCGCTAAATGAATCCCCTTTTTGACAGCCTAAACGAGCTCAAAAAGTCATGAAACATTGTACACGTGTCAAAAGTGGCGAATATTTTCATGTGATATAGGCTTCAGAACTTGGGGTGTTAAAATGGCTCTATAGCGCCACCTACAAAAATTCAATAAAGCAGCCCCCCCGCTACGTTAATCGCACAGATACGAAATGTGGTAGGATCATGTATCACCCCAAGACCTACAAAAAAGTCTCTTGGAGCAAAGCTCTAAACCCCACAGGAAGTCAGCCATTTTTAATTTTCTCTGTAATTTGAGTGCAAATTTTGCCATTTCTGGCCTTCGTATTTTAACAAACTCCTCCTATAAATTTAATCAGATAATCATCATATTTGGTGAGTGTCATCTAAAGGGCTTTGCAATGCTAAATTGCAGAGATCTTGACGTTTCAATGGAGGGTGTGTATGTGGCGACTTGCCAAATTTCTGTGTTTCTCAATGAAACAGGAAGTTGTTCTAACTCAGGTTTAAAATGTCCAATCTGACCCACGCTTCACAAGTTTGATAATTGTCCTGTCCTGAACACATCAACATGGCAATATTCAGTAAAAGTTATAGCGCCACCTGCTGGAAGCAGGAAATGACATGTTTTACACTGGGATTTACTGCTCATTGAAATGTATTCAGATCATCATCATATTTGGTCAGTCTGAACTTAGGGACTTCACAATGATAAATTGTGAAGATCTTGACATTTCGTTAAAGGGGCGTGTCCGTTGTGGCCTGTCAAAGTTTGATTTTTCGCCATGAGAAAGCTGTTGTTACTCAGACATGCAATGTCTGACCTGTCACAGACATCATACGTTTGACAAGGGTCCTGGCCTCAACACATCAATGTTACAACAATCAATTACAATCATAGCGCCACCTGCTGCATAAAGGAGTAGTGGCACTTCAAAGTTCCTTTGAATATCCACCTATATTTATCCACGGAAATTTCAATCCCCCTGTTTTATTGCTTTACTAAGGCCATAGAGTGGCGGTGCACATGAGTGCGAGGGCCCTTCCATCACTGCTTGCAGTTTTAATTATTATTTATTCTTCTTCTTCTCCAAAGTGAATCGCATTTTTGAGGGGCGAAACATGCTCGAAAACTCATGAAATTTTGCACACATGTCAGAAGTGGCGAAAATTTACATGTGGCATAGGCGCCAGAAGTGGGCGTGTAGAAATGGCTCGATAGCGCCACCTGCAAAATTTCAAGAGAACAGCCCCCCCACTACGAAAAACGTACAGATACGAAATTTGGTAGGATCATCTATCACCCCAAGACCTACAAAAAAGTCTCTTGGAGCGAAGCTCTAAACCCCACAGGAAGTCCGCCATTTTGAATTTTTGCCTTGATTTTTGTGCAAATTTGGTCATTTCCAGGCTTCATACTTTAACAAACTCCTCCTACAGATTTAATCAGATCATCGTCATATTTGGTCAATCTCATCTAAAGGCCTTTGCGATGTTAAATTGCGGAGATCTTGACTTTTCGTCGGAGGGTGTGTCCGTGGCGGCCTGACAAATTTCAGCATTTTCGCCATGAAACAGGAAGTGGCTCTAACTCAGGCATACAATGTCCAATCTGCCCCACGCTTGACATGTTTGATAAGGGTCTTGGCCTGAACACATTTCAATGCCAATATTCAACTTTACTCATAGCGCCACCTAGAGGTAGGAGGAAATACCATGTTTTACGCTCTGATTTACTGCTCTTAGAGATTTAATCAAATCATCATCATATTTGGTCTGACTGATGTTAAGCCCTTGCGGTGATAAATTGCAAAGATCTTGACTTTTCGTTGAAGGGCGTGTCCGTGGCGGCCTGGCAAAGTGTGATGTTTCACCATGAAACAGGAAGCTGTTGTAATTCAGACATACATAGTCCGATCTGCCCCCAACTTCACACGTTTCATAAGGGTCCTGGCCTGAACACATCAACATGGCATAATTTAGTATCAGTCATAGCGCCACCTAGAGGCAGCAGGTAATACCACCTTTTATGCTGTGACTTACTGCTCTTAGAGATTTAACCATATCAACATCATATTTCATCAGTCTAATCTCAAGACCTTGTGTGATGATAAATAGCAACGACCTTGACTTTTCGTTAAAGGGCGTGTCCGTTGCGGCCTCGCAAAGTATCGCTAAATGAATCCCATTTTTGACAGCCTAAACGAGCTCAAAAAGTCACGAAACGTTGCACACGTGTCAAAAGTGGCGAATATTTTCATGTGATATAGGCTTCAGAACTTGGGGTGTTAAAATGGCTCTATAGCGCCACCTACAAAAATTCAATAGAGCAGCCCCCCCGCTACATTAATCGCACAGATACGAAATGCGGTAGGATCATGTATCACCCCAAGACCTACAAAAAAGTCTCTTGGAGCAAAGCTCTAAACCCCACAGGAAGTCAGCCATTTTGAATTTTCTCTGTAATTTGAGTGCAAATTTTGCCATTTCTGGCCTTCGTATTTTAACAAACTCCTCCTATAAATTTAATCAGATAATCATCATATTTGGTGAGTGTCATCTAAAGGGCTTTGCAATGCTAAATTGCAGAGATCTTGACATTTCAATGGAGGGTGTGTATGTGGCGGCTTGCCAAATTTCTGTGTTTCTCAATGAAACAGGAAGTTGTTCTAACTCAGGTTTAAAATGTCCAATCTGACCCACGCTTCACAAGTTTGATAATTGTCCTGTCCTGAACACATCAACATGGCAATATTCAGTAAGTTATAGCGCCACCTGCTGGAAGCAGGAAATGACATGTTTTACACTGTGATTTACTGCTCATTAAAATGTATTCAGATCATCATCATATTTGGTCAGTGTGAACTTAGGGACTTCACAATGATAAATTGTGAAGATCTAGACATTTCGTTAAAGGGGCGTGTCCGTTGTGGCCTGTCAAAGTTTGATTTTTCGCCATGAGAAAGCTGTTGTAACTCAGACATGCAATGTCCGACCTGTCACAGACATCATACGTTTGACAAGGGTCCTGGCCTCAACACATCAATGTTACAACAATCAATTACAATCATAGCGCCACCTGCTTCATAAAGGAGTAGTGGCACTTCAAAGTTCCTTTGAATATCCACCTATATTTATCCACGGAAATTTCAATCCCCCTGGTTTATTGCTTTACTAATGCCATAGGGTAGCGGTGCACATAAGTGCGAGGGCCCTTCCATCACTGCTTGCAGTTTTAAGCGCCACCTAGAGGTAGCAGGAAATGCCATGTTTTACTCTGTGATTTACTGCTCTTAGAGATTTAATCAAATCATCATCATATTTGGTCAGACTGATGTTAAGCCCTTTGCCGTGATAAATTGCGAAGATCTTGACTTTTCGTTGAAGGGCGTGTCCGTGGCAGCCTGGCAAAGTGTGATATTTCGCCATGAAACAGGAAGCTGTTGTAATTCAGGCATACATTATCCAATCTGCCCGCGACTTCACACGTTTGATAAGGGTCCCGGCCTGAACACGTCAATATAACAATAATCAGGTACCGCCATAGCGCCACCTGCTGCACACAGGCGGTGTGGCACATCAGTTTCCCTTTGAATATCCACCTGTATTTATCCACTTTAAATCATACCCCCCTGGTTTACTGCTTTACTAATGCCATAGGGTAGCGGTGCACATGCGTGCGAGGGCCCTTCCATCGCTGCTTGCAGCTTTAATTAGGGCCCGAGCACACCAGGGTGTGAGGACCCTATTGTTTTTGCTCCGTTTATTATTATTATTATTTTTCTTCTTCTTCTTCTTCTTCTTCTTCTTCTCCGAAATGGATCGCATTTTTGAGGGCCTAAACATACCCGAAAACTCATGAAAATTTGCACACGCGTCAGAAGTGGCGAAAATTTACATGTAGTATAGGCGTCAGAAGTGGGCGTGTAGAAATGGCTCGATAGCGCCACCTGCAAAATTTCAAGAGAACAGCCCCCCCACTACGAAAAACGTACAGATACGAAATTTGGTAGGATCATCTAGCACCCCAAGACCTACAAAAAAGTCTCTTGGAGCGAAGCTCTAAACCCCACAGGAAGTCGGCCATTTTGAATTTTCTCTGTCATTTTTTGACATTTCCAAGCGTCGTACTTTAACGAACTCCTCCTAGAGATTTAATCCGATCATCATCATATTTGGTCAGTCTCATCTAAAGGCCTTTGCGATGCTAAATTGCGGAGATCTTGACTTTTCGTTGGAGGGTGTGTCCGTGGCGGCCTGACAAAGTTCGGCATTTTCGCCATGAAACAGGAAGTTGTTATAACTCAGGCATACAATGTCCAATCTGCCCCACGCTTCACATGTTTGATAAGAGTCTTGACCTGAACACATTTTAATGCCAATATTCAGCTTCAGTCATAGCGCCACCTAGAGGTAGCAGGAAATGCCATGTTTTACGCTGTGATTTACTGCTCTTAGAGATTTAATCAAATCATCATCATATTTGGTCAGACTGATGTTAAGCCCTTTGCCGTGATAAATTGCGAAGATCTTGACTTTTCGTTGAAGGGCGTGTCCGTGGCAGCCTGGCAAAGTGTGATATTTCGCCATGAAACAGGAAGCTGTTGTAATTCAGGCATACATTATCCGATCTGCCCGCGACTTCACACGTTTGATAAGGGTCCCGGCCTGAACACGTCAATATAACAATAATCAGGTATAGTCATAGCGCCACCTGCTGCACACAGGCGGTGTGGCACATCAGTTTCCCTTTGAATATCCACCTATATTTACCCACTTTAATTCATACCCCCCTGGTTTACTGCTTTACTAATGCCATAGGGTAGCGGTGCACATGCGTGCGAGGGCCCTTCCATCGCTGCTTGCAGCTTTAATTCATTATTATTATTTTTCTTCTTCTTCTTCTTCTTCTTCTTCTTCTTCTTCTTCTTCTCCGAAATGAATCGCATTTTTGAAGGCCTAAACATGCTCAAAAACTCATGAAAATTTGCACACGCGTCAGAAGTGGTGAAAATTTACATGTAGTATAGGCGTCAGAAGTGGGCGTGTAGAAATGGCTCGATAGCGCCACCTGCAAAATTTCAAGAGAACAGCCCCCCCGCTACGAAAAACGTACAGATACGAATTTTGGTAGGATCATCTATCACCCCAAGACCTACAAAAAAGTCTCTTGGAACTAAGCTCTAAACCCCACAGGAAGTCAGCCATTTTGAATTTTCTCTGTCATTTTTTTACATTTCCAAGCGTCGTACTTTAACGAACTCCTCCTAGAGATTTAATCCGATCATCATCATATTTGGTCAATCTCATCTAAAGGCCTTTGCGATGTTAAATTGCGGAGATCTTGACTTTTCGTTGGAGGGTGTGTCCGTGGCGGCCTGACAAAGTTAGGCATTTTCGCCATGAAACAGGAAGTTGTTATAACTCAGGCATACAATGTCCAATCTGCCCCACGCTTCACATGTTTGATAAGAGTCTCGACCTGAACACATTTTAATGCCAATATTCAGCTTCAGTCATAGCGCCACCTAGAGGTAGCAGGAAATGCCATGTTTTACGCTGTGATTTACTGCTCTTAGAGATTTAATCAAATCATCATCATATTTGGTCAGACTGATGTTAAGCCCTTTGCCGTGATAAATTGCGAAGATCTTGACTTTTCGTTGAAGGGCGTGTCCGTGGCAGCCTGGCAAAGTGTGATGTTTTGACATGAAACAGGAAGCTGTTGTAATTCAGGCATACATTATCCGATCTGCTCCAGACTTCACACGTTTGATAAGGGTCCCGGCCTGAACACGTCAATATAACAATAATCAGGTACCATCATAGCGCCACCTGCTGCACACAGGCGGTGTGGCACATCAGTTTCCCTTTGAATATCCACCTGTATTTACCCACTTTAATTTATACCCCCCTGGTTTACTGCTTTACTAATGCCATAGGGTGGCGGTGCACATGCGTGCGAGGGCCCTTCCATCGCTGCTTGCAGCTTTAATTATTATTTATTCTTCTTCTTCTCCAAAGTGAATCGCATTTTTGAGGGGCGAAACATGCTCGAAAACTCATGAAATTTTGCACACATGTCAGGAGTGGCGAAAATTTACATGTGGCATAGGCGCCAGAAGTGGGCGTGTAGAAATGGCTCGATAGCGCCACCTGCAAAATTTCAAGAGAACAGCCCCCCCACTACGAAAAACGTACAGATACGAAATTTGGTAGGATCATCTATCACCCCAAGACCTACAAAAAAGTCTCTTGGAGCGAAGCTCTAAACCCAACAGGAAGTCGGCCATTTTGAATTTTTGCCTTGATTTTTGTGCAAATTTGGTCATTTCCAGCCTTCATACTTTAACGAACTCCTCCTACAGATTTAATCCGATCATCGTCATATTTGGTCAATCTCATCTAAAGGCCTTTGCGATGTTAAATTGCGGAGATCTTGACTTTTCGTCAGAGGGTGTGTCCGTGGCGGCCTGACAAATTTCGGCATTTTCGCCATGAAACAGGAAGTGGCTCTAACTCAGGCATACAATGTCCAATCTGCCCCACGCTTCATACGTTTGATAAGGGTCTTGGCCTGAACACATTTCAATGCCAATATTCAACTTCACTCATAGCGCCACCTAGAGGTAGGAGGAAATACCATGTTTTATGCTCTGATTTACTGCTCTTAGAGATTTAATCAAATCATCATCATATTTGGTCTGACTGATGTTAAGCCCTTTTCCTTGATAAATTGCGAAGATCTTGACTTTTCGTTGAAGGGCGTGTCCGTGGCGGCCTGGCAAAGTGTGATGTTTCGCCATGAAACAGGAAGTTGTTATAACTCAGGCATACAATGTCCGATCTGCCCCTGACTTCACACGTTTGATAAGGGTCCAGGCCTGAACACATCAACATGGCATAATTCAGTAACACTCATAGCGCCACCTAGAGGCAGCAGGAAATACCATGTTTTACGCTGTGATTTACTGCTCTTAGATATTTAACCATATCAACATCATATTTCACCAGTGTAATCTCAAGACCTTGTGTGATGATAAAAAACAACGACCTTGACTTTTCATTAAAGGGCGTGTCCATGGCGGCCTCGCCAAGTATCGCTAAATGAGTCATAAAACGTTGCACACACGTCAGAAGTGGCGAAAATTTACATGTGGCATAGGCGCCAGAAGTGGGCGTGTAGAAATGGCTCGATAGCGCCACCTGCAAAATTTCAAAAGAACAGCCCCCCCACTACGAAAAACATACAGATATGAAATTTGGTAGGATCATCTATCACCCCAAGACTTACAAAAAAGTCTCTTGAAGCTAAGCTCTAAACCCCACAGGAAGTCGGCCATTTTGAATTTTTGCTGTGATTTCTGTGCAAATTTGGTCATTTCCAGGCTTCGTACTTTAACGAACTCCTCCTACAGATTTAATCCAATCATAGTAATATTTGGTCAATGTCATCTAAAGGCCTTTGCGATGTTAAATTGCGGAGATCTTGACTTTTCGTTAGAGGGTGTGTCCGTGGCAGCCTGACAAATTTCGGCATTTTCGCCATGAAACAGGAAGTGGCTCTAACTCAGGCATACAATGTCCAATCTGCCCCATGCTTCACAAGTTTGATAAGGGTCTTGGCCTGAACACATTTCAATGCCAATATTCAGCTTTAATCATAGCGCCACCTAGAGGTTGCAGGAAATTACATGTTTTACGCTGTGATTTACTGCTCTTAGATATTTAATCAAATCATCATCATTTTTGGTAATACTGATCTTAAGGACTTTAATATGATATATTCAGAAGATCTTGACTTTTCGTTGAAGGGCGTGTCCGTGGCGGCCTGGCAAAGTGTGATGTTTCGCCATGAAACAGAAAGCTGTTGTAATTCAGACATACATTGTTCGATCTGCTCGAGACTTCACACGTGTGTTAAGGGTCCCGGCCTGAACACGTCAATATAATAATAATCATGTACAGTCATAGCGCCACCTGCTGCACATTTTCCTTTGAATATCTACCTATATTTACCCACTTTAATTCATATCCCCCTGGTTCACTGCTTTACTAATGCCATAGGGTAGCGGTGCACATGCGTGCGAGGGCCCTTCCATCGCTGCTTGCAGCTTTAATTAGGGCCCGAGCACACAAGTGTGAGGACCCTATTGTTTTTGCTCCGTTTATTATTATTATTATTTATTCTTCTTCTTCTCCAAAGTGAATCGCATTTTTGAGGGGCGAAACATGCTCGAAAACTCATGAAATTTTGCACACATGTCAGGAGTGGCGAAAATTTACATGTGGCATAGGCGCCAGAAGTGGGCGTGTAGAAATGGCTCGATAGCGCCACCTGCAAAATTTCAAGAGAACAGCCCCCCCACTACGAAAAACGTACAGATACGAAATTTGGTAGGATCATCTATCACCCCAAGACCTACAAAAAAGTCTCTTGGAGCGAAGCTCTAAACCCAACAGGAAGTCCGCCATTTTGAATTTTTGCCTTGATTTTTGTGCAAATTTGGTCATTTCCAGCCTTCATACTTTAACGAACTCCTCCTACAGATTTAATCCGATCATCGTCATATTTGGTCAATCTCATCTAAAGGCCTTTGCGATGTTAAATTGCGGAGATCTTGACTTTTCGTCAGAGGGTGTGTCCGTGGCGGCCTGACAAATTTCGGCATTTTCGCCATGAAACAGGAAGTGGCTCTAACTCAGGCATACAATGTCCAATCTGCCCCACGCTTCATACGTTTGATAAGGGTCTTGGCCTGAACACATTTCAATGCCAATATTCAACTTCACTCATAGCGCCACCTAGAGGTAGGAGGAAATACCATGTTTTATGCTCTGATTTACTGCTCTTAGAGATTTAATCAAATCATCATCATATTTGGTCTGACTGATGTTAAGCCCTTTTCCTTGATAAATTGCGAAGATCTTGACTTTTCGTTGAAGGGCGTGTCCGTGGCGGCCTGGCAAAGTGTGATGTTTCGCCATGAAACAGGAAGTTGTTATAACTCAGGCATACAATGTCCGATCTGCCCCTGACTTCACACGTTTGATAAGGGTCCAGGCCTGAACACATCAACATGGCATAATTCAGTAACACTCATAGCGCCACCTAGAGGCAGCAGGAAATACCATGTTTTACGCTGTGATTTACTGCTCTTAGATATTTAACCATATCAACATCATATTTCACCAGTGTAATCTCAAGACCTTGTGTGATGATAAAAAGCAACGACCTTGACTTTTCATTAAAGGGCGTGTCCGTGGCGGCCTCGCAAAGTATCGGTAAATGAATCGCATTTTTGACAGGCTAAACAAGCTCAAAAAGTCATAAAACGTTGCACACATGTCAGAAGTGGCGAAAATTTACATGTGGCATAGGCGCCAGAAGTGGGCGTGTAGAAATGGCTCGATAGCGCCACCTGCAAAATTTCAAGCGAACAGCCCCCCCGCTACGAAAAATGTACAGATACGAAATTTGGTAGGATCATCTATCACCCCAAGACCTACAAAAAAGTCTCTTGGAGCGAAGCTCTAAACCCCACAGGAAGTCGGCCATTTTGAATTTTTGCCTTGATTTTTGTGCAAATTTGGTCATTTCCAGGCTTCATACTGCAACAAACTCCTCCTACAGATTTAATCCGATCATCGTCATATTTGGTCGGTCTTATCTAAAGGCCTTTGCGATGCTAAATTGCAGAGATCTTGACTTTTCGTTGGAGGGTGTGTCCGTGGCGGGCTGCCAAATTTCGGTGTTTTCGCCATGAAACAGGAAGTGGCTCTAACTCAGGTATACAATGTCCAATCTGCCCCACGCTTCACATGTTTGATTAGGGTCTTGGCCTGAACACATTTCAATGCCAATATTCAGCTTCAGTCATAGCGCCACCTAGAGGTAGCAGGAAATACCATGTTTTACGCTATGATTTACTGCTCTTAGAGATTTAATCAAATCATCATCATATTTGGTTAGATTGATGTAAAGCCCTCTGCGGTGATAAATTGTGAATATCTTGACTTTTCATTGAAGGGCGTGTCCGTGGCGGCCTGGCAAAGTGTGATGTTTCGCCATGAAACAGGAAGCTGTTGTAATTCAGACATACATTGTTCGATCTGCCCCAGACTTCACATGTTTGATAAGGTTCTTGGCCTGAACACATTTCAATGCCAATATTCAGCTTCAGTCATAGCACCACCTGCTGCACACAGGCGGTGTGGCACATCAGTTTCCCTTTGAATATCCACCTGTATTTACCCACTTTAATTCATATCCCCCTGGTTCACTGCTTTACTAATGCCATAGGGTAGCGGTGCACATGCGTGCGAGGGCCCTTCCATCGCTGCTTGCAGCTTTAATTAGGGCCCGAGCACACAAGTGTGAGGACCCTATTGTTTTTGCTCCGTTTATTATTATTATTAGGGCCCGAGCACCGAGGAGCAGGCCAGAATGGCCTGCACCGTGGGTGCAAAGCCCTATTGTTTTTGCTCCGTTTATTATTATTTTTTCTTCTTCTTCTTCTTCTTCTTCTTCTTCTTCTCCGAAATGGATCGCGTTTTTGAGGGCCTAAACATACCCGAAAACTCATGAAAATTTGCACACGCGTCAGAAGTGGCGAAAATTTACATGTAGTATAGGCGTCAGAAGTGGGCGTGTAGAAATGGCTCGATAGCGCCACCTGCAAAATTTCAAGAGAACAGCCCCCCCACTACGAAAAACGTACAGATACGAAATTTGGTAGGATCATCTAGCACCCCAAGACCTACAAAAAAGTCTCTTGGAGCGAAGCTCTAAACCCCACAGGAAGTCGGCCATTTTGAATTTTCTCTGTCATTTTTTGACATTTCCAAGCGTCGTACTTTAACGAACTCCTCCTAGCGATTTAATCCGATCATTATCATATTTGGTCAGTCTCATCTAAAGGCCTTTGCGATGCTAAATTGCGGAGATCTTGACTTTTCGTTGGAGGGTGTGTCCGTGGCGGCCTGACAAATTCGGCATTTTCGCCATGAAACAGGAAGTTGTTATAACTAAGGCAAACAATGTCCAATCTGCCCCATGCTTCACATGTTTGATAAGGGTCTTGATGTGAACACATTTTAATGCCAATATTCAGCTTCAGTCATAGCGCCACCTAGAGGTAGCAGGAAATGCCATGTTTTACGCTGTGATTTACTGCTCTTAGAGATTTAATCAAATCATCATCATATTTGGTCAGACTGATGTTAAGCCCTTTGCCGTGATAAACTGTGAAGATCTTGACTTTTCGTTGAAGGGCGTGTCCGTGGCAGCCTGGCAAAGTGTGATATTTCGCCATGAAACAGGAAGCTGTTGTAATTCAGGCATACATTATCCGATCTGCCCCCGACTTCACAAGTTTGTTAAGGGTCCCGGCCTGAACACGTCAATATAACAATAATCAGGTACAGTCATAGCGCCACCTGCTGCACACAGGCGGTGTGGCACATTTTTTGTCCTTTGAATATCCACCTATATTTACCCACTTTAATTCATATCCCCCTGGTTCACTGCTTAACTAATGCCATAGGGTGGCGGTGCACATGCGTGCGAGGGCCCTTCCATCGCTGCTTGCAGCTTTAATTATTATTATTATTATTATTTTCCGAAATGAATCGCATTTTTGAAGGCCTAAACATGCTCAAAAACTCATGAAATTTTGCACACGCGTCAGAAGTGGTGAAAATTTACATGTGGTATAGGCGTCAGAAGTGGGCGTGTAGAAATGGCTCGATAGCGCCACCTGCAAAATTTCAAGAGAACAGCCCCCCCGCTACGAAAAACGTACAGATACGAATTTTGGTAGGATCATCTATCACCCCAAGACCTACAAAAAAGTCTCTTGGAACTAAGCTCTAAACCCCACAGGAAGTCGGCCATTTTTAATTTTCTCTGTCATTTTTTTACATTTCCAAGCGTCGTACTTTAACGAACTCCTCCTAGAGATTTAATCCGATCATCATCATATTTGGTCAATCTCATCTAAAGGCCTTTGCGATGTTAAATTGCGGAGATCTTGACTTTTCGTTGGAGGGTGTGTCCGTGGCGGCCTGACAAAGTTAGGCATTTTCGCGATGAAACAGGAAGTTGTTATAACTCAGGCATACAATGTCCAATCTGCCCCACGCTTCACATGTTTGATAAGAGTCTCGACCTGAACACATTTTAATGCCAATATTCAGCTTCAGTCATAGCGCCACCTAGAGGTAGCAGGAAATGCCATGTTTTACGCTGTGATTTACTGCTCTTAGAGATTTAATCAAATCATCATCATATTTGGTCAGACTGATGTTAAGCCCTTTGCCGTGATAAATTGCGAAGATCTTGACTTTTCGTTGAAGGGCGTGTCCGTGGCGGCCTGGCAAAGTGTGATGTTTTGACATGAAACAGGAAGCTATTGTAATTCAGGCATACATTATCCGATCTGCTCCAGACTTCACACGTTTGATAAGGGTCCCGGCCTGAACACGTCAATATAACAATAATCAGGTACAGTTATAGCGCCACCTGCTGCACACAGGCGGTGTGGCACATTTTTTGTCCTTTGAATATCAACCTATATTTACCCACTTTAATTCATATCCCCCTGGTTCACTGCTTAACCAATGCCATAGGGTGGCGGTGCACATCCGTGCGAGGGCCCTTCCATCGCTGCTTGCAGCTTTAATTATTATTTATTCTTCTTCTTCTCCAAAGTGAATCGCATTTTTGAGGGGCGAAACATGCTCGAAAACTCATGAAATTTTGCACACATGTCAGGAGTGGCGAAAATTTACATGTGGCATAGGCGCCAGAAGTGGGCGTGTAGAAATGGCTCGATAGCGCCACCTGCAAAATTTCAAGAGAACAGCCCCCCCACTACGAAAAACGTACAGATACGAAATTTGGTAGGATCATCTATCACCCCAAGACCTACAAAAAAGTCTCTTGGAGCGAAGCTCTAAACCCAACAGGAAGTCGGCCATTTTGAATTTTTGCCTTGATTTTTGTGCAAATTTGGTCATTTCCAGCCTTCATACTTTAACGAACTCCTCCTACAGATTTAATCCGATCATCGTCATATTTGGTCAATCTCATCTAAAGGCCTTTGCGATGTTAAATTGCGGAGATCTTGACTTTTCGTCAGAGGGTGTGTCCGTGGCGGCCTGACAAATTTCGGAATTTTCGCCATGAAACAGGAAGTGGCTCTAACTCAGGCATACAATGTCCAATCTGGCCCACGCTTCATACGTTTGATAAGGGTCTTGGCCTGAACACATTTCAATGCCAATATTCAACTTCACTCATAGCGCCACCTAGAGGTAGGAGGAAATACCATGTTTTATGCTCTGATTTACTGCTCTTAGAGATTTAATCAAATCATCATCATATTTGGTCTGACTGATGTTAAGCCCTTTTCCTTGACAAATTGCGAAGATCTTGACTTTTCGTTGAAGGGCGTGTCCGTGGCGGCCTGGCAGAGTGTGATGTTTCGCCATGAAACAGGAAGTTGTTATAACTCAGGCATACATTGTCCGATCTGCCCCTGACTTCACACTTTTGATAAGGGTCCAGGCCTGAACACATCAACATGGCATAATTCAGTAACACTCATAGCGCCACCTAGAGGCAGCAGGAAATACCATGTTTTACGCTGTGATTTACTGCTCTTAGATATTTAACCATATCAACATCATATTTCACCAGTGTAATCTCAAGACCTTGTGTGATGATAAAAAACAACGACCTTGACTTTTCATTAAAGGGCGTGTCCATGGCGGCCTCGCCAAGTATCGCTAAATGAATCGCATTTTTGACAGGCTAAACAAGCCCAAAAAGTCATAAAACGTTGCACACACGTCAGAAGTGGCGAAAATTTACATGTGGCATAGGCGCCAGAAGTGGGCGTGTAGAAATGGCTCGATAGCGCCACCTGCAAAATTTCAAAAGAACAGCCCCCCCACTACGAAAAACATACAGATATGAAATTTGGTAGGATCATCTATCACCCCAAGACTTACAAAAAAGTCTCTTGAAGCTAAGCTCTAAACCCCACAGGAAGTCGGCCATTTTGAATTTTTGCTGTGATTTCTGTGCAAATTTGGTCATTTCCAGGCTTCATACTTTAATGAACTTCTCCTACAGATTTAATCCAATCATCGTAATATTTGGTCAATGTCATCTAAAGGCCTTTGCGATGTTAAATTGCGGAGATCTTGACTTTTCGTTAGAGGGTGTGTCCGTGGAAGCCTGACAAATTTCGGCATTTTCGCCATGAAACAGGAAGTGGCTCTAACTCAGGCATACAATGTCCAATCTGCCCCATGCTTCACAAGTTTGATAAGGGTCTTGGCCTGAACACATTTCAATGCCAATATTCAGCTTTAATCATAGCGCCACCTAGAGGTTGCAGGAAATTACATGTTTTACGCTGTGATTTACTGCTCTTAGATATTTAATCAAATCATCATCATTTTTGGTAATACTGATCTTAAGGACTTTAATATGATATATTCAGAAGATCTTGACTTTTCGTTGAAGGGCGTGTCCGTGGCGGCCTGGCAAAGTGTGATGTTTCGCCATGAAACAGAAAGCTGTTGTAATTCAGACATACATTGTTCGATCTGCTCGAGACTTCACACGTGTGTTAAGGGTCCCGGCCTGAACACGTCAATATAATAATAATCATGTACAGTCATAGCGCCACCTGCTGCACATTTTCCTTTGAATATCTACCTATATTTACCCACTTTAATTCATATCCCCCTGGTTCACTGCTTTACTAATGCCATAGGGTAGCGGTGCACATGCGTGCGAGGGCCCTTCCATCGCTGCTTGCAGCTTTAATTAGGGCCCGAGCACACCAGGGTGTGAGGACCCTATTGTTTTTGCTCCGTTTATTAGGGCCCGAGCACACCAGGGTGTGAGGACCCTATTGTTTTTGCTCCGTTTATTATTATTATTATTATTTTTCTTCTTCTTCTTCTTCTTCTTCTTCTCCGAAATGGATCGCATTTTTGAGGGCCTAAACATACCCGAAAACTCATGAAAATTTGCACACTCATCAGAAGTGGCGAAAATTTACATGTAGTATAGGCGTCAGAAGTGGGCGTGTAGAAATGGCTCGATAGCGCCACCTGCAAAATTTCAAGAGAACAGCCCCCCCACTACGAAAAAGGTACAGATACGAAATTTGGTAGGATCATCTAGCACCCCAAGACCTACAAAAAAGTCTCTTGGAGCGAAGCTCTAAACCCCACAGGAAGTCGGCCATTTTGAATTTTTTCTGTCATTTTTTGACATTTCCAAGCGTCGTACTTTAACGAACTCCTCCTAGCGATTTAATCCGATCATTATCATATTTGGTCAGTCTCATCTAAAGGCCTTTGCGATGCTAAATTGCGGAGATCTTGACTTTTCGTGGGAGGGTGTGTCCGTGGCGGCCTGACAAAGTTCGACATTTTCGCCATGAAACAAGAAGTTGTTATAACTCAGGCATACAATGTCCAATCTGCTCCACACTTCACATGTTTGATAAGGGTCTTGACCTGATCACATTTTAATGCCAATATTCAGCTTCAGTCATAGCGCCACCTAGAGGTAGCAGGAAATGCCATGTTTTACGCTGTGATTTACTGCTCTTAGAGATTTAATCAAATCATCATCATATCTGGTCAGACTGATGTTAAGCCCTTTGCCATGATAAATTGTGAAGATCTTGACTTTTCGTTGAAGGGCGTGTCCGTGGCAGCCTGGCAAAGTGTGATGTTTCACCATGAAACAGGAAGCTGTTGTAATTCAGGCATACATTATCTGATCTACCCCCGACTTCACAAGTTTTATAAGGGTCCCGGCCTGAACACGTCAATATAACAATAATCAGGTACAGTCATAGCGCCACCTGCTGCACACAGGCGGTGTGGCACATTTTTTGTTCTTTGAATATCCACCTATATTTACCCACTTTAATTCATATCCCCCTGGTTCACTGCTTAACTAATGCCATAGGGTGGCGGTGCACATGCGTGCGAGGGCCCTTCCATCGCTGCTTGCAGCTTTAATTATTAGGGCCCGAGCACACCAGGGTGTGAGGACCCTATTGTTTTTGCTCCGTTTATTATTATTATTATTTTTCTTCTTCTTCTTCTTCTTCTTCTTCTTCTCCGAAATGGATCGCATTTTTGAAGGCCTAAACATACCCGAAAACTCATGAAAATTTGCACACGCGTCAGAAGTGGCGAAAATTTACATGTAGTATAGGCGTCAGAAGTGGGCGTGTAGAAATGGCTCGATAGCGCCACCTGCAAAATTTCAAGAGAACAGCCCCCCCCACTACGAAAAACGTACAGATACGAAATTTGGTAGGATCATCTAGCACCCCAAGACCTACAAAAAAGTCTCTTGGAGCGAAGCTCTAAACCCCACAGGAAGTCGGCCATTTTGAATTTTTTCTGTCATTTTTTGACATTTCCAAGCGTCGGACTTTAACGAACTCCTCCTAGAGATTTAATCCGATCATCATCATATTTGGTCAGTCTCATCTAAAGGCCTTTGCGATGCTAAATTGCGGAGATCTTGACTTTTCGCTGGAGGGTGTGTCCGTGGCGGCCTGCCAAAGTTCGGCATTTTCGCCATGAAACAGGAAGTTGTTATAACTCAGGCATACAATGTCCAATCTGCCACACACTTCACATGTTTGATAAGAGTCTTGGCCTGAACACATTTTAATGCCAATATTCAACATCAGTCATAGCGCCACCTAGAGGTAGCAGGAAATGCCATGTTTTACTCTGTGATTTACTGCTCTTAGAGATTTAATCAAATCATCATCATATTTGGTCAGACTGATGTTAAGCCCTTTGCCGTGATAAATTGCGAAGATCTTGACTTTTCGTTGAAGGGCGTGTCCGTGGCAGCCTGGCAAAGTGTGATATTTCGCCATGAAACAGGAAGCTGTTGTAATTCAGGCATACATTATCCAATCTGCCCGCGACTTCACACGTTTGATAAGGGTCCCGGCCTGAACACGTCAATATAACAATAATCAGGTACCGCCATAGCGCCACCTGCTGCACACAGGCGGTGTGGCACATCAGTTTCCCTTTGAATATCCACCTGTATTTATCCACTTTAAATCATACCCCCCTGGTTTACTGCTTTACTAATGCCATAGGGTAGCGGTGCACATGCGTGCGAGGGCCCTTCCATCGCTGCTTGCAGCTTTAATTATTATTATTTTCCGAAATGAATCGCATTTTTGAAGGCCTAACCATACCCGAAAACTCATGAAAATTTGCACATGCGTCAGAAGTGGCGAAAATTTACATGTAGTATAGGCGTCAGAAGTGGGCGTGTAGAAATGGCTCGATAGCGCCACCTGCAAAATTTCAAGAGAACAGCCCCCCCACTACGAAAAATTTACAGATACGAAATTTGGTAGGATCATCTAGCACCCCAAGACCTACAAAAAAGTCTCTTGGAGCTAAGCTCTAAACCCCACAGGAAGTCGGCCATTTTGAATTTTCTCTGTCATTTTTTGACATTTCCAAGCGTCGTACTTTAACGAACTCCTCCTAGCGATTTAATCCGATCATTATCATATTTGGTCAGTCTCATCTAAAGGCTTTTGCGATGTTAAATTGCGGAGATCTTGACTTTTCGTTGGAGGGTGTGTCCGTGGCGGCCTGACAAAGTTCAGCATTTTCGCCATGAAACAGG
Source organism: Misgurnus anguillicaudatus (assembly GCF_027580225.2). NCBI lineage: Eukaryota > Metazoa > Chordata > Actinopteri > Cypriniformes > Cobitidae > Misgurnus > Misgurnus anguillicaudatus. The sequence goes on along the minus strand of NC_073357.2, from coordinate 47,806,356 downwards.
AAGTTGTTATAACTCAGGCATACAATGTCCAATCTGCCCCACGCTTCACATGTTTGATAAGGGTCTTGACCTGAACACATTTTAATGCCAATATTCAACTTCAGTCATAGCGCCACCTAGAGGTAGCAGGAAATGCCATGTTTTACGCTGTGATTTACTGCTCTTAGAGATTTAATCAAATCATCATCATATTTGGTCAGATTGATGTTAAGCCCTTTGCCGTGATAAATTGCGAAGATCTTGACTTTTCGTTGAAGGGCGTGTCCATGGCAGCCTGGCAAAGTGTGATATTTCGCCATGAAACAGGAAGCTGTTGTAATTCAGGCATACATTGTCCGATCTGCCCTATACTTTACACTTTTGATAAGGGTCACGGCCTGAACACATCAATATAACAACAATCAGTTACAGTTACAGCGCCACCTGCTGCACACATGCGGTGTGGCACATCAAAGTTCCTTTAAATATCCACCTATATTTACCAATTTTAATTCATATCCCCCTGGTTCACTGCTTTACTAATGCCATAGGGTGGCGGTGCACATGCGTGCGAGGGCCCTTCCATCGCTGCTTGCAGCTTTAATTATATTTGTTTTAGCTTAATTTGTGCCTCTCTTATTATGTTGGTCAGTTGAATGTTAATTAGATCCAATTCATGTTCAGTAAAAATAATTTGATGCAGAAATAAACTAGCTAATAGACCAACTGTATAGTATTGTATACAAGTGTTTAATATCGGTATCGGCCAGAAGTTGTCTGTTTAAATCGGTATCGGCCCAAAAAAATCTTATCAGTGCATCCCTAAAATAAATAAATAAATGAGTAAACTATTGGCACGCCCCCGATACTATCGTATATCGGCGATCTTACAGGCTGATGATAGGACGATCTAAAAAAACAGTACACTGTAAAAAAATTGGCTGTAATTATGCAGCTGGTTGCCAGTAACTTACTGTAGAAGATAAAGACTGGAAATGTTTCATGTTTATGTAACTTTGAACAAACTGTTGCCAGTAAATAACATAAATGTAAAATCTACAGTAAATTACTGGCAGCTAGTTGCCAGTAATACCAAGTAATACTGTAATTTCTACAGATTTTTTACAGTGTAGTTGTAATTACAATGAATGTAACAAAAATAACTTTGTTTCAATTAATTTATTACATAATTACCTTACATCAGTCACTCATGTGATTAGTCAAGACCACCAAAATATACAAAAAACAAAGTTAATTTGTTAACAAAGCTATTATTTTAACTAAAAACCCAATGCATCTCATGGCAATTCATATTTTACGAGGTTACGAGGCTAATTCGTATTAATTCGCAAGACCACATTCGTAAATTTTTGTACAATTTGCATTTGCCTCAGTGATGTTGGTGTTAGGGGTGGTTTTTTTTTTTTTTTTTTTTATGAAAATCATAAATTTTGTTAGGAAAAAAAGTCCGGAGTCGGAGTCTCAATACAAGTAATTTATTTAAAGGAGAAAAGATCAAACAGGTGGGTAGACAGGGTCATAGAGTCCTCTATAAACACAGGCAGAATATTCAGGCCGTCCGTGAATCACACAATAATCCTCCTCGCAGAACAGGAACACAGGAACAAACTGGCGTACGCTTGAAGACAAAGCATCCAGTATTCCCAAGTCCATATATCTCAAGCCGTCCGTGAGTCACACAATAATCCTCCTCGCAGACACAGGGACACAGGAAACAAACTGGCGTACGCTTGAAGGCAAAGCATCCAGTAATCCAGGAAGTAGAGAAACAAACTGAAACCCGAACACAAGATTAGGATCCCGGGACAGAGACAGTAATCCAAAACGGGCAATCTTAACCTAAGGCGAGAGCAGAGAGGAGAAGTTAACAACTGCGTGAGCAGGAACACATGGACGGCAGCGAGACAGTGATCTAACAACGAGCGCGTGACAGAACATGAAACAGAAAGGTATAAATACACAAGAAGAGAACTAGACACAGCTGGACACAAATCAGAGAAACGAGAGGGAGGGGCAAGTGCGCACGTGAGGATCCTACACCACAGAGGTAACACACACACCCACACAACCAATCACCCAGGAGACATGACAGTACCCCCCCCCCCAGGACCGGCACCGGACGGTCCCGGAGGAGGCCCACCTTGTCGCCGACGGAAATCCTCAATCAGACCAGGGTCCAATATCCCTCGAGCCGGAACCCAACACCTCTCCTCCGGACCGTAACCCTCCCAGTCCACTAAATACTGGTGACCTCTGCCCCTGCGACGAACGTCTAACAATCTCCTAACCGTATAGGCAGGAGCACCATCCACTAGACGGGGAGCGGGGGGTTTAGGGGCAGATGCAGGGAGATTAAGATGGGAAAAAATCACTGGTTTAACCCTGGATACATGAAAAACAGGGTGCACCCGACCAAGAATAGGAGGTAACTTAAGCTTGACCGTTACCGGACTGACGACCTTAACAATACTGTATGGCCCAATGAAACGAGGAGCCAGCTTACGAGAGGGCTCCCGGAGAGACAAAACCTAGGTGGAAAGCCATACTTTCTGACCGCACACATAACGAGGTGGGGATCGCCGGTATCGATCAGCCGCAGCCTTAGTTCGTCTGGCGTTCTGTAATAACAGAGTTCTAGCTCGCTTCCAAGTGCGTCTGCACCTGCGGACGAAAGCTAGAGCAGACGGAACCGCTGCATCGGGTTCTTGTGATGGAAAAAGGGGGTGTTGAAAACCAATCGATAATTCAAAAGGAGATAAATTAGTAGACGCGACGGGAAGGGAATTATGCGAATACTCGACCCAGGAGAGTTGTTGGCACCAGGAATTCGGATAACGTGACGACAGACAGCGGAGCGTACGACCGAGATCCTGATTAGCCCGTTCACACTGCCCGTTTGTCTGCGGGTGGTAGCCTGAAGACAGGCTGGCAGTAGCGCCTATCTGTCTGCAGAACTCCTGCCAAAAACGAGAGATGAACTGAGGACCCCTATCTGAGACCACGTCAGTCGGAAGACCATGCAACCGAAAAACGTGCTTGATCAGAATCTGAGCCATCTCTTTGGCCGAAGGAAGTTTAGGTAAGGGAATAAAATGAACCGCTTTGGAGAAGCGATCCACCACAGTCAGAACAACAGTGTTATCTTCAGACGCCGGTAAGCCAGTGACAAAATCAAGGGCAATATGAGACCAGGGGCGGGAGGGAACGGATAAAGGTTTAAGCAGACCATGAGGAGATTGATTAGACGCCTTATTACAAGCGCAGACTGAACAGGCTAATACAAACTGTCTGACGTCCGTGGTCATCGAAGACCACCAAAAACGCTGGCGGATGGCAGCCAGCGTTCTCCGAATACCCGGATGGCCGACAAACTTCGACTCATGACCCCACCGGATGACATCGGAACGTAACATCTCAGGAACCCACAGACGACCCGTTGGGCACCCCTCCGGAACTTCCCCCTCTCGACCGGCCTCCCTCACCCGCTGCTCGATTCCCCAAACCAGAGCACCGACCACTCTCCCGTCCGGGAGAATGGTTTCGGTCCGCCTGACATCAGAACCATCGAACAGACGGGAGAGAGCATCGGGTTTAACATTCTTGGAGCCAGGCCGATACGAGAGGGTGAAGTTAAAACGGTCAAAGAAAAGTGCCCAACGAGCCTGTCTAGATGTTAACCTTCTGGCCGAACGGATGTACTCTAAATTCTTGTGATCCGTCCAGACCAGAAAGGGCTCCGAGGTTCCCTCCAACCAGTGACGCCACTCACCCAAAGCAAGCCTAACCGCCAACAACTCCCGATTACCTATGTCGTAATTCCGTTCTGCAGGGTTAAACTGGTGAGAGAAAAAGGCGCACGGATGCACCTTACCATCAACTAAAGATCGCTGAGACAAAACGGCGCCTATGCCGACATCAGAAGCATCCACTTCCACAATAAATTGGTTAGCCGAATCAGGAATAGAGAGGACCGGAGCAGAGATGAAACTGGTCTTTAAGGCATCAAAGGCTTCCTGAGCCTCGCTATTCCAATGGAAACAGGTCTTAGAGGAAGTGAGAGCGGTAAGAGGTTTAGCGATCTGACCAAAATTTCTGATGAAACGTCGATAAAAATTGGCGAATCCCAGAAATCGCTGAAGCTCTTTACGGGTGTCGGGCACTGGCCAATCGGCAACCGCTTTGACCTTGGCGGGATCGGAACGAATCTCTCCCTCGGCAATAACAAAACCCAGAAACGAAACCGACTTCTTGTGGAACTCGCACTTCTCCGCCTTAACATATAGCTGATTCTCTAAGAGCCGTTGTAAAACCTGGCGAACATGCTGGGTGTGAATCTGCAGGGATGGAGAAAAGATGAGAATGTCATCGAGATACACAAAGACAAACTTGTTAATCATGTCTCCCAGCACTTCATTAACCATGGTTTGGAAGACAGCCGGTGCGTTACAAAGGCCGAATGGTAAAACGCAATATTCCCAGTGACCAGTAGGGGTATTAAATGCTGTCTTCCACTCATCGCCCTCCTTTATACGTACCAAGTGATAAGCATTACGCAGATCTAACTTGGTAAACACACATGCTCCCTGTAATAATTCGAAGGCAGAAGACATTAAAGGCAAGGGGTATTTATTCTTAACAGTAATGTCATTCAACCCTCTGTAATCAATGCATGGACGAAGAGAACCGTCCTTTTTCTTCACAAAGAAAAATCCAGCACCAGCTGGGGACGAGGAGCGGCGAATGAGACCGGCACTAAGCGCTTCATTAATGTATTTGTCCATAGCCTCTCTTTCTGGACTGGAAAGGGAATAAATACGACCCTTAGGCGGAAAAGTACCTGAGAGGAGCTTGATCTCACAATCATACGACCGGTGAGGAGGTAGAGAGGTAGCCCGAGCTTTACTGAACACCTGGCACAGATCAGAATACACCGTCGGAACCCCTGAGAGATCAGCAGCTGGAATCTGAAACGTAGAACAAACAGAAAACAAGGGAGCAGGACCGAGACACGACACATGACAAGAAGAACTCCAAGACAACACAATACCATTCTGCCAATCAACGTGAGGGTTGTGTTTTACCAGCCAATCGTGCCCTAAAATAATGGGCGATTGAGATGCATGAAGTAAAAAGAATTCGATTACCTCACGATGATTGCCAGAAACGTAAAGACTCACAGGGGGTGTGCGATGAGAGATCACTGCCATATGCTGCCCCTTTAATGTCCAAGCGGATAAAGGAGAATCTAAAGGGATAGCAGGGATACCAAAGGATTCAGCCAAACCAGCATCTAAAAAACTTGCCTCCGCACCGGAATCCAACAATGCCTGTGAACGGAAATCAGACTGATTAAACTTTAACATAACAGGTAGAACTGTACGACTAGAGGGAGAATTAGAGGAGAAAACGCCCACCGATACTCCCGAATTTACCGGCGGGCGCTCCCTTTTGCTGGGCATGAAGCGACCAGATGCCCTGCTTTACCGCAATACAGACATAATCCGTTAACCAGGCGACGCTGTCTCTCGCTGTTGGTAAGGCGAAGCCTGCCTAACTGCATGGGTTCTTCGGGCTCGGGTGTAGACAAGGAAGCAGGGGCTTCAGGTGAGGAAATAGCCTGACGAAACGACCGGCGGAGATTACGTTGACGATGACGAGTCTCAATTCTCAACGCCAGGTCGATCGCGGCTTCCAAAGACGCGGGAGGATCCCATGCAGCGACTTCATCCTGGATGTTTGGATCGAGACCCTCAAGGAATTGGACACGAAGGGAGGCATCATTCCATCCACAGGTAGCAGCTAAAGTTTTAAAAATGATGGCGTAATCCGTAACAGACGATCCTCGTTGTAGCAAACGAACTAGTTCAGCGGCTGCCATGTCACCTTGGAGAGAACGATCAAAAAGTCTCATCATTTCTTCCTTGAGAGCCTCAAATGAAGTCGTGCACGGGGCCTTGACCTCCCATACCGCCATTCCCCAGTCTCTCGCTCTCCCGGTAAGCAGCGTGAGAACAAACGCAACTTGTGATACAGATGAAGCAAACCTCCGAGGCTGGAGAGCGAAAACCAAGGAACACTGCTGCAGGAAGGCCCGGCAGGTGTTGGGGTCGCCGTCATAGGTGGGTGGTGTGGCAGTGTGTGGCTCACGATCGGTGCTCGGTGAAACACCGCTAGGTGCAGGAAGCTGAGGCTCTCCGCCGGGTTGAATAAGCTGCAGTCGATCACTTAAATCAGAGAGCCGGTTGGAGAGGGCTAGAAAATCCCGTGAGGCTGCAGCCAAGAGCGAAGAGTGCTGGTCGATAACAGCGCCCTGTTGATTCAGCGTAGACTGGATAATATCCATTCCATCACTACTCGCAGACTCCATAATGACGCGCTCGTACTGTTAGGAAAAAAAAGTCCGGAGTCGGAGTCTCAATACAAGTAATTTATTTAAAGGAGAAAAGATCAAACAGGTGGGTAGACAGGGTCATAGAGTCCTCTATAAACACAGGCAGAATAATCAGGCCGTCCGTGAATCACACAATAATCCTCCTCGCAGAACAGGAACACAGGAACAACTGGCGTACGCTTGAAGACAAAGCATCCAGTATTCCCAAGTCCATATATCTCAAGCCGTCCGTGAGTCACACAATAATCCTCCTCGCAGACACAGGGACACAGGAAACAAACTGGCGTACGCTTGAAGGCAAAGCATCCAGTAATCCAGGAAGTAGAGAAACAAACTGAAACCCGAACACAAGATTAGGATCCCGGGACAGAGACAGTAATCCAAAACGGGCAATCTTAACCTAAGGCGAGAGCAGAGAGGAGAAGTTAACAACTGCGTGAGCAGGAACACATGGACGGCAGCGAGACAGTGATCTAACAACGAGCGAGTGACAGAACATGAAACTGTCAGTTATAAATACACAAGAAGAGAACTAGACACAGCTGGACACAACTCAGAGAAACGAGAGGGAGGGGCAAGTGCGCACGTGAGGATCCTACACCACAGAGGTAACACACACACCCACACAACCAATCACCCAGGAGACATGACAAATTTTTGCATGATATACTTTGCACAAATTCATATTCATATTCAATTTGTAAAATATGTAAACATAGTCTGGAAAAGTTATTGCAGACCCAACATAGTCTGGATACTTCTAATAAACTTGAATTTAGTTACATGCCGTTTTGCCAAAATAACTTTTAAATAATTGATTTATTTATTCATTTCATTTATTTTTGGGCTATGGTTAGACGTCTATTAAATTTTCCCTGACAGTGGTTTTAGCCTAGACGTCTGGGCTGTTTGATTGGCTATTAAATGTCTTTTAAATGCAAAATTGCTCACTGTGCCTGCCTGACAATCAAAAGAAATGTAGTTGATTTGTGTTTTAGGCAGATTCAAACAAACTGCATTTATAAATCAGTACAGTACAAATAGCTTTAAAGGGTCAAATATATTTCTGATATTTATTGGTTTTCCATAAGCTGACAGCTGTTGCCTCATAACTTACTTATTATGCCACGTGTGTAACATTTAAGAATTTTAAGTCTAATAATTTTTTTAATATATTGTTTGTACCTGATAAAAAGTCATCTTGGCTATTAACAATAACAGATTAGCCTTAAATCTGCAAAAAAGGTCAGGTGTACTGTACTATCATGTACTTAGGCAGCTCTGAACCTGCTCAAAAGATGTAATGCCTCATAAAAATCTGCCTCACCAAGCCTCTGGTGTTAAAGACAGATTTCATGCTGCTTTTATATTTAAAATATCATAATTATATTTGTCTATATACATTCCGTTTACATCAATAGTATTATATGAATCTCATACTGTAGCATTATTTATAGCCTATAGTTGTAATTGCTCTGTAAATGCATTTATGACACCTCCAAGTATCATTAAATGTCTATGTACTTTAAATACACCTAAAAGCCTCTTCAGGTGTGTGCAACTTTTGCACTGTTTACGTGATTTAAGTCTTTTCATTTGACATCAAAACCATATCTTTCTCTTTCATGATTATGCAGACCATGCGGCCGTACAGACAAGTTTGAATTCTATCACAAATATAAATCACCTCCATGCAGCAAACATCACATGAAACAACATAGGAGACAGGACTGCTGATGTTTGACTGGGCCAAAGAAACATCCATCATTTGAACGGTGAGGTTGCATGTGCAGTAAATTTGAATGATGTATTAAAAATGAGTAAATCATGAAACGGATCCCTGGCTGGCACCACTATTTGCATATAGTAGGAAGGTAAACAAAAAGTCCTAAAAGAAAATGAACAGCGAGGATTTGTTTTTGATTGTTTTAGGTGTTATTTGTTTGTGACCTCACTGTGGTTGAGGTGTTGGCTGCAATAGGGCAGGACAATAACTCCACGTCACGCCTAAATCCTTCAGAAAACAGCTGATACATGATGGATGAAAAAACTACAGCGAGTATTAAATAGTGGCAGTGTGCCTTTTTTTCTAAACAGAAAAGATTAAAGCGCAGAAAAAATGCTGTTATGTGGTTTCACTTAAAGGCGAGGTACACAATTTTTGAAAAACACTTTTAAAAACAGAGTCGGGCAGAGTACCAAAACACACTTGGGGCATGTCTACTACCCAACATCGTTGTGTATGTGTGGGGTGGGTCTATCAAAAGAAGGTCCAGATTCTATTGGGGTAGGGGCGTGTTTGTTTAGGTGATTTCAAATGTCAACATTGGCTTTCAGAGATCATGCACCCCGCCTTTAAACGACTGTCTGAGACACTTTATGGTTCAGTGAAGAAGGTGTAGAAAAGTTAAAATCTGGTAAAAATTACATAAGTGATGAGTTGTTGGAAATGTAATAATTTGCTTTCAAATATAATTTTAGAAAAGACAGTAGAGATAAAGAAAAACTGTAGAGAAATCAGGAAAAAATAGTATAAAACTGTGAAATATACTGAGTTTAAGATACGGCACAGACTTTAATATAGCAACATTCGACACGGTAACAAAATAACCTTAACTTTAATTGAAACGTTTGGTAAATGTGCGGCATAATTCAATCTCTTTAACCAAGCTCTGCTGTTATCAGGACTGTAACCGATAGTACAGAATCTCTAAATGAAGGTTAATTTCACATCAATCGCCTTGAGCGGCCACGTTATTGATGGCTATGAGCGTCAATTTGGCACGAGTGTTAGTGTTTGTTTGGGACGAGTTATCCTGTGATGGGCTAATCTATTAGCGTAGCCGGCAGTGTAAACACAAAATTGCCTGCCACCCTACTTCACCCCTAGCAGATCCATACCAGGAGGCAGGGCACCCAGGCCTGATTACGACTAATTCTTTGTTCCATTTTCTGTGTCAAACTTAATCACATTAAATGTGTGTTACTGTCTGTCAGCCTGATAGCTGGCTATCGGCAGAGGAGACAAAGACAAAGCTTAGACCTTAGATTTGAAGAGTTGGATAGAAAACAGAGTTGGCCCGAAAAATCAAACTGGGGATTCACTGTTTAATTGTCGCTCGCTTTTTGATCCTTTCTTTCAGCCTGACCTACAGTACACCGGCATGTTTGTAGACTCAGTGAGTGCAAGCGTGCCAGATGGAGAGAGACGTCAGTCTTCATTCCATAACAGTAGCTGCATTACAGAGAAGTGAAGCCCTATGCAGGATAATTACCACACTGTTTTCCATGGCTGCTGGTAATGTTGCCCCAGGGAAGCCCCGGGTGCACCTGCCTCAGAGCAAGGCCCAATTACTCCAGCGTTTCCCCTGCGTCAACATTTTTACCCAGGCGGTGGTAGAACAACATGTTCTTGTGTTTTGTCTGTCAGTCTGATACCAAAATTTTAGTTTATAAATGAATTTTATAAAATGTTTTATTAATATAGTACATGCTTATTATCAGAGTCCTTTGGGATTGGGAGGCCCAATTGGGATTGAGAATAAATAAAGCACAGATTAGCAGGATTGTGTGCAGGGGAAACCAAGTGTGGTTGTCACACTTTCTCCCGAGTGAAATTTTTGGGGATTTATTGTAAATCAGGTTCTCTATGGCCCCATACCCTTAAAGCTTCGCTACAAAAGCTATTAAAGGGGACATATCATGAAAATCAGACTTTTTCATGTTTAATTGCTATAATTGGGTCCCCAGTGCTTCTATCAACCTAGAAAATAGAGATCGACCGATATATCTGTTTTCCGATATTTTCCCCGATATTTGAGCATTTTCAGATGATCGGATATCGGGTTTGTAATATCGGATTGACCGATAAATGAGAGAATTGAGAATTGCGCGCTGGACGCATCTGAGGAGAAGAGCTCACAGCAGCAGCAGCGTGCACAGCAGATATGACGGCGGAGTGACGCGACTTCATTAAAAGGACTTTGAGTATACTTACTTTGCATCTGAGGCATTTATAACACATCTTATTTGTGCATTAATGTATGTTATGTTAAATAAGTTGATATATTAAAAGCAATGTATGCAGTTTGTCCAAGAATAGAGACGAACTCACAAAATCACGTGCTGTTCACTTACCGGGGTTGAAGGCTGAAGCTTTTAACAAGATTTACCCTAAGTTATATTAAAATTTACCAGATAAACATTATTTTGCTAAAATATCTATATAAATGTCTGTGGATATTAATTAATTATTTATTACCTCCGCAAGCGGTCACAGTTTGATACAGTCAATGCGTGAGTAAATGCATAGATAACAGCGCTGTCAACAGCCATTTCACACGCTATAACAACAACATATTAATTATTCTGACATCAAATAACATTACCAGTTAAGAAATTCAGTGATATATAAGCCGTTTTGTTTGTTACTTTCCTGAATGTAGTATTTCAGTCAGTGATATTATTTGTAAAACCTCTTTGCCAACTACTTGTTGGACTGCTGAAGGCTACATGTTGCTGGTCAAAACAACCATTTTACTCCAAAAAAGGCACTTAATCCATCTGTTTTACTCTATAAACTATGTATAACAAGCAGCCAACTCCGCTATACTTTTCTCTCTCTCCCGCTGCCAACCCCAGCGTGAACTTTGGATCAGTCCATTTCTGACGAAATGATAGGGGTGTTTGGAATGGTCCATGTATTGGGAATATAGTTTCTACATTATTCATTAAATTAATATTATTCTTCACTCTTTCAGACCCCTCTATTTATTACTTTGTATGCAAAGAGGGAGTGATTGTGATGATGATGATTATTATTATAAGGGTTTGTTCAGTTCAGTAGTGTTGTAGTAATTATTATGTCAAAAACAGAAGTATAACAGTAAATAAAAATCGGTTTAGCATATCGGTTATCGGGCACATAAGCATCCAAATATTTGTTATTGGCATCGGTTTAAAAATATGAGTATCGGTCGATCTCTACTAGAAAATGTGAAAAAGATCAACCCACTAACTTAGTTTTGGTAAACCATTCTCTGCAAGCATGTGAAAAAATAGGTCATTGAAATTTGGCTCCCCTTGTGATATCAGAAGGGGATAATACTGCCCCTTAATCTGCACTATCCAACCACCGCACTGCCATTTAATGCAAAGATAAGCTCATTTGCATTTTAAAGGACACCCAAAACGGCACATTTTTGCTCAAACCTGCAAAGTGGCAATTGTAACATGTTATAATAAATTATATAGATGGTTTCATCGGATACACATGCGGTGACGAGATTACGCATCTGGTCAGAACTTTACTTCTGGTATAAACTGTTTGTTTATTGGTCTGACTAGTTGCCGAACTGAACTCTTGAACAAATACTTCGTCGAAATAACAAATGTTTCGGTTTCCTAGGTAATCTACGTGTTGATTATTTTGCATAGCAAAGTTTACCTGAAGTTACGTGTGTTCCGCTGCTTATTTATGTTGTTACTGCTGAAAAAGTCTATATGATATTTTGAGCTAAAACTTCAAATACGTACTCTGGGGACACCAAAAATTTATTTTACATCTTAAAAAAGTCTTATGAAATGTCTCCATTCAACATTTTACTATTATTGCCAAGGCAAAAATATTGTTTAAAAAGCACTAAATGACTTGATAATAAATCACAATGGGGTAAGTTGTCACAGTGAAACCTATTACAATTCTTCCAAATTAAAAATGCAAAAAAAATAATAAAACCACTACTAATTAATGTGTAACCTGTGTAACAAAGACACTGTAAAATAAAATGTTATAAAAAAGCTTGATTGTTTTAACCCATTGTTGGGTAAACAATAGACAAACCCACTCAACAGGTTTGCGTTAATTTATATATGCCGAGTTGCAGAGTTGTTTCAACCAACAACTAAGGCTTTGTCTATATTTTACCCAACCATGGGTTTAAACAATCCCAAAATTGTTTGAACAATCAATCAATGCAACAAAAAAATTACAAAAATATCAGCAAAGGCTTAATCCTCACGGTACTCTCTTTAAAGTTAAGATGGAGTAAATCTCAAATGATATCACACGTGTGAACTGAGCATTCTCAGAATGTATTTTTACTCTACCCAGTTTCTTAATTCAGCACCCCCCAGACAACAGGGGTGCTGCGGAGAGCTGATTTGATCATGTGTTGCAGGATTGGCTTCTTCTTCACAATGAGCAACATATTTTTAGAATTATTCCTTTTCTTCATTATTGGTTTTATTTTATTTTATTTTTATGTGCTCAAGATTCATATGCATCAGTTCCAAAAAAGATCACAGATCAAAAAAGTCTTTCTCTCTCCACCCTTCACTGAACCACACACGTCAAAGCATGCTCAAATTTCTTTCAAGCTGGTTTTCTTATGATGACAGGAATCCTGTCTCACTCTCCAAGCAGGCTGAATAAAGAGAGAGGGGCAACATTAGCATTATCAGCTTTTTCTCCTGTGTCTATGCTGTTCTACTCAAAAGCGATATTTTTAAACCCACCACACTCTCTGCTAAATTATTTACTTCTACAAACCACATTAATGGTGGTTTACATTTAAGCCAAATTGGACTTGGACTAAAGTAGCTATTTGTGTTCAAAACAGATGGAGCTGAGGGTCAGTAATGAAGATGGACATACTGAGACACTACTATTACTTCTTCTTATAATTACTACTACTACTACTACTACTACTACTACTACTACTACTACTACTACTACAGTACTGTCAATGTCATCTCACGATTTGATGTATTCATGGTTAGCCTACTGTATCTGTAAAGCAGTAGGCCTACTATCTGCAAGTTAAACTTTTGTTTTGTTAGTGTTGGGCCGATAAATGTGCCGATGATGCTTGCTATGCATCTCAACGAATTACAGTGAAATGTCGCTACATCCAAAAGCCAGAGGGCGCTCTCATGCAGAAACTCAATATGGGCCAAAGAAGAACCATTTACACACGGATCTCCTGGAAATGGCTTAAAGGGGACAGAGAATGAAAAACCATTTTTACCTTGTCTTTGTTGAATAATGGTAGTCTACCCACATTCACAAACATACAAAAAGTGCTAAACATGCTAAACATCACAGAAATTCCTCTTTTAGAAATGTCAGCCAGAAAACGGTCCAATCTGAAAAACTGATGCTTATGACATCACAGGCATCTAACTGCTCCTCCACTTTAAAATAATTGGCTACATTTTTTGAGTGGCAGCAAAGTCAGCCAATCAGTAATGAGACTGCACGTTAAGCCAGTTGGGGGAGCCAAATAGGTGCAAAACCACTTGTTCGAAATCCCCCACCCTAATAGAGCTATCTGAGAGAGGTTTTTAGGAAGCTTCTAAGGCATTACAGACCCAAACAAAAAAATGTTTGTCTACATGTCACATCACAGAACAAGGATAAATACTCAGTTTAACCATTCTATGTCACCTTTAAGGATATATTTATATTGCTGTTCTTCAAACCTTTTCAGATGTTTCCAAGATAATAAATAATGTATAATGATTATGTTTGACGAGTGTTGCTTTGTTATAATCGACTCAAACTCACAGTGATTTCAGATTGATAATGATTAGGATTTCATACTGATCAAAAGCCTTAGTACATAAAATGCTGTGCATTATACCGGCTGTGCAAATTCAGAATTGATACCGGCCACTCGGCCAGGTAATATTAGTGTGTATCGGCATTTATTTTCCCTATGTTTTGTGATATATTGTTTATATTACCAACTAGACCATAATTGTGTTTTGACCCATATGTGACCCTGGACCTCAAAACCAGTCATAAGTAGCATGTATTTGTTTGTAGCAATGGCCAATAATACATTGTATGGGACAAAATTATAATTTTTTTCATGAAAAAAAAAATCATTAGGATATTAAGAAAAGATCATGAAGATATTTATTAAATGTCCTACAGTAAATATATCAAAAATGTATTTAACATTAGTAATATGTGTTGCTAAGAACTTCATTTGGACAACTTCAAAGGTGATATTCTAAATACTTAGATATTTTGCCCCCTGAGATTTCAGATTTTTAAATAATTATATCTCTGCCAAATATTGTCCTATACAAAAGAATTACCTTTATTGTGGTCCAGGGTCACATACTGTATATACTGACCGTAGTACTGTACTGAAACTTATCTAAAGTTTATCTCAGCTACTGGCAGCCAATAAAGATGCTCACAAACTGAACATGCAGAGGTTGTTTATTAAATGGAACAAGACGTGCTGGTTCCTGTTCTGTGCAAATATGCAACTTCATAGGTTTAAGTAATTTCAAATAAACACAAAAATATCCACAGCTATTTACCTTTAAACCCAAAATCCAATTTCTTGGTAATTCGGTTTCCTTCTGGCAATTGCACATTTGCAGTCATGACAACAGTACTAGTCTTAAAGGTATGGATATGATAGCTGTAACAACACAACAGGTACACTCACCAGTTATTTTGAGTAGTGTTGGGTTTGGGATACATTAAATGTATGTATGTGTGGTTCAGGAACGTAATCTTATCAGATGATCTATGGGGAAAATGGAAAGAGGCAATAGAAGGAAGGGAAGGAAAAGAAGGAATCATAAAATTAGATGTAGCTCTAGGGAGAAGGAGTGAGAGATTTGTGCAAGAGAGAGAGAAGAAAAAGCTTTACCCCAGAATTTATTGGTGCATTTGCCTGTGTACTGTATATTTACACATAGTTGCATTAGTTAACATAAACTAACAATGAACAATATTTCAACAGCATTTACTATTTATTATATGTTAATTTAATAAGACAGTCTTAAAATCCATAGTTGATAACATTAGTCAGTGCACAATGAACTAAGATGAATCAACTATAAACGATTGTATTTATTGTGCCAAACATTAACAAAGATGAATAAATGCTGTAAAACCATCAGGGTTTCCCGCAGCACTTTGCAGTTCGGGCAGCCCGCCTAAGCTGGGAAACCCTACCGCCTTAACTAGGTCGTCCAACAAAACAAAAACAAAAAATAGCCAGTTGATAAAACATCTCGGAGAATAGCACGGATGCGCTTCACACGGCGAGCGTGCACGCGCGCCACACGGCCAAAACGCGTGTCCGTGAAAGTGGACTCATGCTTTGGGTTTATTTAGGCCTGTCATTGTATTAGTCTATAGTTCTTGTTAATTTAAAGTAAGTTAGCTGATTTTGATGTTTGAGGAACCAGCTAGCTAGGTTGCACGTGCCTGTTGATTCAATATAATTGTTGAGCGCTCTTGCTCATGTTATTTATGTGCATTATTTACATGCTACAGTAGTTACACTCTCTCTTTAAGATAATGTTATTAATAGTGGGAAATAATCAGTTTTTACCATCTTCACGCTATCCATCATCGTTCGCCAGACGTTCTACAAAATCTGCTTTAGTTTGTGTTTACTAACCCTTCAGTGTCACTTCATCACGCAGCTTTTTTTCGTTAGAGGTATCTGTTAAAAACATTTCATTTATTAATAATCTAGTATGTGCTCATTTTCTGTCATAGTTTCTTCAAAATGAAGTTTTTTGAGTGTTTTAAATAAAAATATTTAAATTTTCATCATGACGCATACGCCCGCCCCTTTTGCCACACCCATGGAGCCCACTCCTACCACCTTAACTAACAAATTTTCTGCACGAAACCCACTCAGCTGATGCATTAACTAATGTTAATAAATGGAACCTTATTGTAAAATCGTACAATATGTATAATATACTGTATACAAAAAGCACAGATGCAAAACCTGTGTATGTACTCTGTAAACAACATTCAAAAAAGCTCTTTCTGTC
Source organism: Misgurnus anguillicaudatus (assembly GCF_027580225.2). NCBI lineage: Eukaryota > Metazoa > Chordata > Actinopteri > Cypriniformes > Cobitidae > Misgurnus > Misgurnus anguillicaudatus. Next base: position 47,790,146 of record NC_073357.2, on the reverse strand, counting down.
TCATATGCACCACCAGAGAGAAGAACCTATTTCCAGTTCATCTTCTGTTAAGTCCTCCCCTGCCAACGTGTCTAATATTTTGCACTATTTATTGCATCACAAACTCCTGATAATTCAACCTGGTCTTTTCTTTTTAAGCCATTTTTATTGCAGCTCCTCTGAAATGTTTGTTTTAGAAACTTAAGTTATACTTAATAGTTATAAATCATTGAGCATACCCAACAGTGACTTTTGTAATTCTGATATATTACATCAGGCTCTAATTTTAACACTTTAATACTTTTTTGTGATCCTGTGATATTTTTTCCGATCTACTGTCTGTATTATAATGTATTATTGCTTTGAAATGTGTGAACATATGCTATGAATGAATTAATACAGGAAAGAACATGGCCTATACATTATGCAAAAAAAGGAAAATTTTCATTTAATTAATTCAAAGACTGAGGTGTGAAAAAAGTCTTGGGAATTCATTCAAAGGTAATATTGATCCAATTTTTAAGTCTGTGTAAAGAACATACGAGGCGGATTTCATGTTCTATATGATGAAATGTCAGCCGTGTATTCAGTCTTCTCTCAGGACTTGTTGAATGGTCTTGCTTTGCTTGTTTAACAAAATCTGGCCAATGGAGCCTGGGGTGGACAGCTAATGTAAATGGGCTTAAATGAGATCTTGATTTATGTGTGTAAGCCAGAATGCTGTTCAGTCTCTCTGTTAGCTATAGCCTGGGTCTCTTTTCCTTTTACACTCTCTCTCTCTCTCTCTCTCTCTCTCTCTCTCTCTCTCTCTCTCTCTCTCTCTCTCTCTCTCTCTCTCTCTCTCTCTCTCTCTCTCTCTCACACACACACACACACACACATGCTGTTTTTTAAAGATTCAGGTGCAGGTTTTTGCTTTGTGTTGCAATGGCTGAGCTTCACAGTCTCTAAGCTTCTCTGTAAGTGTTAATGAATTCACTCACAGGGGTGAGTGCACATTCATAATGACACGGAGATCTGCACGCAGCACTGTTGTTTCTTCAGTTTTAAGTTTAAGACTCACTTAGTTTAACTTTGCTTATACATCTTTTTTTAATGAGACTTTTTGCAATTGCTTTTTATTTGTTTTGAATATGATTTGACCTGTTTTAGCTCTTTTTTCAAATTAATGGACAAGTTTTGTTTCGTAGCAATCCATGCAAGACCAGCATAATCACTTGGGTGAGATTCGGAGTCCAACCACATACAAACAAGGTTATTTACCATCCCAATCAAAGCTAACAACAGCACCCATGAAAAACAAACAATAAACACAGTGAAACTGAGGCAAAAGTTAACACATATGGTCAAGTTTTAGATCTTGTTAGTTTTATATATGCTAAATGCTGTATTATTCAGACAAGCTCAAGTCTCTTTGATCTTAGAGAAGTATGCAAATGTATTCTACAGAAACGTCGTAATACTATTTATTCTTAAATGTACATTCCCCAGAGGAATACAAGCCCGACCACTGAGCTTTCAGTCTGTGGAATCGTATTAAAATCTGCACAGCGGTGAAACAAACATAAAGCTGCCAAAATAGTGTACATTTTGATAATGGAATCTGGTCGACAAAGAAATCTGTATTACCAAGGGGAGGTCTTATCTAGTGATGGCCAGGCTATGCCACACTGGGATGTAACGAGAGAGAGAGAGAGAGAGAGAGAGAGAGAGAGAGAGAGAGAGAGAGAGAGAGAGAGAGAGAGAGCTATGATTGTGGGGAGTCTATATCTGTGGAATCTGCAGGTCATTTACGAGAGGTAGCTTGTTTCATTAGTCTGTTTTGTAATGATACTCTCCGATTCCCATCCTGTCCCACATTGATTTATGACTAGGGCGGGAGGGAGTTTGCAGAAATACTTACACCGACTGCTCAAATAAGATAAGGAGCACTGCTTTCCTTATTGTTTGGTACACCATGTACATCAAACACAATGTCTGAAGGCTATTTTCTCCTCTTTTTGCTTGTCTTTTCTCCACATCAAGCTTTTATAGTTTATAGTAAAAATCTCAGCTACCTCCGAAATAAACCGCTTGTTCAGGATGAAGTTGTCAAGTGTCATTTGCCTGCGAGCTATGCAGTAGATTTATATTTATCTATTCCTTATGTCAAGAGCACAAAACATGATAACACATGAACATATTGACTTGAATTGTGTTTGTGTGAATGACATGGTGACAGTTTACGGTCTTAATTTGCAACTGTGTAATTTGCATATAGCCAATGGCGCGAAACAGAAGGGGCCAGAGGAAAGAGAAAGATGGGTGGTTTGCATTATTATGAGTGTAAATGTGCAAGGAATAACAGGAGGTGGAGCGTAAAGGTGGTAATGTTACTGATAAAATGCAAACCTTTAATTCTAGTCTCAACCAGTGCAAAGAGCGGTCTCTGCAGATCTGACTCCAACGGTAACTACCACCATTACTGTAAAGAAGTGAGACTCCGGCGATAATAAAGCAGATGCTTTGTTTAGAAGCATGAATATGCAAATTGGAAAGTTTGTATCAGTCTGAGGGTGGCATCATACGCCACCAGTGAGGTCTCACAGCTGTTTTATCACCTCCCAACACTTTTCATAAATTCTCAGTTGACTTTAAAAATATCTCTGTGGGAACGTTCAGCACATGGTTGGGAATACTGTCGGCACTTGTGTGACCAGGTGAGAAGGAAGAGAAATGCAGGCCAGATTTTGCAGAGGCAGTGTCTCTAAATGCCCTATGAGCCAGTTTTTCAACTGCCTTTGAAACTTTAAATGCTGCATACAGAGGCAGTTTACAAAGTTTTGGAACAAAATAATTGTGTTACTTTTTTGTAATTCTGAAAAAAGTGTGTGTGATTGGGGATCACATAGGTTGGTCAGCATATCAGTCCAATGAGTTCATATGACATTTCTCTATCATTTGAGTAGTATCAGCTTTGCATTTATAGACGGTTTCATCGGACGCACGTGATACACATCTAGATCCGAACCTTACTTCCGGTTTCGTTTTTTTAATGGTCTGACTAGTTGCTAAACTGATCTCTTGAACAAATGCCTCGTCGAAAATAACAAATGTTTTGGTTTCCTATGTAATCTATGTGTTGTTTTTTTGCTTGTTATATAAATAAACTACGTTTAAAGAACTTTGTTGTTATTTATTCTTAGCGCCGCTAAGTTAGCGGAGTTTACCGGAAGGTTTGTGCGGACCGCGACCGCCGCTTGTTTATGTTGTTACTGCTGAAACGGTCTATATGTTGATCAGTTTAATAAAAGTAATACCATTTAAATTTCTCTGATTTAGTTTGGGAGCCCAGGACTGCGGTCGTTTCTGTTATGGTAACTTTATAATGATTGACTCTCTGTTATTTAAAAATTCTTTACATTTCTGAAAGATATATGAAAAATTCAGATGCAATCCCCTAAGTTTGAATGTGTTGGACGTTTATATTTCCCAATCTCAATCTCTCTCTAGTCACTTTTTACTGCGGTTTCTAAATAAAAGTAAAAGGCTCAAAAATTTGGTTAATATTTGATTATATTTGGTAAACCTCCTTGAACTTGAGTAAAAAAACTGAAATAAGCATATCTTTATTCATCCATTCTTTTTCTGTGCACTTTGCTAAAAAGGGAAGTGGTTTTTACCGGATTCTGCAAACAAAGCAGCATTTCTAAATGGCCTGAGGCCAAGATTAAGCAGATTTAAAGCGTAAGTATTTGATGAGTGCATTCGTTCAATATCATTATCTTATTTTTGACAGAGGTGGTGTTTAGTGGCTTTTACATCTAAACTCTTCATATTTTCTTAATTTAATAAATTATTTTTATATTAATATTTAATTTTAATGTTTTTTATATTTAATATACAAGTATTTTAATATTATACTACAATAGAATTTACAAATAATTAAATTAAACAATCACAATAGTTTGTGACCCTGGACCACAAAACCAGTCATAAGGGTAAATTTTTTTGAAATCAACTGAAAGCCAAATAATAAGCTTTCTAATGATTTTTGGTTTGTGAGGATATGAAAATATTTTGCCAAGATACAAAGATTTAAAAATCTGAAACTAGTGAATTAAATCACATTTAAAGTCCAAATGAAGTCACATATTAATAATAAAAAGGCTTGTTTAAGCTCTCTGCACTGGCTTACCGCTGTAATGACCTTGTTGACTGAATGGGGGAAGTTGTAAGCTTTTACATAAATCAAACTTGAATGGGAAATCCCCAAGGAACGAGTAGCAAAGCTGAAGCAAGCAAAGTTTGTAGGCAAGTTTCTAGCCAATTTTAATCGCGTTTTTCCGCATCTACTCACAAAAACAAAGTTACGGTAGGAAATTTACAAAATATCATAAGAACATGATATTTAGATGATATACTAATATTTTTTGGCATAAAAGAAACATTGATAATTTTGACCCATGCAATACATTTTTAAGCCTTTTCTATACCCAAGTGATTTACAACTGGTTTTGTGGTCCACGGACCACGGTCACATTTGTGATAATTATTTAATAAATTAATAAATGAAAAAAGGTATGACTATTCGTATGACTGTGATTGTCAATCCCTGAAACTGTGAATTAATCACATTTTTTTATTAAACAGTTAATTGTTAGGCAAATGTTATAATCGTGACAGGCCTATCTACAACCTCTTCCAAATCCCTCAGGGAACAACATAAAAAAGCATGGGGAAAAATGCAGCTGTCTGCATAAACTCAACAGTGCATGTGTATACAAATGTGTATTTGCTTACAATCTCAAACTTACATTCTCCCCTTTCTCTGTTTATTGAGAAAAGCCTTCTGCGTACCAATTAGAATTACCAGTAGTTCATGTCAAAGCATTTCAGCACCATGGACAGGGGAACACACTGCACACACAGTCAGACAGGGAGCTGCATAGAACTGAAACAGTTGAAACAATAGAACTCAAACAAAGCAAAGTAGCTCAAGGAAAAATTAAGCGTGAAGGAAGACATTTTGTGTAGGACCTACACTGTAGCCTGTATGCCATTGGCTCCGTATTCAGTTAAACTTCTGCGTTGTTGCTTGCGTCGACATGCAATTACACATGTAGGTCGCTAGTAGGCAATGTCCACAGGCATGTTACTGGTGTTTACACAAAGGCAAAAGATGAATGAGAAGCAGTTTGCTGTGTACGTCGTTGGAGAAGCATCAGCAGTGATGGACGTAAACAGACTTTTGTTGCAGCTTGAGTTGTTAAATTTCCCTCCTCAGCTTGGTCCATCATTGTTCTTACCTACGTAAGCAGAAATGTGTATGAGGAAATGCAACGCAGATATTTTGACCTGAGGGTCCACGAAGAACTGACGCGCTGTTACATTTTTTGAGAGGTTGCGCTGTAGGCTACACTGTACAATTGATGCAGAAGTATAAATTGTGCTTAACTCATATTTCACTTTTTCTACCTTTTCCTGACTTTGACAGGCTCACTTGCAACCCAGGACCACCTCAACTTTTTCTCAAGGTCTCCTAGATATAAAAAAACCCGATACATTAAAGAAGGCAAGTGCCTCACTGATGTGTACAATTACTCCTGAGTGTCACCACGGTGAATTTACCAAAGTTGATGCGTGTTGAAAGTCGGTCAGATGAGTTTGTTAGCCCCTACTCGACACTTTAAGCTCAAAATTCTCTGATGTTTCTGTAGCACATATGCTGAACCATAGCAATGTTAAGTTCTGAACATACAATGTTTGAAAAAACGAGTCGGGACGACTAACAAAACACACTTGTAGCCAATCAGCAGTAAGGGGCGTGTCTACTAGCCGACATCCTTGGCGGGGTTGCGTATGTGTGGGGAAGATCTATCAAAAGAAGGTCCAGATTCTATACATAGATATATACACTAGATGTCGCCTTGGGGTTCTAAGCATGCGTCAAAACCGCCGCCATCTTGAAACAGGGGTCTTGTCATAGGACGTAGCTAGGTAACGCTACTATTTCCGCCTGTACTTCGAATTCATGGACGATGCAGACTTTTGTGCTGCGTATGGATGTTAGGCATACTACCACTATGCATTGTACTTAAAAAAAGTAGATTTTCATAATATCAAAACTTTAATTTTTTTCTGGACTCAATGCTAAATAAATGTCTGACTGTTGAAACAAACCAAAAGAAAACCATGAAAATCGCATTCATGACGATTTATGGTGATTTTATTTCCGTTACACCATTCCCTACAATGACGCTGATGCGGGGTTCCCCTGTTTCAAGATGGCGGCTCTATTTGACGCATTCGGTCCAATGAACTGACAACATCTAGTGTACATATCTATGGATTCTATAGAGACAGAGCACAGTTATGCAAATTTGAAAACCACGCCCACCGGGGGAAAACAATCCAGCTGTCTCCATTGACTTTGTATTGTGAGAGGCCGCCTCCGAGTCATTTCTGGCTTATAACAAAAACCGAATAATCCCTAAAAGCTGCTGTGTGACAAGATGTACAGCTAACAAGCCAAAAAAAAAAACAGAAATAAGTTTTTATAAGCTGTCGAGCCGTAAAACCCAGCCTTAAGGAGAAAAAATTGGATCGCCGACTACGTTTCCCCCTAGTGGCCACAGCTCTACTAATAGGAGTACTATGAAAAGTTGCCTGTTTCCACTATTGTGTCTTTAAACGCTCGTTTTTTGGGGTTGACAGCTTATAAAAACTTTTTTTCTGGTTTTATTGTCTTGTTAGCTGTACATCCTGTCACACAGCAGCTTTTAGGCATTATTCTGTTTTTTGTTATAAGCCAGAAATGACAAGGACGCAAACTCTCGCAATACAAAGTCAATGGAGACGGATGGATTGTTCACCCCCCGGTGGGCGTGGTTTTCAGGTTATGACGCGCTGCGCTCTGTCTCTATTGGGGTAGGGGTGTGTTTGGTTAGGTGATTTCAAATGTCAACATTGGCTTTCAAACATTGTGCACTCCGCCTTTAACGCTGGCCACTTGATTGTGCAATAGGGTGATTATGATTCAATGGTGAAAAATACAACCTAGATTGGAGACAGATTGCTTTCCGATTGCTCCTACCACACTGGGAAGTAATTTGAGATATGTTGTGGTTGTAGATTACAATATGTCTACAATTTCTTCAAGCCTCATAAATCATCTTTTCTACTCCTGTTTATGTAACCGGCCATACTTGAACACACTCAGAGCAGGACTCGAACCGGTAATCAATCTGGCATGGGAGTTGGGTGCTTTAAAGGCAACAGCCTCTATCGCCTGTCATAAATAAGAATATGTACCCCAAAACAACAAGGCAATTTATGAAGAAATGCAGAGAAATAGGCAGAACAAAACAATATACAATGTAACGCTTAAAATCCAAAGAGAAATACATGCACCTGCCATTTCAATAAGCTTTATTGCTTTTAACTTGATGATTTTACGCTAGACATATCAATAATGCCTCGAGAAATGTCAAGAATTACAAAATATTTTTTATTATATTATTTTTTCTTATAAAAAGAAATCTGTAGCAACTACAACTAAACATTGGAGGATAACCCACATCAATTTGCATTTGAATTTGCATCTGGCAACAGGAACCACAGGTGGGAAGGTGTAAACAGAAGCCGGGTAAATTGTATCTGTATATTATCTAGATATGAGCGGCATGAAGTGTAAAATCATAAATTTTCACCTTGCTAGTTTCCGTTCGCTATTACAACTAACTCATACAACACACATCATTTGTATGCTAACACTGATGTGACCACGTTTAGAAGACACCATGCAGGGCTTCTTGCAGCATTGGAAGGAAGTGCGTATGCCCACCACCCTCTCCCATTGATGCATTACTTCATTAAACTCTGAGCTCTAACTGGAGGAGGTGCAAGGTCGAGTTTATTTTAGCAGGCAATTTTCCTGCTCCCTCAAGCATAGGAGCTTTTCTTTCTGTCTCTCTTCGTCTTTCTCTTGTTCATCACAAATGAAGAAGTAAAGGTAATGCGCTACAGAAAGCTCAGTCAATGTATCGAATCCCAAAATGAAAAGGAAATGCAGATAAAAAAGGTCAGTTAAACAAAGGAATTAACGTACGAGGGTGTGCGATACGAAAACACTCTTGAACTCCATATGCAGTTTTGAGCATGTGTCCTTTTGTCCTTGAACTGCTATTCCGTTTTCTAATGGTGAAGGACAGGAATCAGATTTTTGTATTCTAATAAATTAGTGTAATGTGTTACATTGCATTGTTACTGTAATCTGGCTTATTTTCATTATTCATTTTTATTTCTAAAGAGATCAGCTGTCAGTCGTAATGATGATGTCCCATGACGTAGTTGTGTTCCATTTCACAGTAACAGGATATTCCACCATGTTAAGCGAAATTCCAATCCGAAAGAAGCAGACTTGTTTAGTTCGAAGGGCACTGAGAATAGCATAAGAAATAAGGGAATATCTATTTATCGGAAGTGGACAAGTAGGCCTATTTTTAGTGCGTTTGAATGTTCAGGGTTTTCCTCAGCACTTTGCAGTTCGGGCGGCTCGCCTAAGCTAGGAAACCCAACCGCCTTAACTAGGTTGTCAAAAAACTAAAAAATTTCACTGCACAAAAGGCCGTCAAGTGCATCTTGGAGAATAGCACGGATGGGCTTCACACTGCGAGCGGGCACACGCGCCACACGGCCGAAATGAGAAAAAGACGTGGTCCGTCACTGTCTGGAGGATAACTAGCCAGTTAATAAAACATCTCGGAGAATAGCGTGGACGCGCTTCACACCGCGAGCGTGCATGCACGCCATAGGGCCGGAATAAGAGAAAGACGTGGTCCGTCATGTCTGGAGGATAGCCAGTTGATAAAACACGTGTCCGAAGAACTGTAAGTGGGCTTATGTTTTGGGTTTATTTAAGCCTGTTAGTGTATTAGTCTATAGTTCTTGCAAATTTAAAGTAAGTTAGCAGGTGATTTTGTTGTTTGAGCAACCTGATAGCTAGGTTGCACGTGCCTGTTGATTCGATATAATTGTTGAGCGCTCCTGCTCACGGTGTTTATGTGAATGATTTACATGCTACATTATTTAACCTCCTTTAAGATAATGTAATTAATAGTGGGAACCGTTTTTACAATCTCCGCGCTATCATCGTTCGCCAGATGTTCTGCTTCATTTGTGTTTATTAACCCTTTAGTTTCACTTCATCACACAGCTATTCCCATTAGAGGTATCTGTTAAAAACATTTAATTCGTTATTAATCTAGTATGTGTTCATTTTCTGTCATAGTTTCTTCAAAATTAAGTTTTATTTTAATGTTTTTAATAAAAATATTTAAATTTTCATCATGACGCGTACGCCCTGCCCCTTTGATTGCCACGCCCCCGGCCCTGCGCAACCCTACCACCTTAACGAACAAATTTTATAGTTTTATAGAGTTATAGAGCCACGTTGCGGTAAAAAATATTCTGCAAAATGAAAATCAAGCTGCAAAGCGGCGGTATGCATGGCAGCAAGAAATTCATTTTGCTTGAGTACCATCTATAAGAGTGGCAAAGGCAGCAAAAGGGCCATCATTGCCTCATGGACAGAGATATCCACCTGTCTGCCACACCGACAAGGAACCCAAACTTCTGTTAGATGAATAAAGAAAATCAAGTCTTCAACTTAAAAAAAAAAAGTTGTTTATTTTCCGTGTCAGGTCTCCGTCACTTCTTGTCTTTACTTACTCTCTGTTGTCAGTCTCATCTCCCATCCCTCACTCTTAAAGATTCACAGGCTTAAATTATTAATACACTTCCTCACCATAGATTTGTTCAGCCTGACACTTTTATTAAATTATGTGTGCCATCAGTCATACTTTGGACTGGTGTTTTAATTTAAGAGGTTCTGGAGATGCTTCTAAACTCACTTTGGTGGGATGTTGTCTTTATTTGCTCTCTCTTCTCTTTCCATCTAACTGATGCTGTCTCTTTCATATGTGCATGCTAAATCATGCCATCACATCATACAAGACTGATCTGATGACATCAACAATGGCTCTGTTTGCATGCAGCCTTATAATGCAATTTAAGCAGTGTTGGAATTAAGATGGAGCTCATGCTAACAGAATACCGTGATTATGTTAATGTGATTATGCTCATAATTAGGGTGACTGTAATTACAGTAGTAAAGTATGCAAAGTACTGCAGTGTCAATCACAGTATACAAGTAAATATATATATATATATATATATATACTGTAGGGGCCATACTGTGAATACAGTATATTAGGGCTGCACAATTAATCGAAAAAACTAATCGGGATTACAATGAAACATGATAATGACGACGTCTGTCACGTGATGTATCAACATGGCGGATGTAGTACGTCCGAATCTAATTCATACTACCAGGATTCATTCTATACAGTGTGAATGTGGGAGTGAATGGGTGAATGTGAGGCAAATTGTAAAGCGCTTTGGATGGCCATAGGTCTGTTAAAAAGCGCTATATAAATGCAGTCCATTTACCATTTACCTACTGTTTTAACAGACAGTAAGTAGGTACTTCATCTCATTCAGTACGTACTGTCACAGTATGCGGTTTCGGACGCAGCCTTAGAGTCCAATATAATTTAAAGTTTATTCTGTGTTTTCACTACTTTCGCATGATGCACTCTCGCGACACACACAAGAAGCTAAACAAAGCTTTTAGGCAATAAAAGCAATTTTATTGCCTTACTAAAAGGCACCAGAATTCGAGAACATTTTTTAGTACAGCTAGAGTCAATGATTAAGGCAAATGTGAAAAGAATCTTCACAATAATGAAAATAAAATCTATTACTGTATTAACATCAGTGTCAATTAAATCAGTTTCCCTTTGATGTTTTAAGAATCCTAATCTCGTATTTTCCCTTTGTAACACTCTGCGAAAAGAAATAACTCTTCTCTCAATATCAGCTGCCAAAAACACCCCCCGGGCTGTCTGTAGACCATATTAAATTGTTTCCTCTATGACCCTCAGTGACCAAGGATTTATTTTGCTTTCAACAACACTAGTGTCACACTTGTTTTATCAGAGAACCGAGCTCTGAATCCAGTGTGTGTTAAACCTGACAGTTTGTTTCTTACCCTACTGAGAGGTTTAATCTACTCTATCATGCCTAAGGCAGTTCTCCAATGCTTACTTGCCAACAACAGTCGTCTATCTAACGCTATTACTGGAAGGTCTAGTTGTGATAAATATTTATTGCTTAATGCTTTGTAAGGATGATTTTATAAAAACAAATCATTTAGTTTAAATATGAAATCAAGCAACCACCAGGTTTTATGAAATGCCACGCCTGTTAGTTGGAGATCTTGTGAACATTCATTCATTTGCGCTCTAGCTTTAATATAGGTGGGTTTACAGAGAGTTACGAGCTTGCAAAGATGGCAGACGCAGTCCGCCATTTGTCAATCAAGGTTAGGCAAGGTTTTCAAAGCATCGCAATGAAAATAAATGTCCTCTCCTTCCTTGTAAAGCTAAAAGAAAAGACCTACTTATGGAGTCCCTCTCACTTTCCCGTGCTCTCATTTACTCACTAATACGATGCTCAGTGAACCGTCGTGAGCCAGATTGACACCACTTTTTTATAGGCTCCCATTAGTGCCATTCAGACTTGTCTCCGCATATTATAATAAACCAATCATGTATGCTGCACAAATGGCTCCCTTAGTATTCGTTAGGCGGGGAAGACATCGGCTTCAAGTTGAACCTCAATGATAGGACACTGAATGATCTTTGCAATGACAATACTCCTATGGGCTGTTGTCTTATAGTAGCCAGTAATTAGTAGAGCTGGGATGGATTTCTGACTGAACCAGTGATGCCTGATAATTGTCTGGACACACACATACAAAATCACCTTCCTTTTGGTATTCAGAGTGAGACGCTATCTGATTGAGGACGAATACTGAAGGCACACAGGATTAGAGCTATCTCAACACTACTGATAGAAAATCAATGTTTGTGTGTGTGTGTGTTTGTGTGCATGCACTCGTGCTCCTGTCTGGCAATACAGAGATTTAATATAAAAGCCTCAAGGGTGATTTTACTAAAAAGTTGCAATACTTTGGTTGGAACATTTTAATGAAAAAAATTATTAAGAGTTTTAATTATTTTTTTAACACACATTTCTATGCAAATGTAAATAGCGTCCTATTATGGATCGCATGGTATTCACAAAATTCAGTGATATCCAATTTGCTGATTTTTAGGGTGTGTTCATGCTGTTTTGCATAATTCCTTAAAGGGATAGTTCACCTAATAATACTAATTTTGTCCTCATGTACTCACCCTGATGTTGTTAAAAACCTGCATGACACAGCTGTGTCCCAATTCAAGGGCTGCGACCTTCTAAGCACACAACCTTGAAAGGTGAGCACTCGGTCTTTCAAGGTGGCAGCCTCAGAAGTTTCTGACTTTTTTAAAAATAAATATGGAATCAGAAAAATATCAATTTATTTTAGAAAATATGACGCGTTGATGTAGATTAAACTATTCAACAGTATATCAAATTAATCAACATTAGAAATATACGCAACATAAACAGAATAATATTAACACAAAAAATAACTTATAATACTAAAACAGTGACAAGAAAAATGTTTTCTGATAAATACACACTCTTGTTTAATAAAGGTTTTAATATCCAGCCATTATATGCACCCGTTGCAGGCGTGCACTGAATCTTGGGATAGCCACGGCTGTTAAGGATTCATTTGTTCTATCCTAAACAGTGTGGAGAAATAAGGACGCATTTTGAGGCTTCATTCTACAGTAAGCATCCTTTGAATTGGGACGGCCTTATAGCCTCAAGTCGCGCTGCTGTGACGCAATGGGTACTAAAATACGTCCTTAGAAGGTAGCAGCCTTTGAATTGGAACAAAGCGACAGTTGATGGTACCTACTGACCTCCATAGTAGGAAAAACAAATACTATGGAAGTGAATATGTACCGTCATCAGTGTGCTTACTAACACTTCTTAAAATATCTTCTTTTCTTTTCATCAGAATAAAGAAACTCATACAGGTTTAGAACAACATGAGGGGGAGTAAGCAGTGGGTTCCGAGGAATGGAGTTGAGAACCACTGCTTTAAGTGAATCAGATGCTAAAACAACACAAATGCCACATGCAAGAAAACTACACTAATTATTAAAATAACTACACTCATTATGTCAAAAAGGGATGAGCCCAGCCTGCTGGGTTGTAATTTAACCCAAAATGCTGTTAATTTCAACCCAGCGCTGGGCTCGTCCCCTTTTGACCCAATGCTGGGTTGAAAATAACCCAACATTTTTTAGAGTGCATGCTGCTATTAGGTGCAATTCATTCTTAGTGAATTTTCCCAAAATTGGACAACTTGGTCAACTTCCAAAATAAAACTTTTTGTATATGTCTGGATATGTCCTCAATACAAGGTCATACTACCTTCAATCACATTGAAATGATTTTAGTATGTACACCCATTTAAAGGAAGCTGTATTTTAGCAATCAGTTTATCAAATGGAATCAAATATCATAAGGGGGCGTGCATGTCACACGCCAGGGGCTGGCTGTTAGTGGTTAAGCCACGCCCCTTCTCAATTTCCACCTCGAGGAGGTCCCCAAAACCAACCCAATGACCAAACAACAACGAGGAACAGGTAAGTATAAAAAAAATAGTCTTTATTTATTTAAATATTTAAAATGTACTGGGAATCGGGGAAAGGGGAAGTTAAAACTAATGTCCGGCTCTGCCCTCCAGGGGGCCACGAGCAAGTGAGTGACTGGGGGTGGGGATAACGTCGGGGAACGGGCTCCCGCCTCTGATTCCCTCTGCCCGTGGCGCGCTCCTCTTCCTTCCTGGAGGCAGAAATAAATCAAAGTCAGTGTTGGTGTAGACTTGTTTGTATCCGTGTACCTGTGGCTAGCTCGAGGCGGTTCGCCGCCTGTCTCACACAGCTCCTCGCTGGTCGACTCACTTTCCTTCCCTGTTCTCTCTTTCTCCACAGATGACTGCTGGGACACAAAGGCACAATGAATCGGTCTCCAATGGTTCTCTCACCTCTGCGCTGACTACAGCGTTCGGTAGGTAAGGCTCTCTTCACAGTTCGGTATCTCAGTGCTCACGCTGGTTCTCTCCCTCTCTCCACAGATGACTGCTGGGACACAAAGGCACAATGAATCGGTCTCCAATGGTTCTCTCACCTCTGCGCTGACTACAGCGTTCGGTAGGTAATGCTCTCTTCACAGCTCGGTATCTCAGTGCTCACGCTGGTTCTCTCTCTCTCTCCACAGATGGCTGCTGGCTACCACTTCGAGGTAGGTATGGCTCTCTGCACAGCTCTCACGGCACACTCCTCTTCCCTGTTGAGTTGGCAGGTTTTAACAGGTTATGCTTCATGTAACAGGGTGGCGGACTTACGACGGCTGGCTACGCGATGCGTCAACTGGACAGTGTTTTTTTTTTCTAGGTGGCGCCGGGGGCCGAAACCCTCTCGGCGAGCTCGTTGGTCCACAGAGGGGCGAGAACGTCACGCCGGCACACCGGGTCGAGCGCTGCCCTTTCCTCGAGACCCGTTGGTCGATCGAAAACTGGACCGGGGCGCCCTCTCGTTGAGACCTCAGGGCGGCGGATCTCCTTCGCCTCAAGCTCTGCGATGATGAAAAGAAGACACAGGTAAGGTAGCAATAATACAGATAATACTCATGCACCGTCAATAGCACAGTTCTTCACCGCCACTCATAAACTCAAGTCCGCCAAGCGCCTAGCTGGGAAAATACTTCGAGATGCCACTTCGTGATTTTTAAGACTGAAACACGCTCACAGCATAATCATGTACAGGTCTTACTCTAGGACCATGGTTCCTCTTTGCCGTCTCTGAAGCGAGTGACTGGAGGCGGGGGCTACGTCGGACAAGACAACAGCAATCCCACTGCAAGACACAGCATTACACAGCACCACTTCAAGTGAAAATTTCTACATCCAAGACTCACCCACCACTCAGTGCACACAATAGACGCCCGTCTTCCTTTCCTTCGCTCTGGACGGAAATATGGAGATGTTAACTCGGCCTAGTGTTTGTATTTCGTCACTGGAGCTGTTTCACACAAAGGCCCTTCGGCTCACCCACCGCGCTGGCTCAGGGGTAGGGCCGTCCGCTCTCTTTTGGAAACACTCAGAGATATACAGGTCAAATACATACACAATACTTCTGTAAGAAGATTCCGTTACTCACAACTGTTGTATTTTCTTTGTCCTAGATTGACTTCACGCTGTAATAGTTCCAAATGCACAGACAGGGCGTTTTCCAGCCGCCAACACTACTCTTCCATAAACGTATACTCACAACGGTGCGTCTTTTCTCCCTTCGTTGCTTTCCTCCAAGGTCAGTATTCGTTTACTTCGTTTACTTCGTTTACCTTTAAGGTCTTCGGTATTTTCCTTCACGTAAATCTATAATCCAGAACGAGAGAGAGAGCAATACAGCAGTCCAAAATAGTGTACCAGGTGAGCCCAACTCAGCGCTACGGTCCACATCAACAACAGGAATAATCGACCCGAAACTGTGTTTCAAACTGATCTAAAATACTCTCCTGAGTGTTGTTCTCGCCCAATCACCCGGCGCTCCTCTTGATAACTCTCAGCTGCATGTAATTCGGCTGATTACAGCGTTCGCGGCGCTACCGGATGTCCGGTGTTTTCTTTTACCGGTCCGGGCGGAAACATCCGGGCGGAACCAAACTTGCCCAATTTTTGGTTCCGCCTAAAAGATCGTCACTCCTGTGACATCCTCCCCCGCCAATGCATTCTAGTCCCTGGAATGCCTCGGCGTTGTCCACTCACCGTACCGGGCAGGGGGGCGTCCTCGGCTCTCCCGTTGGGAGCGTCTCACGGGTGAATCGGGTTCGACTGGTTTGGGTACTACCTCTGGTTGCATCTGCGCCGCCGGGGGTTCAACCGGCTCCGGTACCAACTCAGGCGGTATCTGGGCCACTGGGGGTTCAGCTGGCTCGGGTGCTATTTCTGGCTGCCTCTGGGCGGCCGGGGGTAGCGCCGCCACTGGTCGACCTGGTACCACAGCCCATCCTTCCATCCAGGGGGCCACCGGTACTGGCTCTGTGGGCCCTTCTCTCACAGCCTCAGGGTAATTCGGACAAGGGCGGAGCATGTTCCGATGTACTACACGTTCGGGGCCAGGTTTTCCCTCCGGCCGGATGGTGTACACCGGCTGTCCCGGTCTCTGCTGCTTGCAGACCACATACGGGATAGCCTCCCAGCGGTCACTTAACTTTCCCTTTCCTTGCCGCCGGTTATCTCTCGCCAGGACCCTCTCACCTGGTAACAGGGGGGCATCTCGAGCAGTCCGATCATACAGACGTTTGTTCCTTTCTCCTGCCGTCTGTATCTTTCTAGACACTTGCTCGTACGCAAAGTGTAGGCGCTGGTGATGGCGCCCCACCCACTCCGTCACACTCACTTCTTCCCGGTCTGCTGCTACTCCCAGGACCAGGTCAGTGGGCATCCGTACGTGCCTGCCGAACATCAGGTAAGTAGGGGCATACCCCGTCGTACTATGAACACTGTTGTTATATGCTTGCAAAAGGTTTGGTAGCGCACTCACCCAATCGCTCTGCTGTCGTTGATCTAAGGTCCCCAGTAGCCCCAGTAGGGTCTGATTGAACCTCTCACAGCTTCCATTCCCCTGGGGGTGGTACGACGTGGTGTGGGTTTTGGTACATCCATACAACTGGCATAACTCACGGATTACCTTGGATTCAAAGTTTGCTCCCTGGTCGGAGTGCAGAAACTCGGGACATCCAAATGTCTGGAACACATTTCGCCATAGAGCTGTGGCGGTGGTGTTGGCAGTCTGGTCGAGCGTCGGGACTGCCCAGGCGTATTTAGTAAATAGGTCAGTAATTACCAGAATGTTTTGATAACGGTCCTGAGGGCGGCCTAGCGTCAGGAAGTCCATTGCCATTATGTGGAGGGGGGCTTTCGCGTGGATGGGTACCATTGGTGCTCGGGCCTCTCGTCGAGATTTAAACAGCGTGCATCGGGGGCACGCTTGAATTAAGTCGTGCACAGACGCCTCCATTCCCGGCCAGTAGAAGAATCTACGCAGTAGGGATACGGTTCTCTCCTGTCCCTGGTGTCCCAACTGGTCATGATAGGCCGAGACCAATGCGTTTACCTGGTTGGCCGGCACCACGATCTGACACACTTCCTCGCCCACTTTCGGATCGCAGGTCTTCCTGCAGAGCACTCCCTCCTGTAGCTCCAGCTTCTCCCACTGTCCCAACAACTTCTTCTCCGTCTCTGTCTGGGCCAGCCTTTCCGCTGGCGCGGGCCGTCGGCCCCGTTCTACCCACGTCTTCACCTGACACACGTCCCGGTCCTGGGCCTGTCTCTCTATCCAACGGCGGGGGTCCCACCCCCAGTTCCCTGGTGCAGCTTCCTGCTGGCCTCCTGGCGCCTCCACGGCCCCTATCATGTAGCCCTCCTCACGGCTATCCTCCCTTCGATACCCCTGGTGTCTGGGGCTCTTTCCCTCTGGCAGTCTTGAGAGGACGTCCGCGTTCGTATGTTCTCGTCCAGGCCGATACTGCAGCTTGTAATCGAAGTTGGCCAGCTGAGCCACCCATCGCTGTTCCACGGCCCCCAGCTGAGCCGTCTGTAAATGTACTAGAGGGTTGTTATCTGTAATGACTGTTACCTTAGCTCCCCAAAGGTAGTCTTTGAACTTTTCGCTCAAGGCCCACTTCAGGGCCAGCAGTTCCAGCTTGAAAGAGCTGTAGTTCGCGTCGTTCCTCTCTGCCGGATGGAGACTCCGGCTCGCATAAGCGATCACCCGCTCTGTACCTTCTTGCCGTTGGGCCAATACTGCCCCCAGTCCCAGGTTGCTCGCGTCTGTATATAAGACAAAAGGTTCAGAAAAATCAGCATACGCCAAGATGGGGGCCTGTAACAACTCCTGCTTCAACCTCTGAAAAGCCATCTCACAATCATTGTCCCAATTGATCGGGGGCGACCCACGGCCCCGGTTTCGTCCCGTGCCAACCAGCAACTGGTTAAGGGGCTTGGCAATCTTCGAGAAGTCTTTAATGAATCTCCTATAATATCCCACGAACCCCAGAAAGGATCGTACTTGCCTCACAGTCTTAGGCGCGTCCCAATCTTTCACTGCCGAGACTTTCTCGGGGTCCACGGCCACCCCTGCTGCGCTAACCACATGGCCCAGGAACTTCACTTCTCGCCGCAGCAGGTGGCACTTGTCCGGCTGCAGCTTCAGCCCGTACCTTTCCATGGCTCGGAAGACTTCCTCTAGGTGCCGGAGGTGGGAATCGAAATCTGGGGAATACACAATCACATCATCCAAATATACCAATACTGACTCCATCAACTGACCTCCAAGGCAGCGTTGCATCAAGCGTTGAAAGGTGGCCGGAGCGTTGCAGAGCCCGAAAGGCATCCGGTCCCACTCAAACAGTCCAAACGGGGTCGTGAAGGCGGTCTTCTCCCGGTCCGCCTCGGCTACTTGCACCTGCCAGTATCCACTGGCCAGATCTAAGGTGGAATACCAGGCCGACTGCGTGAGGCTAGCAAGGGAGTCTTCAATTCGTGGTAAGGGGAAGGCGTCTTTCTTAGTTACCAGGTTCAGCTTGCGATAGTCCACACAGAACCTCCAGGCTCCCGTCTTCTTTTGTACGAGCACGATGGGGGCCGCCCAGGGACTACTACTCTCTCGGACAATGCCCCGGCCCAACATGCCCTGCAGGAGTGTACGTACTTCCGCATACAAGGTAGGTGGGATCGGTCGATATCTCTCCCGGCTTGGCCCTGCGTCCCCAGTGGGGATGTGATGTTCCACCACCCTGGTGCACCCGTAGTCCTCATCGTGCCTTGCAAACACATGTTGCCACTTCCGAAGGAGTGCCTGCAGTTTCTGTGTCTGTACCTGTCCCAGGTCGTCTCCTTGCAGTGACTCACCCACTAGGTGTCTTGGCACACCTCTCCCCTGGTTACTCGCCGGGGCATCCATTTGGGTCAGGGCCACCTCGATCACAGTGGGGCACACCTGACGGAAACTGACGTCCCTCTCTTCCCTCACCTGGTGGGGTGTGACCATCGTCAGCCGGGCCAGTCGTTGATGCCGGTGTAACTGTACTGCATAGGGGTGCTCGTTTCGTACCCTCACTGGAACTCTCCCCCGGCGGACCGCCGCTAGTCCCCGTGCTACCTCCACTTGCGGGCAATCTGTATGTGGTTCTACCAACACCCACTCCTCTGGGCTCGCTTCCCGAAGGGGCACTCTCGCCCATACGATAGCCTCACTCCTAGGGGGAATAGACAAGGCAAAACGACACATTACTCTTCCCACTTCCTCCCGATTTCTACGAACCTGGTTCATTTGGACCCGGCGGCAATCGGCCACTACACGCTCCCACTTGGGTCTCTCAGTAGGTGAGATCCTCGGACCAGGCCTAGCCTGGAATATCTCCTCCCAGCATTCGGAGAGGACATTCATGCCCAATAGGGCTCGGTGGGCGCCTAAACACCTATCTTCGACAATGATCACACCTTTTTGGGGGACGACTACCCCATGTACTTCAAGATCCGTCAGGCGATAGCCAATGTAGGGGATTTCTAGGCCGTTAGCGCCCTTCAACGTCAGCCAGGGGGCCTCCGTTCCTTGTGTTCCTCCCCGTCCGAATATCTCCTTAGAGAGGCTTTCTGCGAACATCGTTACCTGTGAGCCCGTGTCTACCAGGCACTGGATCCATTTACCACACACTCTTACTTCTGCCACCGGGCTATGCCCGACCATCTGTTGCCTAGAGCTGTCCCTTCTTCCCGGGTCTTCTCGAGGGGTCCCGGCCACACGACCCACTGTGGCCGGTCGTCCTAAAAACCCCCTTCCGATGCCCTGCGGGGCCCACACTGGCGGCTGTAATGTCCTGGCTCACCACACCGGTTGCAGATCGGCCGTCCCTGATCATCCCATTCGAAACGGGGCCGAATATATCGGTTTGGGCGTCCAGGTGGCTCTCGGCTCCTCTCCGAGTGTACTCGCTCTCGGGGTGCCGGCCTTGGTTCCTCCCGCGCCCTACCTTGGCGCAGCTCTCCCAACAGAGTTTTAGATAATTCTGACATCTGCTCCCGGACATCCTTCAAAAGTTCGGCTTTCAGAGCCTGCTTCCAATCCGTGCGTTCTGGTTGTGTCGGCACGTTCTCACTTACAGCCGCGCATACTGGGGTCTCACTTACTTCCACCTCATCGCCCTCCAGAGCTAGCGCCTCCTTCCTTAGGTCTTCAAATGTGAGGCCGGGGTCTCTCCGAAACTGGACCCTCAGACTCTGTCTCACGGGGCCCTCTTTCATCCCCAGAAGGAATTGGTCGCGCAGCAAAGTTTCTCCGTCGCCCAGCCCATGGTCGCGGCGGGTCTGTAGCCGGGTGAACTGTTCACGCAGTCTCAGGGCAAACGCTCTAATAGGTTGTCGGGGGCCTTGTTTAATATTAAAAAATTGGGAACGGAGGACGGCTACGGGGGTGTGGTCACCATATTGCTCGGTGAGAAACTGGAATATAGTTTGGGCATTGGTTCGGACAGCTTCAGGGGCGGCCTGTACTTCTCGCCGCGCCTCTCCCTCTAAGGAGTTCAACACGAACTGTAGCCGCTGGGCTACACTAAGGCCCTGCAGGTCGGCTAGATACTCTAGCTGGGCCTTCCATTCCGTTAGCCGTACTCCCGACTCTGTCCCTCCATACTTTTGGACCCAAGGGCTGCCCATAAAAACAGGCACGGCACGGGGTTGGGCTGCGGGCCCCGCGTTGTCGGTCATTGGGCTAGTCTGGTTACTCAACTCGAGGTGGAACCCTGCCGACTACGCCAAAATCTGTCACAAGCCAGGGGCTGGCTGCTAGTGGTTAAGCCACGCCCCTTCTCAATTTCCACCTCGAGGAGGTCCCCAAAACCAACCCAATGACCAAACAACAACGAGGAACAGGTAAGTATAAAAAAAATAGTCTTTATTTATTTAAATATTTAAAATGTACTGGGAATCGGGGAAAGGGGAAGTTAAAACTAATGTCCGGCTCTGCCCTCCAGGGGGCCACGAGCAAGTGAGTGACTGGGGGTGGGGGTAACGTCGGGGAACGGGCTCCCGCCTCTGATTCCCTCTGCCCGTGGCGCGCTCCTCTTCCTTCCTGGAGGCAGAAATAAATCAAAGTCAGTGTTGGTGTAGACTTGTTTGTATCCGTGTACCTGTGGCTAGCTCGAGGCGGTTCACCGCCTGTCTCACACAGCTCCTCGCTGGTCGACTCACTTTCCTTCCCTGTTCTCTCTTTCTCCACAGATGACTGCTGGGACACAAAGGCACAATGAATCGGTCTCCAATGGTTCTCTCACCTCTGCGCTGACTACAGCGTTCGGTAGGTAAGGCTCTCTTCACAGTTCGGTATCTCAGTGTTCACGCTGGTTCTCTCCCTCTCTCCACAGATGACTGCTGGGACACAAAGGCACAATGAATCGGTCTCCAATGGTTCTCTCACCTCTGCGCTGACTACAGCGTTCGGTAGGTAATGCTCTCTTCACAGCTCGGTATCTCAGTGCTCACGCTGGTTCTCTCTCTCTCTCCACAGATGGCTGCTGGCTACCACTTCGAGGTAGGTATGGCTCTCTGCACAGCTCTCACGGCACACTCCTCTTCCCTGTTGAGTTGGCAGGTTTTAACAGGTTATGCTTCATGTAACAGGGTGGCGGACTTACGATGGCTGGCTACGCGATGCGTCAACTGGACAGTGGTTTTTTTTCTAGGTGGCGCCGGGGGCCGAAACCCTCTCGGCGAGCTCGTTGGTCCACAGAGGGGCGAGAACGTCACGCCGGCACACCGGGTCGAGCGCTGCCCTTTCCTCGAGACCCGTTGGTCGATCGAAAACTGGACCGGGGCGCCCTCTCGTTGAGACCTCGGGGCGGCGGATCTCCTTCGCCTCAAGCTCTGCGATGATGAAAAGAAGACACAGGTAAGGTAGCAATAATACAGATAATACTCACGCACCGTCAATAGCACAGTTCTTCACCGCCACTCATAAACTCAAGTCCGCCAAGCGCCTAGCTGGGAAAATACTTCGAGATGCCACTTCGTGATTTTTAAGACTGAAACACGCTCACAGCATAATCATGTACAGGTCTTACTCTAGGACCATGGTTCCTCTTTGCCGTCTCTGAAGCGAGTGACTGGAGGCGGGGGCTACGTCGGACAAGACAACAGCAATCCCACTGCAAGACACAGCATTACACAGCACCACTTCAAGTGAATATTTCTACATCCAAGACTCACCCACCACTCAGTGCACACAATAGACGCCCGTCTTCCTTTCCTTCGCTCTGGACGGAAATATGGAGATGTTAACTTGGCCTAGTGTTTGTTCTTCGTCGCTGGAGCTGTTTCACACAAAGGCCCTTCGGCTCACCCACCGCGCTGGCTCAGGGGTAGGGCCGTCCGCTCTCTTTTGGAAACACTCAGAGATATACAGGTCAAATACATACACAATACTTCTGTAAGAAGATTCCGTTACTCACAACTGTTGTATTTTCTTTGTCCTAGATTGACTTCACGCTGTAATAGTTCCAAATGCACAGACAGGGCGTTTTCCAGCCGCCAACACTACTCTTCCATAAACGTATACTCACAACGGTGCGTCTTTTCTCCCTTCGTTGCTTTCCTCCAAGGTCAGTATTCGTTTACTTCGTTTACTTCGTTTACCTTTAAGGTCTTCGGTATTTTCCTTCACGTAAATCTATAATCCAGAACGAGAGAGAGAGCAATACAGCAGTCCAAAATAGTGTACCAGGTGAGCCCAACTCAGCGCTACGGTCCACATCAACAACAGGAATAATCGACCCGAAACTGTGTTTCAAACTGATCTAAAATACTCTCCTGAGTGTTGTTCTCGCCCAATCACCCGGCGCTCCTCTTGATAACTCTCAGCTGCATGTAATTCGGCTGATTACAGCGTTCGCGGCGCTACTGGATGTCCGGTGTTTTCTTTTACCGGTCCGGGCGGAAACATCCGGGCGGAACCAAACTTGCCCAATTTTTGGTTCCGCCTAAAAGATCGTCACTCCTGTGACATGCACACCAAAGCTTTTAAACGCGGCTGAAAACGCCCGGCAGACACCGAATGCCAGCTTTCTTCAGCTGAGCACTTTGGTTGCTGTGATACTTCTGCTTTGTTTATCAGTGGTTGTACGATGTGCCGGTTGGCTGAATAACACTTAGGGGGCGTGCACACCAAAGCTTTTAAACATGGCTGAAAATGCCTGGTGGATGCTGAATGCCAGCTATTTTTTTCAGCTAAGAGCCAGCTTTCTTCAGCTGAACGCTTTGGTTGCTGTGATACTTCTGGTTTGTTTATCAGTCATTGTATGATGCGCCGGTTGGTTGTTTTGATATTTGTCCCACCCCTCATCCATTGTGATTGGATGGCCGTGGGAGAACTGACATTGACGAACTGAGCTTTTCACCCAAAGTTGAATATTTTTCAACTCTCAGGGGGTGTGCATACCAAAGCTTTTAAGCCCGCCCCAGAGCGGCGCCTTTCCGCACAAAAAAAGCTAGCTGGTGGCTGTTTTGAAAAATGATGAGCTTCTATTGAAAACATAAACTGGCCAAAGGCGTAAAAGCTTTGGTGTGCACGGCCCCTTAGCACTGAGCCCGGAAAAAATTCAAAGCGCTGGCATTCAATGTGAAAAAACCGCTAGTTGCTGGCTTTTTATGAAAAACGCCACGCTTCCATTGAAAACAATTGAAAACATACCCGGCATAAAAGCTTTGGTGTGCACGCCCCCTAAGTAGTGCCACAAAACCCAAAATTAAACCAGAATAGACACATCTAGATCAGAAGTGAAACTGCAATAGAATTGAACAGAAAAGTGGAGAAAATGACCTGATGGTAATGCCAGGCACTGCTAATGTTATGTGGTCCCTGTTTTGTTTGGTAGAGGACAAGACGTGCCAACGCGTTTGGGATCACCTGTAGAGACTAAATCAAAATGGAAGGCCGGCCGACATAGCAATGCACTTGTCTATTGTTGAGATGACCAGAGCCTGTGGGACGTCTTGATTTTCCTGATGTTGTAAAGCGTAAATCTGTGTGAACGGATAGTGGACATGTGGGGAGTAAAGTAACTATCAGTCTTGATGTCCTCAGACGTCTAGTTTCATGAAAGTTCAACACTTGAACCTTAGCTACTGGCTCAGATGAATGCATTAAAAGTTTTCACAAGACATTTGAAACACAGAGGGCTTGAAAACAATTTGACCTTGTGTTTACAAGTTCTGCAGCTGACTCTTGCTGTGCTAGCATGTTCTTATGAATAATAAGAAACATTTTATGTCTGGTTTGGGATCAGGAAGTGTTATGCTTTGGATAAAATATATACAGAGTTGCTTGCCACAAGAGTGACAACAACCCTTGGCGATAGGAAGTGGGCATGTCCAGCTATGCGAAAAAGTTAGGAACAGTTCAACTTTATGAAAACGATGAGCGCTTTTTGGAAGTGACTACCAATGAGAGTAAAGCAGTGGAGTTCACATCATCAGTCTTTCGTTATTTAATGAAAGGACGGTTACTTATTTATAGTTGTTAGTAAGACAACTAGAGTTAGGAGCGCTTCATAATGACCATATTGAAAGAGACTAGCGATGCAGAGACAAAGTCACTGGCGGTATGCATGCACAGTAAGCCATCAACATCACCATCTTCCCACTCTATCCGGTCATGACTAACCATTGAAGATCTCCAACCTGCAGCATCAGCGGGTCATTCAATCAAAGTCTGACACTACCTGATCTTCACCGCCCCACAGGTCATTCCTCTCATGAACTGCTCAGAATGGAATGGACTTCAGCTTTTTACTGCCAACTGCGCAACCACCTGCCCACTTAATCCTATTCCCTGTCCTTTCCAGCAGGGTGTCTCTCCAGACAATCTCCAATAAACACCTTCCTTTTGTTCAATTACAATAAGTCTCATACTAGCGCTGGTGTGGACAGTGTATATCCTGCATGCCCTTTAAGTGATTTACACAGTACAGGCGCATTCCTGTAACTTGCAAAGTATCAAGATTGACTACTTATTCTTTTCACCACATTGCAGGTTACTAAATGAGAAAACATTCCTTTAGTAGCAACCACACTCTTCAAAAATAAAGGTGCTTCACGATGCCATAGAAGAACCATTTTTTGGCTATATGGTTCCATAAAGACTAACTAAAGAATAACCATATTTTGTTTGTCAGATTATAAAAAAGGTAAGAAAGAAATGGTTAGTTAAATAACATTTGACTGAATGCTTCTATGGCCTCGTACACACTGTAAACTTTGACAACCGCATTTAAATGCGGGAGTGAATCCCCTAAATGTTCGTTTCATGTCTGTACGGAACAAGACTCACTACCGAAAATGTTATGATTGACACAGAGATAACCATAACAATGTTCTGCCATCTCGCGTGCTTATCACTCACAGCTTTGATCAAAATAATTTAACAGCATTGTGTTTTGCAATAACCATCCGTCTTGGCGTTGTGTATTGCACGCTTTTGTGAGGCTGCTCCACAGCGCGCAGTCTTGCCAGGTCCTTGTCATTTTTGTACATACATACTGTTTTGGTGCTTAACCGTTTATGGCTTTTGGCTCATGAAGCGACCAAGTTTTTGTTGTTAATAAAGTGTAAAGGTTCCGGTCTCAATATTTTGATCTTTGAGGAATAGCATTTGGATTTATTTTGGTTTATTATTGGATTATTCTTGTTCGCTGCAAGATCTGGCAACACTAGTCAGCAAATGTTCGTGCCTCTGTTATTTTCTGCACCGCGCATACAGAAGACTTTTTCCCCTTATAGGCATTTATTTTTTAAGAAGAGAGACCTGTCATGTCCATGATGCATGTTTAAACACTTTATTAACTATTAGTTGTTCAGTCGGTTATGTACACACTAAGCAGAGTTTCTGTAAATGTGGTTGTCACTACCAGATTTTGCGGGAGTTCATTTGGTTGTAGAATACGGTTGTCAGTCCCGTAAATTACTGAACTGTGTGTGTACAGAACAGGATTAAGTATTAAAAGGTGAAGGTGACAACCAAATTAATATGCAGTGTGTGTACGGGACCTTTGAGGATCCAAAAATGGTTCTTCTATGGCATCGCTGCGAAGAACCTTTTAAGAACCTTTCTTTTTATGAATGCATGCCAAGTAAGGATTTCCAAAGTTCAATAAGCAAAGTTTTCTTATCTTTAAGGAACATGTTCAGTGTTTTGTGTTGTTTTTATATAAGCTTATTAAATAAAACATACATTTACTAGGTCTTGTGAATAACAGAACACCCTAGAGCAATTTTCCTTAAACACGCATTCAAGAGTAGACATAGTCAGCGACATAAATGTGACATAAAATAAAACTACTTGTTATTCTTATGTTTGTTTAAGTCATTTTATCAAGCGGTGGGAGGCAATATTAGAATAACCCTGAAGGCAATTTAACTCAGCAAGGGTTAACCCAATCACAAGGACCATTTATTTAGTCATCTATCAATTTCCCATCAGAGCCTTGAAAACTTACATGACAATCGGGTAGGCGACATTGTAAATCTAATGCTGAATGAAGAATGTGTTGTATAGAAAATATATATGCAGGAGCTCAGCCATGAGTGTCTCCAGAGTCATGTGCATTTATTCCATAGTTAAATGAGCTCAGAACCGGTCAATGCCATACAGAAAAAACTACATTTCACCAGGAACAGTGGAGATCACTTTGGGAAATCATAGGGTACGAAGAGTGGGAGTGTTGCTTTTCATTACCTGAGAAGCCCAGAAAATCCAATTCCACCATTCTAAATCTCAGCTGAGCCATGCAGCGGTGTGGGCTACGGCAAGGCATGATGGGAAATCTAAAATACAGGTAGAAAGCCAACAAGTACGCACACACATGAACAAAGTTGTACTATCATGTCTTGAGGTTCTGATTATGCAAAACCAGGAAAGAATAACTACACTCATTACAAGCCCACGGGCCTTGCAGGCAAAAGTGATGCTTCAGAACATCGGCCAAGGCGAGCCTTGAGAGAACAGGTCAAATCAAAACAAACACAAGACTTGCATTTCATACCAGAATGCAGATGGCTAACTTAAATTATCCAGCTTTTCCCTTTTGGTTCCTTTAAACGTGTTTTGTTCTTACTGTGTACATAGCGCACATCCCGTTTCACTGCGAGCAGCCAGCCCGCATTCATTACAAGGCTGTGGATGCCTAACCAGTCATCTGAAAAAAAAAAGGGGCTGGCGTGTGGCACGTACCAAAGGGAGTCAACCGGGGCATCATTGGAGGCACTATTATACACTGGTTGAGGCAAAAATGCTCCCAAGGCCATCTTATCCAGGTTAAGCAGGCTCGCTATTTCTGGCTAGAGGAGCTGTGCCTGGAAGGCCCTGGTGGGGCTTAACTGTAGTGTGCTGGGGAAAAGATGGTAGACTGTGCCGCAACGAGCCACCAGCATTCCCGAGAGAAATCTCTGTGAGGTTTATTATGCCCAAAGTCACAGAAATGCAACTGGGAGTGAAGGAGAAAAAAGAAAGAAACAATGCATAAGAGCGTTAAAAGGAAAGAGAGACAGCGGATGGTTCATTTTGTGGCTCGTCCATGTGTTTTATTTTAAATGCAACTAACAAGAATTATTCTTAGTGTTAGTCATTGTAATATTTAAATCCTTTAAGGAATGATGAATGAATGTGTTACATACACATTTATACACAGAATAATTTCATGAGAAGTGTATGAAAATGAGACTAACCATGGGATTACTTTCTGTTCCTGGTGGGAGTTGACTACCATCACCAGACTCAATTTGAAGTTACCACACTAAAAATGAAGAAACAAAAGGGTTGTGTGTTTAAAAATAAAAGTATCTTTTAACTGGAAGGTGGGACTATACATTTCTTTATTCTGCTAAACACAAAAGGGGGATAAAGAGCACCTATTGTCCGATTCACGTTTTTAAATTTCCTTTGGTGTGTAAGTGTGTATGTGTACATGGTACATACCCCAAAGTAGGGCTGCACGATTTGGGTAATTTTTCCCATTGCGGTTATTGATGCTAATATTGCAATGTGCGATTGCGATTATAATAAATGGTATCATGAGTCAACTTGATGGGTTTTAAGGAAAATCCACACACAGTTCAGTGATAATGCTAAAATGTGTATTTGTAAAACTAGAAATGTTTTGGTATTGCCACGTGATGTAGCAACTGCTCAGTGTCAGTAATCCTAAATCCAAAATACCGCCATACAACAGACGTAGAGTTTTTTTTTAGCTACCAGATCACTGTCAACCTCCTCTGTATCCATCTTCGCTCTGGTATTTCCGCACTGCGCAAACACAAGTGACGACGCACACCACACACGTGCATGCCACACGTGCACTTCCATTTTTGTTCGTTTTTCTTTCTTTTTTTAAACAGCAAGGAAAATCATCAAACTGTTATCAGAAAGTTTGTGTTAACAAGTCCACACATTTATTTATTTAATATAATTGCAACATTTTGCTGTCATATAATCGCACAGGCTGACATCTTGATTGCAATTGCGATGCGATTAATTGTGCAGCACTAGCCCAAAGTAAACAATGACACTCGTTTTCAATGTAAATCTCTTTTCTTGGACTATAACAAACACGAGATTTGTAGGCAACAGTTTACTTCCTTGGATTGGGGATGTAGACAAGATCGACATTATTATAATTTCTCCCGCTTTGGACTCACAGCCTGTAAGTTTAATCCTGTTAGCAAACAAATCTTTCAAACATGATAAGGAGCATCACGTTTCCGCCTGACCTCAGAGGTATTCAGGCCAATCACAAAGTACAGATTAGCTGGCCAATCAAGGACACAGAGCTTTTCAAATCCATGCGTTTCAGGAAAAGAGTGAAATCTGGAGCTACAAAAATGTATGGTATGTGGAAAATAATGTGTTAGGACTCCCGGGTAGAAGAGATTTTTTATCTCAATGGAATTATTCCTTTTAAAATAAAAGGATAAATAAATAAACCACCCGAACATTGTATTATACCAAATACACAAAATTCTTAAATTAAGATGCATTTTCTTGATGAGCAAAATGACCTAGGAAAACAAGCAAAAACAAAAATCTGCCAGTGGAATAAGACATTTTTTTCTTGAATTAAGAAAACTTATTTCAAGAAAATTTTTATTATTCCATTGGCTGAAATTTTTGCTTGATTTAAGCAACAAAAAAATCACTTAAATATATATATATATATATATATATATATATATATATATATATATATATATATATATATATATATATATATATACTTATTTTCCTAGGTCGTGTTGCTCATCAAGACAATATATCTTAATTTAAGAATTTTTTTATATTTTTACTGAAAACAAAAATACAAAAAGTAAGAGTCGCTTTTTTAGCAGTGTGCTTGATTACAAATATCTTCCTTTTTGTTTAGCACAACAACAAAAAATGTATACAGGTTTGGAACAACTTGAGGATGTGTAAATAATGACAGAATTTTCATTTTTGGGTGAACTATCCCTTAATAATTCCTAAATGATGAGTTAACTATCTAACTATCTAATTTATTTCAGTTGCTTAAGAGTTATGAAAACAGCATGTAAACATGACTTATTGGGGTAAAGTCTCACAATCTCGTCTGACGGTAATAAAAGCACGATTTTAAGGTGTAAAGTACTGACAGGAAGTTTTGTTTTATCAGGTATGTGCGTATACCATATTTTTCCACCGGCAGCACGACTAACATGGCAGGTCATCTCTGGGTTCAAAGTCAGATATGATATTTCAGTCTAAAAATAGCATAGCATTTTTTTTTAAATCGAGAATTTAATCGTGACCTTATAATCGAAAATGTAATCGAATCAAGGATTTGGAGAATCGTGACACCACTAGCATGCAGTTGTTATAAAATGTTATTAAGAAAGGATGCTCTGAAATTATTATTTACCAAAATATAAGACTTTAGGAACCAAATAAATAAATAAATACGGATCAATGTTAATTGCTTGGCTTGTGTGTCAAACACAGAAACCACATAAGCAGAAATCAGCTGTATTAATGACAACTATTTTAATCAGCAGCAATGATTAGAGTGTCAAAATGGTGGCAAATGACAATAAAACAGGTCTTAAAATGATGTAGGGTGATACACAGTCTAATCAATATGGATTACAAATCGATCAAACTGTCAGGAGCTCAGAGCTCCTTAGTTACCTGAACCCAAATGACCTTACCTGGACCACATACAAAAGAAAGCTCAGCAGTGCCTCCACATTTTACAGTCTGTTACAGTATAATGTGCCAGCACTGCTGAGGGGGAACCGACCAGCGGTTCCACTGTTGTGTACTAAAACGCAAGAGAAAAATGCATCTGGGTTGTCTGAAAAGTACAGAGCCCCCTCGGGCCACTGAGAAGAAATTTACTAATGAGCGTACAGTTTGCATTTCTGTGAGTTGTGAAAGCTAGTTTAAAAGTTCATGGGCACAGATTGTAAATATAAGGGAACAGTGAGTGCAGTTTATAAACTTTAGACATTCATGGTTCTTAAAAAACAATGCTAAAAAGGGGCCTGAGGGGGCTCGGTAGAAGTAAAGCGTCTAACTAAATAAACAATATAATTTATAAATAAAACAATAATTCAGACAGACCATTTACTTTTCTTTCACTGTTTATAATGTTTTAATCTATGCTGGGTTTGTTTTAACCTAAAATTTTGTGTCAGGGTTAATTTAACCCAACGGCTTGATTCGTCTCTTTCTGACCCAACCCTATTTGGAAAATAAAATATTTTTTTACAGTGTATGAGCATATAAAGCAACAAAGCATTGGCATGTCTATATGACAGACAGTATTTGCTATTATTTAGTTATGTCAGTAAGCAAGGGGAAAAGCCAATTTCACCATTAACTCATTTAAGGCAATCATAATTTCATTATAAATAAATCACTGATAGCCGGGCACTTCACCATGAAGTCACATCCCTTGTGCCCAATAGCTCTTCAGCTCATTTGCTTAAGTGACTCTAAGATGAATCGAAATGATCTGAAAATTATAACTGCACCCTACAAAATGCAATTAAGAATGATGGTAATACAAAGAGGATGACAAGTGGGAAAATGAATTCTACCCGAGTACAAGTAGACATTTCTTGTGTAACACATGTTTAGGCATAATAGTTGAAAAATTAAAACATCTAATTAGTGTTTAACAAAAGGTGATACTTGAGTCACATCTAACGGAACCGAGCAAATTAAATAACATAATTAAATAAGGTGGTTAAAAATGCGTCCCCAGCAACAGCTGACATCTTTGGGTATCGCAAGACATATTACAATTAAATCTAAAAATCCATTCATTATACCACCACTACGCAGACCGCATAGTCAGTAATTTTGGGTCCCATCTACTTAAATTGGAAAAGACAGATAGCGTGCTAAAATAAACAACTTATTTCTGACTAGGGCTGCACGATAAATCGCATGTGATTGCCACGTGCATCTTGTCAGTAAATCCGGTTCTTTGAGTAAATTGCAATCACCTGCTTTCAGATTGAGCGTCATTTACTACACAAAGCCGTAGTTCACGGACAATTTCTCATTCATTTTGTATATGTATGCGATATGGCCCAGTTTGTAAGTAAACTACGGCTTTGTGTAGTAAATGCCGCTCAATCTGAAAGCAGCTGATGGAGATTTGCTACTTATCAAGGAACCTGCTTTACTGACGAGATGCACATGACAATGGCATGCGATTTATCGTGCAGCCCTATTTCTGACCAACAATCAAACCTGACATCAACTGCATTACTTTGCAGTTCGGGCGGCCCGCCTAACCCTATCGCCTTAATTAGGACGTCAAAAAAAAGTGCTCCACAAAAGGCCATCAAGTGAATCTCGGAGAATAGCGCGGACGCACTTCACACCGCAAGGGTTTATTTAAGCCTGTTTTTGTATTAGTCTATAGTTCTTGCAAATTTAAAGTAAGTAAGCTGGTGATTTTTTGTTGTTTGAGCAACCTGCTAGCTAGGTTGCACGTGCCTGTTGATTCGATATAATTGTTCAGCGCTCTTGCTCACGTTATTTATGTGCATTATTTACATGCTACAGTAGTAACACTCCTTAAGACAATGTAATTAATATTGGGAAATAATCAGTTTTTACAATCTTCACGCTATCTATCATCGTTCGCCAGACGTTCTACAAATCTGATTTTGTAACCTTTAGTTTTACTTCATCACGCAGCTATTTTCGTTAGAGGTATCTGTTAAAAACATTTAATTAATTAATAATCTTGTATGTGTTAATCTGTCATAGTTTCTTCAAAATTAAGTTTTATTTGAGTGTTTTAAATAAAAATATTTCCATTTTCATCATGACGCGTACGCCTCGCCCCTTTGATTGCACGCCCCCCGGTCACAGCCAACCCGCCCAACCCTACCGCCTTAACTGACAAATTTTCTGCCGGAAACCCTGTTTGCCCAACCATGCGCACAGGTTGCCAACCCCCTCACAAGACTTTGTATACGCAGATAATCTTCAGTCTTGATCAATTGATGATTGGTTCTTTTAACTGGAAGGCGGAACTTCTGTTAACAGAGCGGCCATATTTAGCCTTGCATTGTTCCCTATTCATAGTAGTAGGAATGTTCAATCTTGTTTAACAAATTTATTTGACCAACACACTTTACAACTTTAATAAACCTTCCCTTTAGTGTGTAATACTGCCCATGCATTTAAATTAATTCTGATAAAAAAATCAGCAGATCCAAGTGTTTTGGCATCATTATCTACCTGGCTGTAACACGCTCCGCGGTTCACTGCGAACCAAATCATGCATTCCCATTGTCAAGCTAACACTATCCAAACCATCTAGAAAATTGTTATAACTGCATGCCAATCTTTATTATGGTGATTACTTTTGTTGTGCAACAATCATTAAACCAGCTTGAGGAGACCAGCTCTGTAGGTGCACTGTGCCAATTTATAGCACCTGTTATTTTGGTTTATATCAGCGGAAGCTCTTCATCATTATTCTTATCTAACCTTTTTTATATGCATTAAATAACTCAACGTTATCTCTCTTGGAATCGTATTGCTGCGACATTTCACTGATGGCAAGGATACAGAACGGTGATAATGGGAAAAGGCATGTCACCCTTTGCTTAAAGAGTTTATACACACCTCATCAAACACACTTAAATGCAATTTAAGAGAACCACTGTGCTCCCTGGAAAAGCAGGCAGCCTCAATTAAAGGGACTAATTCCAAATTAGATATTCAGCACAGAAGAGAACGAGCAAATGAGGGTGCGGGAGGGTGGATGAGGGAAGAACATGGACTGTACTCATGCACTGCTGAAGACGTGACGTCACCCGACTGTCTCTTGGGGCAAACAGATGTTAACTCAACTCTCCCTTGTGAGGCAGACGTCGAGAATGAATGGTTTCCGATGGCAGCGTGTTCCCAGAGGAGGTAAATGAGGAAAGATGAAGAAAGTGGAAAAAAATTAGGTGTTCTGTTTTCTTCACCTCATTGGAAATAAAGTATAATAAGATAAGGTAACACATTTACAACTCTCTGTCTTTATCTGTACCTGTCACTATCTCTGTAGACTTCTTTAATATAAGCAGAATAATCTATTGCTGTTAAAAGAAATTATCTAGTACCACTTTTCAAAAGAATAACGACTTTATGGAATACTTGATTCTGATTGGTCCGACATTTGAGGTCAGTTATCACCCACTGGCAACCGCTTACACTAATAACACACTGCGCATCTTGACCAGTACTACTCCGAAAATACCACATTTCTCATGCAATTTTTTTAATAAATATTTCGTATTTGATTGTTTATTCATGTTAAAAATAGCTAATAGCTACATCCACTTGGTTATTATTCCAAAATAAACCCCAACAAGGTACACAAATGTAGGCCTATTTGTGTTGTTACAGTATTGTGATGTATTGCTGGGGTTTATCGGAACAAAAAAGACCACGGAGCAAAAGAAGCATTTGTACCTTGGCTGTGAGTCAAGCGCACTGACATCTGGTACATTTGCATGGCTGCCGAAGATCCTTGGATTATGTGCTTACAAGGGTCTCATTTAACAACATCATTTTAGGATGAATGCAAAAATGTATCCCTGCCACTTTATTAGGCCTACAAATCTCTGCTCGCTAGAGCCAGAAAACTTTCAGAAAAATAACTCACTTGCATTTTTTTGATATAATTTCTTACATCTGTTATCTGTCTACATACCTGTAGCATACATGGCCTGAAATTAACACCTGACCACGCGCCAAATGCGGGTGGATTTTGCAATTGGCGGGTAACACTGTCAATCTACCGGCCAAATTGGAGGGTAGCCAATGCGAATCAATGATTCGCAGGTCAATGTATAAACAACCCCCACCCGACCGACGTTTAACTAACCCACCCGCAATAGTTAAAAATAGTTCATTTGCATCTTTATTTCAAACGACCCGACCGACCGCGGGCCATATATCATTAAAAATATTTTTGGATGACTCGTAACGACTGGTGACCGCAGGCACACGCTCATTTCGGATCAATCCGCGCATCACTAATGCGAATTGAGTGATTCATTGAGAGGATGTGACTGCTGTTTCGCAATGTTCATGCGATCGGAAAGAAGATAAGGCACTTCTCTGACTACGTTTGGATGTGCGAGTAAGTATTAAACTGTTGGTGAGATGGGATGAGAATGCAATGCTGACATAGGCTACAGTACAATCACAGTTGCACAGATTTGCAGTGCTGTGACGGATCAGAAATCTTGATGTGTAAACTTTAGAGAGAGTTGCGCTACTGTGTCTTATACTGTAGTACATTAACATACATTTTGCGAATAGAGTAATGAAAAACAATGTATGAAAAACAAACTTTATGTGCGCAGTTTGGAATTCAATCCCCATCCATCTGTGTGCGCGCGCGGGTTTAAGGGCACTCAATAGGGCAAATCGGAGAGACTCGTTCCTAAAAGCAAGCTTACAAATCTTTCTGTTCTTGACAGGGCAGGGCACATATAAACAAAATGATCTTCACAGTATTCATTTTCTAATAAAAACATTTGTTTATGTCTTAAGTGTATATGAGTCAAAAAACATGTCTGTGCTTATTTGGTCTTAAAGAGACAGTAACCTCAATTAACATACTTAAGTCTGTGTCATTAATTTTAATCAAACAACCTAAGACAAAGACAAAATCACTTTTGTAGCTCTAAAAATAATTATATTTAATTCATACAATAAAGACAGTGTTATCATTCACTATTCAGACAAAAAAAAAACGGGCTGGTAAAAAGTCACTGTGGCAGGTGGTCAAAAATGTTAACTTCAGGCCCTGGTGGCATATAATAGTAAACGGTTTTCTAGAC
The DNA here is from genome assembly GCF_027580225.2 of Misgurnus anguillicaudatus. Lineage (NCBI taxonomy): Eukaryota > Metazoa > Chordata > Actinopteri > Cypriniformes > Cobitidae > Misgurnus > Misgurnus anguillicaudatus. The sequence continues at coordinate 47,754,670 of NC_073357.2, read as the reverse complement.
AACCTGCTATCTAACTTCAGAGTTTAAAGGTCATGTTCTTTCTGATCCCATTGTTTAAACCCTAGTTAGTGTGTAATGTTGCTATAATAGCATAAATAATACCTGTAAAATGATAAAGCTCAAAGTTCACTGCCAGGCGATATATTTTCTGTAACATAATTCGCCTTTCAAAGCCTACAGCGAACGGCTGGTTTGGACTACAGCCCTCTACTTCCTGCTTTAATGACGTCACTAGAACAGTTTTTTGATAAAACTCCGCCCACAGGAATACGTCAGTCGCCAGCTAAGCTAAAAGCAAGCTAGCTAATGGCAAGCTAAGCTGCTATCGAATCACACACTACACAATCAAAATTCGATACGTATTTCTGAAGGAGGGACTTCATAGAACAAGGAAGACATCAGCCCGTTTTGAGGACAGTGAAAACAGCGCTATACAGATAAGTAAATTGTGTAAAAAAAATTGTGTTTTTTACACGTGAAACATGAACAAATGTTATATTGCGCACTGTGAACACAATCAAAGCTGCAAAAACACACAAAGAATGGGACATTTAAACTTAAACACCCTCACATACTGTACATATATCTGAAATGGAAGTCATTTGTGTCTTTTAAGGACAATAAAAGCTTCACAACAAAGACCCAAGGTTTCATTTTACTTTAGACTGCTCTATGACATTCTGTACAGATTACATAAACAGACATACATTCACAATGTAAAGTCAATGTAACAATAAATCACACATACTTTTTTATTAAAAGCGGCAGCTCTGTAAACTTCACATTGAATGTGCCAAGGACAGCGCTTGCTGATAATGGGTTTGTTGTTAAAATGTAAGAAAGTATTAACAAAAAATCTGTTTTCTTAAACAGCAATGAAAAGGTCTGAATGGTAAAGCCTAACCTGTGGATCCGTTGAAAATGCCCTTTTATGTCTCTAGAGAAATAAAACATTGCAGTCACCTTAAAAAAGTCTTACGAGAGGCAAAAGGACAGTGTGAAATTGCTGATGCTGGCAATTCTCACATCAGCCAGCAGTGAGAAACATGGATGTCCATTAGCTGCAGCAGTCTCCTTTCATTGCTGTGCAGTCGCACTGATGCACGAGCCCACTTGAGGATTTGACGGACAGCCGGAAAGATTGTTTTTCTCCTTCCCTTCTGTTAAACTCTGACTTCTTTCATAGTGGAACAACTTTTCACTGTCAGCAGAAAGAAACGGCTTCCATAGAAGTTACGTGATTCACGATGTGTTAACACGAGCATTAACGCTGTTATGCTGCTTCCCGTTGTGTCCTTGCTGTGTAGACAACTGCAGGAGTTAAGAATGATGTATTTCCAGCAACATCACACAGCAGACAAGAGGGATCAGGAACGTCAAGCCATGGAAAGAGGTTTTGAAATGGCTCAGTGTGGGTGGTCGGAAGAAGAGTTAAGTCTTTGTCCGATTTTTACTCTAAAAAATGAGTAACGCATTAACGTTTGTCACGACTTTTTACTTACAAAACTGGGACACCTGTACATTGACCTCCGTTGAAGATCTTTTAGGTTCATAAACAGCTGTGCTCCACTTTTTCAGGTCTACTTGTGAGTTGTATGCCGCTGTTAACTGTTGCACTGGGGCGGGATGCACAATTCTATGCAAAAAATAAAAAAGTCTAACGTTTTATTCTCAAAACAAGCCCGCATATTAGGGAATTACACTAAAGACATTGGATATAACAAGATTAAGCATTACTATTACTATGAATAGGGGACAATGCAACGCTCAATATGGCCGCTCTTGCTCCAAGTCGTGTGAGGTGCTTGCCAACCTGTGCAGTAGCTGAAACTACCTTAAAAATATGTTTTTTTTTAAGAGCAATTTGAATTTAACTCTATCCCCGCCAGCGTTTTTAAAAGGTGGCCAGCCAGCACCAGCATTTTTTTAGTGCTGCCTCACGATTAGTCGCGACTAATCGTTTGCAGAATAAACGGTTTTGTTTACATAATATATGTGGGTGTAATGTGTATAATAATTATGTATAAATACACATACACACATGCATGTATATAATTAGGAAACATTTGCATGTGTATATATATATATATATATATATATATATATATATATATATATATATATATATATATATATATATATATATATATATATATATATCCTATATTATATATAAATATATATCCTATATTATATATAAATATAAATATGTATTATATAAATATTTTTTTTTCTTAAAATTATACATTTATGTGTGTGTATTTATATAAACATAATTTTTATACACAGTACACATACATATTATGAAAACAAAAACTTTTATTCTTCAAACGATTAGTCGCGATGTTTAATGTTTAATGCCTTTTAGAAAATTTTATTTACTTTAAATATATAAACATACAATAACAAATAAAAGAACCGACCCTCTGCTTAAAAAAAAGTTACATCTCTTTTATCACCTCTCAATTATGAGTAAGTCTCTCAAAAATACAAAATTTTGAGCAAAAAGCTGAGATTGCATTTTTGTAAAGTTGATAAAGATCAGATTCAGAGCGATGGTCAAAACATACACCAAGTTCTTACTGTTTGCTCTAAAGGGTTTGCTTTCCGGGTTTTATAAGTTGGGTAAGAGCACCACCTGGTTGATAATAGCGGAAATACGGATTGCCGGAAAAACTCGTCATTGGCAGGGAAGCTTTTTTCTTTAATTAACGAGTTAATTTGTCAATGCTGGAAAAAAATTAAGAAACAATGTTATGGCAGGTTTTGTCAGGTTACGTTTTGGTCAGAAATAGATTGTTTAAAGGCACAATATGTACGATTATCACCACTAGAGGTCGCTATTACCCCATAACACAATAACAAAGTCAAAGCTTACTAACGCTATGAAGGAGAGTGGAACAATGGCAGATGTTGTTTTCAGCATCCAGAGGTTGATGAAATTCTCTAATCATGTTAATGGATCAGGTATTGAATTACTGTTTTTTTAGCTGTACGTTTGATCACATTATTTTATGCAATCGTAATGAATTAGCTGCAAGGCACAACAGCTGCGTATCCGCCACCTCCACATTTTGTCCAATCATGTTGCAATAGTTTCTACAACTGGAAACTGAGAATAGCGCGGATCTTAAGGGGCAACAATTACAAGAGATGAGCCATTATTTAAAACAGGAATCTCTCTGGATTTACAAATCTTTGGGAACTTGGGATAATACAGTAAGTACACAAATGCATTAAATATATCACACCGAGCAAGTGATTTTTGGATACAATACTCTTACATATTGTGGCTTAAATTGTGACTTTAGATTGTCTGCATGACTGAAATACCTGCCCAGAGGAGTTGGCCACTTCCAGAAAGAGACTTTGATTACATTGTGCAAATTGCATTCAGCGCAAGTTTTTGGGAGCATCTTTGCATTATTACCCGATTTGCATAATGTCTTTTGTGAATCTGCTGCTAAAATATAATAGACAGAGTAGTATATTATAGTCAGTTGGCCTGAACCATTCAGGGCTAATTTCACTCTGATTTTATTTTTTAATTCTTAACGATGAAATCTTAGACCAAAAATCAGCAAGCTTTGGATTCGAGTCCAGTTTAAATAGTGATTGATCTGATCTGTAAAATAGTTGATTTCTGCACACAGAAACAGTGAATAAACCAGATCAAGGATAATTGGTGGCCATGAGTTATTCATGAGCACTGGATTCGGTTTCTAATGGTTAGCTCTAAGGCATATGGTGCCTGACTACAGACAGGTTTGTAGAACAGGTGGTGGCTTGGCTGTACATATGAGGGACTGAGCAATCTCTCCCTGTCAAGCTTGGACTAACAGGAAAATTCCTTTAGTTTTGGACACATGAAATCTTGTGAAAAATCAAGGAAAGTCATTAAGGAAACTCTGGATATTTTGGAAGTAAGTTTTTATTTACTTCAATATCTACATTTAACAATGCAATAGGCTACATTTCTACCAGAAAGTAATGCTTTACAAAATCCATTATGTTTTTATTAAAGCAGTTCTTTGAACGGGACATTGCTTACAATGTACTTCACTATAAATCATAATGAATAACTGTTTCAAGTTTAAAGAACGATATTCGATATTCACTTCACTGTTTAATGTCTGGCTGAATGTGACTTCTGTTTTGCTTCCGTGCAAAACTTTAGAAACATACTTTAAAAGTTTTATTTGTGTACCGAGAGACTAAACTCTCCCCCACATGTTAAATCTTGCCTCAGGACTCTTGAGAGAAGCTCTAGATTTAGGGAAATGAAGCCAGGCAGTCTCTCTGAGGTTTGTTTGGATGTTTAGGAGAATTGCAAACTTTACAGTCATACCAGCTCTCACAAATGATTCATAATGTCAGTATAATGATATCAGGTGACATTTTAATGTTTTTTCCCCCAGCTAATAAAATGGTATTCTAGCAATTAGCTGTTTTCAAGTATTCATACAGCTGAATAGGTCATTATTAAAATATGGTGACAAGCATGTTCCTTAATGAATGGTGAAATAGTATGAACTATTTTATAAAAATAAATAATTATAATATACATAAAATAAAAAAGTTGGTTTATCTTACGTTTCATAACGCACGCGTGAGAAGAGTGTTTGTTGCGCGTGACCATTGTGCTTTCACACCGGATGCATTTGCAGCACATACTGTGCAGCTTTCTGACAGTACAAAAATCTCAAGTTCACAAGTTTATACTACTTTATTTTACATACATCAATGCAATAAATCCATTTGGACTCATTTGGGTAAAATGTGTTTTCTATACAAAGAAAGTGACAAGATGAAAAACACAATTTTCTGTTACAAACTTTCACATAGCATCTTTAGATTATCCATAATTTGATTTTCAAAGATTTATTTAAGAAAAAATTTGCAAAATGCAATAAGCTTTTTTTCAAAATCTATTAAATCAATATACAAATGTGCATTCATCTTTGCCACGTTATATTCATTTAGTTGACTAGTGGTATAAACTGATAAAAAAACATTAAATGGCATTAATCAAAACACTTATTTTGTCATATTATTAACACTGTTATTGCTGCTGTCATCCTTTGGATGTCATCGCTGAATGTTTTTGACAGCAATCAGCTGTAAAATGTTTTCGTCCTGCTTGATTTTTGTTGACTTTGAGTAAAATAATGAAAAGTTTTTAATAAGATCACCTGGGGTCAATGTGTTAGCATGACAGAAGCTTGATGCTGTCGAGAGAACAAGCAAAAGCCTGCATTTTTCCTTCGCCCGAGTGCCTCTCATGTAAATTATTCGATTATGATTGCTTACGTTTCTTCCCTGGCACAGAAAACCACCACAGGTTTATTAATGCCATCAAAAATACTTTTTTGTTTGTTTGTTTGATCACGAAGTACAAAGTAAATAAGGAAAACTAGGATTCCGTGTGTATTCAAAGCGCCGCCACTGGAATGGTGCGCTGTGATTGGTTTAGCGGATTTATTGCATTCTGCAGTGAAGGAGGACTGGCGTTTGTCGCAGTTTGGAAAAAAAAATTGAGAAAAAAATAACAGAATAACACGACTTGGATTTTGCATAAAATGAAGAATTTATATTTTAATATTGACCTGATACAATACTGATTTTGGTGGTAACCTTTTTTAATGGCATTTATCGTGTTTTTGAACCAAACTCTTCACATTTACACAATACACATTTATAGACACGAAAAGTCCATTGCACATTATCAAATCGGTTTCTTTGAAGTTTACGATAGAGAGTTTACTCTGTGATTGACAGCATGATGCAATTGTGTTCCACTCCAACAGCATAAGCATAAGATTTAGATTTATCTGTTTCTCTGAAGATTATTTACAAAGATGAGGATTAATTTAGTGCTGGGCAGAGAGTAAATGACAGCGCAGTCTTCTGGCAACAGTGTGTTTTTTTAACTATTTAATTGCTTTCTTTTAAATTGCTTAAAGTTGTGACTGTTTAAAACAGCATCACATTTATTATTTTATGGTAAAATTACACTTTTTCTCATCAATCCACGAACATTTAAGCATGAACAATGCACTGTCGCTTTAATTGAGCGTGAGCAGTGCAGAAAAAATAGAGCTGACGCCGAAACGATTGCAGCAATGGTGTTCCAGCGCCGCTCCTGCTCCGTGAGCATGCTCTGCTGGATGATGTGGAGTGTGGTTAAATTTCTTTTTTCAAAATTACCTAAATGCCATGCATCTAATATACAGCCCTCAAAAGACTTCTATTTTTTCTAAATATAACTTTCTGCGTCATTTGCTTTACAGTTTCCCAACCTGTGATTTCCTTTCTACACCCACAACAGTGACGGGACTGAATGCAGTCTGTTGAAATGGCCTCAGGCCCTAATTTCCCTAAACCAGCATCCTGCTACTGCAAACTAATTTGTTGCAATTATAGTAGATTTTCATTGAATGTTTGATGTGTGATCATGGAGCATAACAGTAAAATGCGAGTGTAAACGTGTGTGTGATACAGGCACAGAAGGGCAAAAGGACCGAGAAATTTATTCAAAACTGACAGCACCGGCACACGGTTCCTCCTCATCAGGAACATCTGGCAGTGTATCACATTAAAGATTTTAGCGCACCGCTAGCTCATTGCATCCTCAGGGGAGTTACTCCCTCCCTTACCAAAGTAAGACAGAGGACAGAGATCTGGCAGTTCATGAAATGTTAACTTTTCTAATCAAATTTGTTAGTTTACCTTATAAATTCTGAAAATGCTAAGAATAGGTACCGTACAATCTTAGGTAGTATCATCAACACTGTCAGTATATGAGGAGCTCAGATACAAATTTCACTAAGTGCACATTGACATGTTTTCTTGTCAATTTCATATCAAATGTCAATATTTGGTGGTCACTGCAGTTTTCCAGCATTTTTTCCATAGTTAGTTACATACAGTAAGTGCACCTTTCGGAATTGTCATATCATCAATGGTCACATCAATAAAAATTTTTGTTCTTCATAGATACCACAAAATAAATATTATTTGTTTTTTATGGTCCCATCCCTTCTCCATTTGTTGGGTATTATTGCATCTGGTTTGTACTTTGTATTTTAATTCACAGAATACACAATTTAGTCCGCAGCCATGTTGATTCTAAACCAAGACTGTGAGCGATAGACGTCCAGAGCGTGCATTTTATTGTTTTGTATCTGGATGCTGGTCATTCAGCCATCAAAACACAGAAAATATATTGTTTTACACAGGACAAAGAACCTCAAAAAATGTGGAATGTTAAAATTAAAAGGGAAAAATTACCTTATTTAAGATGAGAATAGTGCATTGTCTACAAAATATATGTTTTTCATATATTAACCTGTTGGCTAATTGCTAATTTCTCATGTTTTTAAAGATGTGGCTGACCGGACTCCTATAGGAAGATCATTCCACCAGCAGGGAGTAGTGATGGAAATGCGCAAAACCAGTTTACTTTTGGTTTTAAGATTTTTAAATAGGTCCCTGTACTAGAGTGTTACCCTGTATTGTCTGTAAATGTTGTAAAATACCTTTAACGATGGTGTGTGTACATTTTAGCGGAATCTAGTGGTGAGATTGTGAATTGCAACCAACAGCTCACCCCTTTTTTAAAACACATATGGTAGCCGCCACAGGACAAACGTCATCGTCTGAGACAACATAAGGACAAAACATGCTCTGTAGAATAGTTTGTCCATTCAGGGCTACTGTAGAAACATGACAGTGACTTCCATATAAGGGGACACGCGTTGTATCTAGATAAAAATGGCTCATTCTAAGGTAGTAAAAACAATATAGTTCATTATGCATATTATAAAAATCGTTCTATAAGTTACACAATGGTCATATTCTTTCTGATCCAATTTTTTAAACCCTAGATAGTGTTTAATGTTGCTATAATAGCATAAATAATACCTGTACAATGATAAAGCTCAAAGTTCACTGCCAGGTGATATATTTTCTTTAACAGAACTCCCATTTTAAAGCCTACAGCGAACAGCCGGTTTGGACAACTCTACTTCCTGCTTTAATGACGTCAGTAGTAGAACAGTTTTTTGACTAAACTCCAGCCACAGGAATACGTCAGTCGCCAGCTAAGCTAACGGCAAGCTAAGCTGCTATCGAATCACATCACACTAAACAAACTACACAATCAGAACTCATTACGTATTTCTGAAGGAGGGACTTCATAGAACAAGGAAGACATCACCCCGTTTTAAGGGCAGTGAAAACAACGCTATAAAGATAAGTAAATTGTGTGAAAAATACAGTGTTTTTTTACACGTGAAACATGAACACATGTTATATTGCGCACTGTAAACACAATCAAAGCTTTAAAAACACAGAAAAAACAGGACCTTTAAGTTTAACTTACTTAAAGGGTCAGTAAATTAGCTCCTGTTGGTAAATGTCCTAACTGTGGACCTTGTTTAAGCCAAGCAACTGGCATTGAGATTAATAGAAATGCTAACAGTATTTCTCCAGGTATGATAAACATACTTGGAAACAAGTTAAGTTCATATAAAAGAAACCAATAAGGCTGCTGATAGTGGCTATATATTTTCATTACCTCTCTTAACTGTGTATACTTCCATTTAAGGATTTCATTACAGCCGTTTTAACGGAGGTATGTAGTGTGAAATAACCTCAGGCATGTTTGACTCCCCACTGTCATAGTCTCTATTATAGTTCAAGTGCATCTCTCCACTCTGTCATAAGAGCCATTATTAGCCAGAAGCATCGTGTCAATCTGGATTGCTGGAAACAGTGAACTACTGCTCCTTTCTGGATTGCCTCCCTCTGCTCTTGTTATGTAAACACTGAGCAGTTAGAATTTATTGCAAGAGTTTTTACGCCACACACAAATCTGAATCAATATTGCTATGGATCATGGCATATGTACCATTGGCATGCATGGTGTGACTATACAAATCAACAATTTAACAGTTTCACAATGCATACATCTAAGAGAGCGTGTGGAAAAACGTGTTGAAGGAAAATCGAACAAATGTTGCATGAGAAGATGGCTGTTAGAATGAATCTTCTGTAATGTCTTATTGGTCGTACTTATAATTCATCCTAACGGTACATTCACAAAGGGCTAAAGCGGTAACACTTGACGAAAGGCTTGTCTGATGCGTGGCCACCAGCCAATCACAGTGGCCGCAACACATGCTCCAGTCTTCCATAAACGTAATTGGCTGGCACTGCCTAGATTATTTGCATAAGGTGATCTGATTGGCTGCCGCACGCGTTCCTGCTTGAAAAGTTGAGAAATGTTCATCTTCCGTGAGCAACGGTACTGACGCAGCGCTGAAGGATCCACAATTCAGTTCGGCAACGCATGACGTCACCCATTAAAAGTGAATGGGAAGCGTTAACGCTTACGCCCGTGTGAATGTACCGTAAGAGAACAGCCATCTTTTTACCTTTTACTTCTAAAAAGACTTTCTAAAGGTCTCTGACGATTGTTTTGCTATTGTTTCTCAGACTGTCTGTCTGTCTTACATCTAATCTAGTCTCGATCAAGTTAACCGACCCGACCTGAATCTACCCCGCCAGTACGGGAACAGCTGATCCAACTTAAGGCTTCAGAAATACCTGACTCAATACAACAATAAACAGAAATAAAGGATTGTAATCTTGTTTGGGATATTCCTATAAGCTCTTCAAATGAACCTTAAACACTTCTTGAATCTGTGTTTTCAGGGCAGTATTTGTCTTAGAGGATTTATAAAACGAGAACACTATAACCTGCTGAAGGGTGAAAAGTTTTTTTATCTTCTTTTTTTTCCTCCTCTCACTGTTTGCCACTATGATAAATTGTATTATTTTTTTAGCTGAGGCTAGAAAGAATGAGGTGTGATATCACTTTCCCCAAATGCATCTCCTAAATCTGTGACTTTTCTGTTTCACTCACATCCTCTCGTTCTGTTCCCATGGGCCAAATTTGCAAAATCGGGTCATCTAGAATATTTTTTTCGAAATCACACTCTTCCAGTTCCCTGTGTACTTTTATTCATCCATCAAAAAGCCTCTTGTGCTCCCCTAAGGAGTCTCCCACCCCAGTGATGTAAATTGGGATTTTTCTTCAACATGCCGACATTTTACGAGACACGTTTAAACTCCACTTCACTGGTCCTCCCCACCCACCCAACCCTCCAGCCTCACATCCACTTCTCTTATCAGTCTGGCTGTTTTATCTGTTAGATGAGGTTAGGTGATTGGAGGCAGATGGAGGCAGATAAAGAGGAGAGACCAGACTAGGTCAAGGGTAGCAGAGGGATGTTAAAAAATAAAAACGTAGCCCTATTCGCAGTATTAAAGGGAAATCATTGCTGTTTCTGAATCAATCTTGAGTTCTAATGCATTTATATTTTTGATCATTCAGTTTTATTTGAAACTCTTATTGGCTCACCTCGGTGCTCCTTGTCATCTTCTTATGGTTTTGCACTCTGTTTTTTATTGTTTAAACTTCTTAATCGTTATTTGAATTATCTCAGCTTTAAAGTTTATATAATTAAATATCAATGGGCATTTTATTGTATTTGCCAACATTTTATAGATAGTCTCGTAAAGAATAGAATAATCATTAACCTACAATAAGACATAGACACAATAAAATTTAATTAAATGTTTCTTATTGGGACCTGTTTGAGTGATTAGTTGTAAATATAATTAATCCATTTGAAACTCTAAGCTTAAATCGGAGTAGAAAATGTGACACTGCGGGTAAAACCCAGCTATAATGATCTATTTTAATTCACTGTTTTCTACATAAAATCATCCTACATAATGCTGATATATAATATTAACTGAGTAAGGCCATGCCAAAGATGAAAATATTTTTAAAGCTCACGTAACACAATCTGTTTTTGCTCATCTCTTTTTAATCTTTAATATTACATCCTTCATCTCTGAAGAGTCTTTATTTTTAATCAGATTTATAAAAAACAGATCAGCTCTAGCAATTGTTTTCGGAAAAGCACGATAATGAAAAATTGGGTAAAGAGGCGGGACGTGGGTAAAGCCAAGGTGTCTTGTTGCTGAAAGTATGCCCTCCTAGCTCGACGGTAAAAAGAGTGGTTCACCCGTTAATCAAGTGGCCACGCCCTAAATTATGCAGAACTTTAAGGCTTAAAAAAATTACAAAAAAATTCACCCTCTCACAGTTGTTAAAATTAGCTATATAGACCAAAATCACTTTTTTGTACCAGGCTGTAAACATATATTCTCTTCTGCTGTAAAGTTGGCCATTTTAACATGGGGGTCTATGGGATTTGACTCCCTTTTTGGAGCCAGCCTCTAGCGGCCAGTCGATGAATTGAAGTTTAAGATAATTCCGTATTGGCTTCATCAGAGAGATTGGAAGGTTGCCCCTCACCTGCGAATTATGACCCAGTTGGCCCCTTTTCAACATATTCCAGCATTTAAAAAAACACACGTAAAATTCTGATGCTACCCCAGATAACTTATCCCGCAACAGTTAGTTTGTCCAGAACAAAGCATTCACATAACTCATATGGGTAATATACTTATGCCGCAATAGTTAGCCTGTCTGGAACCGAGCTGATTTAAACCACAATACTGTATGACACTTGCATTACATGTGAACGGCCCCTACATTAATAGGATTTTGTATCTCTCTCCCTGTCTCGTCCTCGACCCCGAGGACAATAAGACAAACAGACCCAGTTCCTGCTGCTGTGAAGGTCATCACACCACTGATCTACTGACGGTCCTTCAACGTAATGCCCACCAGATGCCTGACCAACGACCACCGCGGAACCCGTTTAATCTCCTTATCCGTTTACATACCCCGACAGTATTTATATATATGTAAATATATATGCACTGTAAAAAGTTTTTCGTTCAACCAATTAAAAAAATTTAGGGTAATGATTCACATCTATATTTTTTTACTTGAGCCAATGAAAAATAAATAACTTGCCCTAAACAATATTTTCTATGTCTATAAAAACTATTTTATAAAACTTGGCACAAAGTATATTTTTCTTGTTGAAAAAAGTAAATTTATTTGAATTCTATTTTTGATCAAAACAAAAATATATTGATTCAATTAAAACAAAAAGTTTATTTTAAGAAATTCTATGTATTAAGTTTATTTTGTTTTTTCAAATCAAATAGATATAAATTTAATCAAGTAATTTTTTTTATTTAAAATATAATATGCATTAACAATTATTTGCTTTATACAATCAATGAGAAATATTTAATCAAACAATTATTTTCATTTTCACAAACCATTTTCAAAAATACAAGTTAATAGAAATTATTTATTTTCAAAAACTAAAATGGAAAGGTATGGATTTAATAAAACATTAAAGGAACAATCTTAAAGAAAAAAAAAACATTTTCATTACATCAATATTTATTAACTCGTACATGACTTCCAAACATCCACAATGTCAGTCCTCAAGATTTAACTTTTAACTTCTAGGTGTGGTTTCCCAGACAGGGATAAGACTAGTCCTAGACTAAAATAAATGTAAGAACTATCCAAACTGATAACAACTCGTACTGACATACAACATGCACAAAAGTAATGTTTTTAGTAAGGCATGTTTGTTAAAACTAGTTATATTTCCCAATTAAAGTAAGGCCTAGTCCTAGCCTAAACTTATTCCATGTCTGGGAAATCACCCCCTAGTGTATAGCAACAATTCTGTACTAACAGACTTTTCAACAATGTTTTTTTTACAGTTGTATTTTGCAGCATCATAAAATACAATGAGGACAGAGAAAGAGTGATAAATACACTACAGCCGTATTTCTAGTAGTGATGAAATTGAGAAATTGATGCTTTTCCATAATTTACTGCAGTGTTCTCGATTAAGGCTGTTGTTTTCTTAAGTTTATTATGACACACGATCCCATCTCAACACATTGGTGTAAACTTGCAACTTTCAGCAGAACATAGCATTGGAACGAGTTGCAGGTTTTAAGTAGTCACATCACAATTTCATCTGAACTGGGCTTGACAGCTTCTATTACTGAAATACTGAACCTACTTTAGAATGCCAAACATAGACACCACTCAAACGTGTAAACTGGGATGTATATGAACTCTTAATTAAGCTCTATGGTAGAGCTGGCCGTAGGGCCTCTTAACTTTGTTGGTCATGCCTTTTTGGTCCAGCTTCATGATCACTTTTCTGGATACATGCAAATGTCTTGGGATATTCAAGATTTAGGAGCATAAAGAAGGCCCAGGAGAATGGCAACAGCACTCATTCAGAACCTCTTGTCCCTCAAGTATGATGCCAATGTCTATGGGTTCACCTTGCGCAGCTCTAATGATGAAGATTGCCATGGTTTCCTGTTGAAGAATTTGTTCAGCCTCTTTTTTTCATCAGACACCTGGAAAACAAATCAGGAATTAATAGAGCTTGGGTTTCCCCCAGATTGACCCTTTTAATACAATTAACGTACAACTTATTTAATGTACAATAAACAAAGTTAGTAAACAAAAAGTAATTCAAAATTTGCCTGTATCGTGACACGTGTCGTAGCAGAAAATTGTTGGTGACACACAGCCCTACTTAATAGGACATGAGTGTGAGAAAGAAAGTTATCACATCTATACCTTTTCTACAATTGGCAGCAGCCTTGTCTTCTCCCAGATGGCTCCATCCTTCTTTCTGACAACTACACAGCAAAATCACCAGTGTTAAAAGTACACTGCTGGTGCCCATAGGAGTACCACCAGACCAGACACTGACCAGCAGTGTACCTTTAACACTGGTGATTTTGCTGTGTAGGATCAGTTCACTGCACTTTTTATTGCGTTTCTGCATTAATCTGGCTTCAAGGGGTATTGTGGTTACTTTCAAGGACTCTGCATTCACCTGGGGAACATATGTCAAATAAAGATAGGTGATGTGTTTAAAAGCACAGCATTTGATTTAACATATATTTGATAACATTGCTTAATCCATATTATATGAATAATGCTATTGTACCTCTTGATCTTTGAAGTGAAGAGTGCTGGCCATTTTTCCCACCATAACAGCAGCTATGGTAATGTAACTTGAGGTCGTTTCCACGTGCTATCCCAACTCCAATATCCTGCAAAAGAGTGAGAGAAGTGAGCAAGTTAGATAGGATGAGACAGAGAGAAAAAGATAATAATTTTGCTAATAAACACACCAATTATAATAAATGTAATTAAAATGAGTGACTGCTGCCTCAGTCGACAGAGTGAAACAAATGAACGAAAATGTAATGTAAATTAGCTGTATTGGCGCTTATTAAACTAACGTTATTTTGAAAAGCAACCGTCATCGCCCGATTGGCGCCAATGCAGCAATAATTCTACTTAAAAAGCATAAATAAATGACCACATTGTCGGTGTGGCAAGTCAAAACTGCGTTAAATGTTTAAAAAAAACTCCGTGTTAGTCACACATGTTACCCAGTCCCTTTAAGTTACATGTAAGTTAACTAGCTCCTTTACTTAGGTTGTTCTATGGTTTCAACGGTACCGTTAACGTTACTTAACGTGTACGCTGACTCAAGATGGTCAAATAAAAGTTCCCGTTAAACTAACTAACCATCCTAAAATACGCCACAGGTATATTTTTGTACTTATGTTCCCCTTTGAAATCGGTCAGGCATTGATTAACGTCAACATGCACCGTTACGGTGTACACAAGCAAATACCAAGTTAACGTTTTTAAACTAACATTATCTATCAGAAAAGGTCAGCAGAGCGACATAATATCAGGCATAATACTAAATGCAGGAGTAAATAGTTGTTTCACTTACTTGTTTTATCCGCGATGCAACCGTTTCCTCAGGTGCAGGAGAAAAATACGACTGAACGGGCCGCAAACAGGTGGTGAGTGACTGGTCGAGTTTGTGTAAAGTGCGCATGCGCTGGCCGGCGTGTAACCTTAAAATTGTACATTCGTCAAAACAAAAATATCTTAGTTGAGCTTTTGATTAAAAATATTTATGTTTAACAATGTTTTGAACTTAAAAAATATTACTTGAAAAAGAAAACAAATAATATTAAACTGAATTAAAAGACAAATTATTAATTGGATGAAGCACTGCTTGAAAAACTTTTTACAGTGTGTATCTCTCTCAGGGGTTTTCCTCCTCCTAGGAGTTTTCCCCCTGGACTAGCCAGGAGGGTTTTTCTCCTAGGGAGTTTTTTCATCCCCTGGAGAGTCCGCCACCATTGGCTTAACTTAATACTTTACTGTATATGTTACATTATTACTACGCTCGCTTTTCATTGCTTTTTCCTACATCTATTAATGTAAAGCTGCTTTGAAACAACTAACACTAACAACTAGCTTTGTGAAAAGCGCTATTTAAATAAAATTGAATTGAATTGAACAATATCCATTGTTTCCATAAGGCTGGCTTACTTGGAAAGCTGAACAAGGCTTTCTTCTTAAATCCAAAAAACACACTTCTTTTGTGCCATTGTTGAGTCTTGATATAAAACAAAACTGTCGCGTGAAGTGATGCCTGTGACTTCTACTCAAAGGAGCAATGCTAATAAGCGACCTCGTCATTCTCGCTCTCACTCTGATTGACGTATGGGCATTCTTTTCCGGGGGAAGTGCCCATAAAAGGAATATGGGGTCACTGATTTGTAACAGGTACCCATATTTCAAAAAAAAAAAAAAAACTCTGAAACTTGTAGGGAAAGAGGAAGCGTAAGTTTGGCCCAGAAATACGCTGTCACATGCTCAACTACTTCGCATTTGTTTAGCATGAGGATTACATCTCTTAAACTGCTAATAAGTCAGAATGCATAAAAGTAGCTCCTTTCAGAAAAATGGCACAAATGCTGTCACTGGGTGTACCCTTTAAAAAAGTACATTAAGAGCGCTTATTAGTACCTCAAAGGGATACAGATCTGTACTAAGTTATCATGATAAATTACTTTTAGTTCTGTCAAATAATCTTTATTAAAGGCCAATTTTTGCTCCTGAATGAAAGTTGTAAAAACCAGACAATTAATTATGGTTTTAAAATACTTTTGATTCAGAACATGATAAATACTTTCCAATCAAGAATCGATTTACATTTTTTTACATGTGGAACTGGTTCTAAAATGGAACCAGTTCTCGATACCCAAACCCTAATTACAAGCCGCACTGCTAATAAATGAATAACTTGCCCCATCGTGACTACATGCAGTCGGTCTTCATTTTTCAAGTGTGCCTTGTTTTGTTTGCTTTTAGTAGGTTATCAATATCACTGTCATTTGCTCAAACAACTTGATGAAAACGCACCTAATTCGCATTTGTTTGTTTTGTTTTTTTTTTTGCAAATTTTGAAAAGACTCGCTTCAAGTTTGGATGGATTCCCAGCTACTGTCGCTCATTTTTCTTACTCTACTTATCCAAGTCTAACAGAGTAAGTGACACTGTGATTGTATACCAAGACAAAATGCTTCATCTGGAAGTGCCTGCGCAACATTACGCAAGCATTATTGAACATTTATGGGTGGTGGAGGATTATATTGCAAAAAGTTGCATTATCGAATTATCGCCCAGCACTAACGCTGCCCCATTGACAGCTTTTGTACCATTTTTTTCTAAGGATGAAGAATGCCCACCTTTTAAAGAAACAACACACTACTGTAGCTTGAAATTTAGTTTCTGCATCATACAGTGGAATCTGAAATAATTCCCTTTTATGAATATGTATAAGAAAATGCTTTATTTTCTCAGTGTGAAAAACAGTACGTGAACAGTTTTTGGGTAACCCCCCACCAAAAAAAAAGTCAAAAGTGATGTGTGTTCAAGATTCAAAGAGCAAAATCCAGGATGTCAAAAGCTTGAAGGGAATCTTATAAGGTCTGATTTATGGTCAGTCAAGCATTTCGCCAAGACCTAAAGTCGCTTTCCAACTTGACAATCTTGTGATCTACAACGAGTGTAATCCAGTTCAACCCACTCAATGTTCTGGTTACAGCAGTTTACGGTTTACTGGAGTAGATGATTATCTAAAATAACAACTTGAATTTCAGTTATTGTATGATTAGGAAAATATAACACAAGTGATTTGGATCACTGTTATCTTTATTTTCTTCTCTTGTTTTATTATCTTGCGTTTTTGAGACTCACATATGCATTTGTAGGAGATTACCTTTTAGACCCAAAATGTATGGGAGCAGAGTATTTAAATATATCACACAACAGGACTTATTAAGGTTTGAGCTTAACAAGTTACTGGCATTTGCGGAATTATTTAACTCCTAAAAAGCATGCTTTAAAGGAGACATTGTGATGTCAGAAGGGGATAATACCGATCCTTAATCTGCACTATCCAACCACGGCACTGCCATTTAGTGCAGAGATCAGCTCATTTGCATTTAAAAAGGACACACCCAAAATGGCACATTTTTACATGTTATAACAAGTTATCTACAGTATGTGATATTTTGAGCTAAAACTTCACATACGTACTCTGAGTCTGGAGACACCAAAGATTTATTTGACACCTTAAAAAAGTCTTGTGAAATGTATCCTTTAAAACCTACGCTAATTTGTGCTGCTCTTGGTAGATTGTATTGGTCATTATGGAAGTCTGCATCTGTGTACTTTAACCTGCCGTCAGTAAATCCCCCGCAGAAAATTTCACTCCCTGTGCTTTTTTTGAACTTATAAAAATCTAATCTTTTAAGTCGAAAGTTTCAAGCTCTAAAAGAAAAGTTATTACCGTTCTGTATACATAAATTAATTAATGCTGCTTTATACAATACATAATGCTATGGCATAACATATTTTTATTCCTGGTCAGAAAAAAGTTTAAGTCTTATTTGCGGCTCAATTGCAAGGTCTATCATATATTACATTCTAATGCCAAGCACTAAGAAAAGAGAAACTAATTTTGGTGTGGAGCTCCAGAGGATTAGCACGAGGTTCTTTACTCAAAGAGCGGTTGAAGAAGAGCAAGCTGTAAGCTGTTGTTTTTCCTCAGTGAGCGCAGCTATTTTACGGTTGAAAGGAGTGCCTAGCATTCAAATAGGCCTGAGAATCCTGGAGATACTATCTGTTGGGTAATGGCTTTTGATTTTTTAAGCACTACAGTCGTTGCAAAATGATTGAAGCACATTTCGGGAACTAGGTTGTTCTTTTCACCTGTTACTGGCCTGTAACCTGTTATTAACATCCATCTCAGGTGGTCAGGTGACACAGACTGTTTACAACTGGAATTAATGTGCATCTCAAACGTGCCTTTACTGACTGCTTGCTTTCAGATTTTGCACTGAGCTTGCCTGGATGACAGTACCAGTAAATTGGGGCATTCACACTCATGTTTGGAAAAGAAACCACTCAGATTTATTTTTCCTGCAGCCTTATCAAAATCCTTACAACTGTATCTATTCTACAGACTTTACACCAAAAACTGTCTGCAAACTCCTTTTCTGCATATTTGGGTCAGCAAATGCTTAAATTCCATTAAGAACTAAATAAACAAATAAGCAAACAATTAAGCCCTCCAAAAAATGTCAAATGTCAAATGCTGACCGAAGGGAATGAGATATATAAAATATATAAAAACTGTATACTACGACTGAGCAGAGCACAAACAAACATATTTCTGTCGCATTCTCTCAGGCTCTCTCGATCCACAGAAGGAATGGCACGTCTATTTAATAATTCAAATGGAAGCTCAAAGATGCCAGGCAAAAATACAACTGCCATAAAAGGCATGTGTATAGCCGGAGCACCCAAGTATCCAATGGTGAATAAGGGCATTAATCTTGCTGTTCTCCTGAGGATAAACAACTGCTTTAGCAAGTCTTGTGCTTATATACGTTTCTTTGGTTCAATTTTTTCTGCTGTGAAATACATGCTGTTTGGCTGTGGGTGGGAGCTTCGGCTTCATCTATTACCATTTAAATAACGTCTTATTTGTGAACAACTCTTAAATCTAGGTTGGGGAGCTTGGCAGCCGTTTTTTGTCAGGGGTCGGAGTGCATCTGTCTAGATCTAAATTACGGGGTGGTTTTCCAATGAGTGCAAAGCAATTTGCCCTCTCTCTTTTGAAATAACAGTAGTTTGTTAGATCTTTGAAGATATCTTACACACTGAACACATACTAGGGTTAAGGACTACTAAGTATGGGATTTGATCAAACCTATAATCATAAGTATTAAATTTAAGGACGTGACTTGTCCCACACAGTTTCCTCAACAAATGTGAAAGATACCTTAAAACCAATGGCTTGTTAAGGGGAGATGCGTTACTATTTTTTAAATGAATAGCGGACAATAAAATAGGTGTGCGTGTGTGTGTCTGTGTGTGTGTGTGTGTGTGTGTGTGTACCCGGCGTGGGCACCAAATGAGAAGCTCAGATGCAAATGCCGCTAAACGCCACATCTGTCAAAAATGAGATAATGAAATTAGGGATGCACCGAAATGAAAATTCTTGGCCGAAACCGAAAAGGAAACCAAAAACTGAAACACCGAAAGAAATTATTATGCCAATTATTAGTAAAATTGCATTCTGGCTATCACTGTGTACTAACTTTACTAGGGGTGTATGACGGATAAAAAAAACTCACAGTTCGGATCACATTAAAGTTTTTGAGGCTCAGATTAGATTATTTTTCGAATCAGCAAAAAGCAGGTGAGAAAAATCTAATAAACAATAAAGAAATTGCAAACATTTATAAAAAAGAACAAAGTTGTACATTAATAAGGTCTGAAATTAGCATTAGGTACAGAAATCAAATTAAATGAATCTTAACACAATAAATTAAATATATTATTATTTTTTAGAGCTATTTGTCTCTTTGTCATGGGTTGTTTGATCAACATTAATGACACAATCTGACTGTAATCTATACATACACTTAAGACATAAACAAATGTTTTTATTAGAAAAAGAATACTGTGGAGATAGTTTTGTTTATATGTGCCCTGTCAATAACACAGAGATTTTATGTTTGCTTTTTTTTTTAAACGTGTTTCTCTCATATGTGCACTACTGCGGGCACTTAAACGCGCGCATACACTGAGATCGAGGGTGAATCCCAAACAGCGCAACAGTCGCTCCACATAAAAACGCTATGTTGTGTTTCGTTGCTTTATTCGCCAAATGTATGTTAATGGATTACAGTATGAGACACATTAGCGCAACTCTCTCTAAAGTTTACACATCAAGACATGCTTAATCTTTGCAGATGCGTGCAAACAGCTCGACCGTGAGTGAAACCTGCTTGAGCACGAAGGGTGTGTGACGACTGATCACCGTGAGTGAAACCCAAGCGTTAGCGCACAGATGGGAGGGGCGTGGTTGACATTCATTTTCGGTTTACATTTTCGGCTGGATTTTTTATTTCGGCCCAAAACCGATAATGCCATTTTCGGCCGAAATTTTCAGCGACCGAAATTTCGGTCCATCCCTAAATGAAATTAAAGGTATAGCGGAAGATTTTCCCAAATTTTTTGATAGAACCGCCCCTCCACTTTAAAAAGAACGCACATGCGCAACCTTTTACCATCTCCACAGAGGGAACACCTATTAAACACGTGCACAAGAGAGAGCATGCAGGATCCTAATTCTTCTCTTCGCTCTGTTTACAAGTTGCTTTCGGCATGTTTACCGTGTCTGTGCGTTTCGTGACTTGTGCCAGGGCTAGCATCGCTAATCATAGCTTACATCAACTTTTACTAGCAGTGATTTTAAATGGATTTCTCCAAATAGCATGCCAAAGTTTACCTGTCGAGTAGAAACTTCGCAACTGAGGCATCAATCTGTGATTTCAGCGCACGCCAGCATGTAAAATATTCTCCAAAAAACACTCTTGTCTTGTTTCTTTCTTCAGAGGCCTTTCTCTTCTCGTAGACACTTTTCTCTTGCGACCGTCAGACATTTTGAAAAAAACACAGTGAGAACGCGAACTTCAATGAATGTTTGATACCGTAGACCACCACACATACACCTGAAAGTGCACATGCGCAGAAAGGGAACCTAGGGACGAGCACGTATGACGGCCTTACCTCAACATATCACCAGAATGATTGAAAACTAGGATGATCAATAGTCTTGATGATCCACCCGGAAAAAGAAAATCTTCCGCTATACCTTTAACTGAATGCTTTCGACACATATTATACATTCTTCATTAATTTTTTTGCTTCAAAACTGCTTAATCCCAGCCTAAGCCATTCAGAAATACCAGGTTGTTTGCAGAATCCATTAAGAGTTTGATAAAAAATGCTCAATTACAAGAAAACATATCAGACGCATTTAGAGGGTTTTGCATCTTCAAATGTCCCCACATTTTTTTGGTCCCTGTGCGGAAAAAAAAAATCTAATGTTTATTTGAAAATTTTAACATCTGAATGTAAAGTCCCCAGAATGTATGTGTGTAAAGATGTCTGAGATTTTGGGCACATCCTTAGGGTTTAAATGACTCTTTCAAAAATTATGTAGAGCACAGTAATGCTCTCATGAGTTTATTATCTGTATTAACAATTACTGTATTTGTTTTGTTCTCACTACCTGAAATTTTCGAATGTGAGAAAATTGAGTGAACGTCATTGTAGATCACTGTTGTCAAGTCTGACTAACTTAACTTTTTTTCTGCAGTGTGTACAAGGCCGTATTAACTTTTTTCTTGGGCCAATAAGCAACCACCTATAATGTCCTAGCAACAACCTAGCAACCTGGCAACCTCCATCTTTAATGAAGCCCACAATCCTGCAGTTTTGCTGCAACCTTAAGGGGGTGTGGACACCAAAGCTTTTAACTCATCCGTCGCCAGCCATTTTTTTGAAAAGTTGCCCGACAGCATTTTTTGTGATTTTCACAAAAGTTGCCCAAAATGCCTTCCAGGAAAATATTCTTCTTAAAATATATAAACATACAAATATATCAAATAGAAAAACAGACCCTCGGCTTTCAAAAAAAAAAAAAAAAGGGAAAACATTTCTCGGTTTTACACTTTTATATATGCAAAAAGCTGAAATAATTGCATTTTTAAAAAATAATTTTGTTAGAGATCAGATTTAGAATAGTTATCAAAACATAAATAGAGTTTAAAATTAGTAAATACCGTTTCAACTTTTTTCTCCATAAATTGGGTAATCTACTGGATAATCATGGTATTGCAGATTAACATAAAAATTCTTCGAGACACTTTTTTATGCAAATGTTTTCTCTTAATTGACGAGATAAAATGGCGGGGAAAGAGGTAAAACCAACTGAAAACGCCAGGTGAATGCTCACTGCCAGCTTTTTCAGCTGAGCGCTTTGGTTGCTAAGATACTTCTGCTTTGTTTATCAGTTGTTTATCAACGATCCGCCGGTTGGTTGTTGTGATATTTGTCCCGCCCCTCCTCCACTGTGATTGGACGCCCGAGTAAGAGTGACATTGATGAGCTGAGCTTGAATATTTTTTTTTAAACTTAGTGCTCATCACTGAGCACGGAAAAAAAACCAAGCGCCAGCGCTCACTCAGAGAAAAAATGCCAGCTGCTGGCTTTTTTGAAAAGTGCCCTGCTTCCATTGCTGCCAGGGTAAACGTTTTGGTGTGCACGCCCGCTAACTGAGCACACCTGAAGCAGCTACATTCACACATGTTTGTTGAAGTAAGATGGAGTAACACCCTGCAGGATTGCAATGTCCAGGAACATGGATTCGAGACCTTTGTGTCTATAGCATCATGGCACAGACAGGCAAAACTTACATATTCTTCAGAAGTCTAGTTTTATTGGTGAGCCTGCTTTTGACACCCTAATTTACAGCACAGTGTGGGGACAGTAAACAATGAGGAAATGTGATAACGAAATGTCAGATTTATACTAACATTGCATTACCCATGCAAGCACCATTCCTCAATGTCAGAGCATGTATGTCAACCACCACCAACACAAATGTGACAAAATGTGAGAAAATCAGATTCACAATTATTTTACAAAAACTAATAACATAAGGAAATCCATCTGAACTTATAAATATATATTTGTTGTGCTACTGCTCTATGTAATCTCCGCAGCACATTGCGTTGTCTTGATTTGTTTGACAGGAGGGATGCCAGTAAGCAAATCCATATAAAATGAATTGCAAAGATAAACTTTGCATGTGTAGCTCAATAATGGAGAAGGCGTCTATTTTATATTCATAGCCAAATGGTGTTGTGTGTCTCTGAAAAATCTTGTAAAAACCAAAGAGGGACATTGCGTTAAGCTATGTATGTAATTTTAACAGAGAAAATGTGTCACACTTGAAACATTTATTGTAAATAAAAATGCTGCATTTCAGAAACATTAATACTCAACTTAAAACAAACAAGATGACAGCATTAGCCCATTAACTTGAACCAAACACTTCAAAGTGGATCCTAATGGAAATGGTGTCACATTTTGTTTTGTTGTCAAGTAATATTACTTTTATATTAAGTTTTCTGAAATGCATTTATCAGAAATCAATGCCCATTTTATTATGACACTCATTTACCAGTTTATCAAGATAAAACAAATACCTTTAAATTACTGAGAAGCATGTAGGTATTTTTTTTCTAAATTTGCAACATTTTACTGCCACAATTAATGTATACTGTAAGTGCAACATGATCTCACAAATTACGTGAAATGTATTTTGCTAATTTTTCCGTGTCATTGTCACGTATTTCCGCCATTTTGGCCGTGCCACGACTTTCTTTTCTTTCTTTTATTTTCATGTATTGGTTACTCAACTGTTTTTCCTATTTTTAAACCATTGTCGCTTTGTTTTGTGGTTAGAGTTGCTGTTTGCGCTACAATGTCACTTTAAGTATAGGTTTATACTATTTTTTCTATGCTTTTTAAACCATTGTCACCTGATGTTAGGATTAGAGTTGGGTTTGGGTAAGGATGTCATTTTATGTAACAGAAAGTCGTTCTAACCCCAAACTGAAGTGACAATGATAAGAAAATAGGAAAAACAGTTGAGTAACCCATACGTGAAACTGACACGAAAAGAAAGGCATGGCATGGACACGTAAAATGGCGGAAATACGTGCGTGACACAGAAAGATTAGCAAAATATTTTGTGACTATTTTGCATAATTTGTGAGATCAGGTTGTGCAAGTTACTTATTGGAAAGCTTTCAGAATTCATAAACTGATTTTAGGGCCACCTTACACCTCTTATTATTTTTATTATGGTTTTAAACAGGATCATTGCAGCTTTGTGTCTGTATGTGGCTTAACCGAAAAAGCCCCCTTGAGGAAAGTATATTTGAATAAAAATGCACAAAGGGTAGCCACAAAAAATGTCTAGCTTTTCCATAAAAGATCACTATGAAATTAAACTGTACAAAATTTGACAAATTGTTCCAAATTTATGGTGTTCTTTTTTTGCAAAATAATACATTTTCACTCTTATGATATTCTTAGTATTAAAGCCAGACCATAGTAATTGGTCTAAAAATGTGTGTGCGTGTGTGAAAAATAAAGATGTACTAAAGGACACTGTGGGCAAATGCATCTTTCAAGAAGAATGTGGAGCAGTAACACTATGACATCTTTATCTCTTTTTGCCCTCAGTGTATAGATACCCTATCTATAACAAAAAATACAGAAATGATGTCTTAACAGATACCGTATGTGTTAGTCTGTGCATAGGATCAAGGGCACATCAGGAATGCACAACTCTTGGGGTAAATAGCTTGGCATTTCTCTCACTTGTTAGCTATCCACAAATACACAAGGTAATAGGTATCTGATTTTTATAGCTACACTCAAAAAAATGAACTTTCGCCTTTGTCCGTTTTACTTAATCCTTTCATATTGTGATTACTTAAAAAAATAATTTAACTACGTGAACTTAATTTAATTGAGTTTATTCAACAAAAAGGTGCGTCTTGTCAGCTTTACTTAAAAATTATTTGTTCAGCCAACATAACAGTTTTGTGTAAAATTAACAGATTAATAAAACCAGTACAGACTGGCATCTCATTGGCTAATGATGTTGCAGTGTATTATGGGTAATTGTTGTTGTTCTGCCACCCTCTTGCAGAAGTGTAGCATCATTAGATAGGTACCTGTGGCCAACTATGAGTGAATTAACTTGTTCTGATATATTACTAGAACAAAAACAAACAAATTAATGGTTTGAAATGTAACATTTCATTTCAAATATATTTGTGATGTACTTGATAAGTTATAATTAAGAGGCTTATATGATTAGTTGTATTAAGCAGCTGCACTATGATTGATTGATTGATTGATTGATTCAGTGTTAAGGAGTTATTAGATAAAAGGGGTGGAGTTTATAAAATGGCATTATTCAAATTTTTCTCATCATTAATTAATTTTTTTATGTACAATCAACTCAACTGTTGTTTGTTAAGTTTACTTAATATTCTTTTGTTAAATGAACTTAATTATTGTTCGTTGAGTTTACTTAACAAATTATGTGGAACCTGTTGACAAAATATTTTTAAGTAAATCCAACATTTCATTTTTTTTGAGTGTACAGAGAAACTGGAGGCATCAAAATCTTATACACTGAGATGACAAATGCAGATATTGCACATATTTTAAGTTAAAGAAAAAGTTGAGCCAAACAATAAAAATAAACACTTTGTATTTACTTACATGAAGAACTTTGAAGAATCAATATTTACATTTATAGACATAATGACATTTTCTATACAAAGACAATTCATAGTGACCATGTCTTTCACCCCCTAAAAATTACCAAAACAATCACAAAAAGAGCACACGGCTAGTGCGCTACACAGTATGCCAAATCTCCTGAAGCTATATCTGATATTTCTAAGTGAGGAACATGAAAACCATCCCAATTATTAAACCACAACAACCATGGTTCATCTGAAAGTTATCCACACTGTTAAATATTTCCCTGTTAAATAACAGGAAATTACTGGCAGCAGGGTTACCATTATTTTCCTGTTATTTTAACAGTTAATTCATGTTAATGTTTTTTTACAGTGCACTCCCCGTAATGTTTTTTAACAGTTAATTCATGTTAATGTTTTTTTACAGTGCACTCCCCATAATGTTTTTTAACAGTTAATTCATGTTAATGTTTTTTTACAGTGCATTCCCCGTAATGTTTTTTAACAGGAAACAACTGGCAGCAGTGTTACCATTATTTTCCTGTTAAATCACCATTTATTTTGTTTCCATCAAATATTGTTGATTATTTTTATCATAGTAACGTGTACCACTGAGTGTTATAGACATTTTCAAGCTTGAGTTAATACAAGAATAGGCATAATCCATCAGATAACACTTAAGTAAAAGAAAACTAATAGTCCGTGTTGAAATTTACTTTTTTATTGTAATACAAACACTGAAAGGTAAATACTTACAAATGAAGGCACACATGAATCAGACAAATCACAGAAATATATTGTATATCATGTTCATTGCTGACATCTGTGGTCGCTGGATGGAAAATAACAACTGCGTCTGTCTTAAACTAGCAGAGACACTTGCGTTTGGCTTTGCACTGTGTCAGTGCAAGATAGGGCCCTAAACCTCGATTTTTAATGTTCCAAGAATTGCTAAGATTCAAATAAAAAGACTCAAACCAAGGATATACACTCTTGACTCCTGGTCATATAAAAATGTTACACATAGGCTCAGATTAATCACAATCAAATCTCATTTTCTCATGTTCATAGCTTAAAAAGTAGCAAATTCATTTTACACCCAAATACATTGTTCATTATAAAAATTTCTGACCCTCAAAACATAGTGTTACCTAAACCACTAAAATTCAACATGTATGAATACATTCAAACTGATACTTAACTCATCATCAATAAAGAACAATAAACAAAATAAACAAAACAAAACAAAAAAACACTCTCATTAGACCACTAACCATTTTCTCAAAGCACACAATGAGGATCCTTTGCAAAGTCTTGGGTCTGTATATGAGAGAGAGAGAGAGAGAGAGAGAGAGAGAGAGAGAGAAAGAGAGAGAGAGAGAGAGAGATATGAGTTCCATAATTTTACATTTTTAATCCAAAATTATGGCTTGACCTAACAAAAGCTAATGTATAATGTATACATCTTACTCACCATTTTCAAATGAAATCCCACTGAAAGTCCATGAGCTTGCTCCCCCTTTGCAGCATTTGTCCCTTTTTCTGGGTACCCTCAAAGTGTCTGAAAAATTATACACTTGTTAAAAATTGAGTAATTCACACAGACTAACAGCACAACAAAGACAACAAATGTACATGAACTATCCTCAACATGCACTAACTGATTTTCAAAATCAAAGTTAATTGCTAAGTCCCATCACCAGACCTGTTAAAACCATGCTTGAGCCACAGCTAGGCCAGAAAAAATGTAGGTGTTAGCAGACAATATCTTACCTCTGGATGAATTCAAGCGTGCATGCTGCCTGCTGTAGGTTAAAGATGTAAAAACAGAAAAAAAAGACGCAAGCCCTGTCACAAAGGTGGACTGGATACCTTCCCAAATAATTTGGCCCTCAAGGCTGAGTATCCAGCGCTGGAAGCCGCTTGCCGTTTCTCCTGAAATAAAAATGTTTTAACTGTGAAATTTCTGTTTTAGTTTTTATTTTGAATACAGTTTAGTTTGATATCATTGAATTCACTACATACAACACTAAAGAACACCGTCCTATCTACAACCAACTTACCAAGAAGTATCAGACGAGGAGTTGCAGGTATAGAGAGTGAACTCTCAAGGTCAGCTGCAATGGCATATCCCTACATAGAACAAATTAAACACAATGATAATGACATAAGACTACCACTGAGTGAGTGAGACAGACAGACAGACAGACAGACAGACAGAATGAGAAATAGATAGATAGATAGATAGACAGACAGACAGACAGACAGACAGACAGACAGACAGACAGACAGACAGAATGAGAGATGGGGAAACAGGATTAAAGGTGCAGTGTGTTAATTTTAGTGGCATCTAGTGGTGAGGTTGTGAATTGCAACCAACGGCTCAGTCAACTGCTCACCTCTTGCTTCTGTAACACACAGAGAAGCTACTGTAGCCGCTACCGGACAAACATGCCATTGTCGGAGACAACTTAGTAAAAAAGTTTGTCTGTTAAAGGTAGGGTAACAGATTTGATTCTGAAACATTTTTTGTTATGCTGGTTAAAAGTCTCCTTACATCCTGATAGCAATCACTGTGTTAAGTTGTTTAAATGTATTTGTAGAAATGTATGTTATCTGTGAAAGGCGTAGGACCAAAAAATGTTCAACAAATCATAGATTTCGGTCCGAACGGACGTTTCCATTTTTGTCCCTCATCCGTAAGCGTAATTTGAATGCCAACCGCGCAGCGAGTCCACGCAGACACCATACGTCATCGGCGCATTCACGTGTGCTCACCTCCTGTCTGTAAACAGTTAGAACAGCAAACTTTTCTGCTAAATTGACAACCTACACAGGAGGCACAAAACTAAAGGCATCTTTTATAACAACAACAGCAAAAACTGCCTGGATCAGCAAGAGCAAAAACCCAAATGAACATCGGTAACTTTACTGCTTTACCACGAGATGAAACAGCTGCAGGAGCTGCAAAGGGTCTGAAAGAGTCGTTGCACTGTTTACTTTGGTAAGGTAGGTACGCGATATGTTTGTATTGAGATGGATTCAGATATTCTACTTTGATGAAACATTGTGTTGCTTATGAAATTTGTGTTCGTTTACGGATTAGCGTAACGATATAGTTACTACGTCTACACAACCAAAAGTGTGCTTAAACTAATTCTGATGTAAACCAGTTGTTTGGTTATTTTGGAAGTGTTATTCGACTTTGTACTGCAAAATTTTCTCACTGCTGAATGAGAGTGAGACATGAGATGTGACCGTCTGATCTGTGCATGTTCATGTGTTTTGAAAGAGGCGTGACTTTGGATGGCGATTTGACTTGAGGGTGGGATTGGGATTTCATTGCTAGGCGGCTACCGTTAGCATTTTTCAAAATGTGTTACCCTACCTTTAAGGACTTCTGTAGAAACATGGCTGCACAAAATGGCGGCTTCCATGTAAGGGGACCCTCTGTGTATGTAGATAAAACGTCTCATTCTAAGGCAATAAACACATAACGGTTCATTATGAAAAGTCCTTATACACCCCTGCACATATAGTTCTGTATATTATTTTGCATTTCTGTCAAGAGATCCTTCTAAAAATTACACACTGCACCTTTAAGCAAGTAAGAAACCATTCAAATTTCCTCCTGGTTCTGAGATATAAATCATTGGATATCTTGAACAGCAGTGTGATCAGCATCTGTAATAAAAATAAATAAACAAATAAACAAATGTAAACATTGATCTACAACTCAATGATAATTAAAACAGCAATAAATACATAAATAAATAAAAATAGGATGCACTATGCCAATGCAATAAAAAGTGAATAGCTGTTAACATAGCTAGATACTGCACTAGCCCGATCAGTAGCCTAAGTTACTGTTTTTGCTGGATTTACCTCATTGATAGCATAAAACATATATATAAAATAGTCACAACAGCATGTCTGGTAGCCCAAACAGCTATAATTCATCAAAGACAAGCAACTGTCATGAATTCATTAAATAGAGTTTTAGACCAACTATCTAGCATAAGAAATAAATTTATAGCCGTTTGATTTTCAGGATGAATCTGCTTTAACCAGATGTGCACATGGCAATAATGCCACACAAACCAGACCACGGGAATGCTAAACGTTATAGCTGTTTATAGATTTGGATCGTACTATACATAAATGGACATTAAAATAAGCGCATTCTAAAATTAATGGACAAACTATCGAAATGATGCTAGCTTGAATCACCTTGCCTTATTAACTAGCTAAGTTACTTCATTTCGTGTGGTGTAAGTCCCCGTAAGTCCGTTGCGTTTAGTATTCATCAACATCACTGATAGATGATTAAAACTATGCATGACTTTCAAGAAACTCTTTGAACTCACCTGATTTTTGTGATTTTGGTCAATGACCGCGATCTTCCGACATGGTTCTCCGTGTTCGTTGCTGGTTAAAATGCCGCCTTCTACGCTAACGTTACTTCACAGGATGCAAAAAATACAGTATGAACATGTTATTTCAAATAGTGCCGCCAAATAAAGTGGCGCCTGCCGTGCTGCGCGTCATACGGATATTTACACCGGTTTCAAAAAGAGCAGGAGACACACACACATTCGGAGCGCAGTTACTCAATAAATGTCGTCTTGAGTAAAATCCGGAGTGTTTTAATACGGTAAAAAAAGACTATTATACCCACGATAACAAAGACATTCGCGTATGAACAGAAAACATTGAGGTGTTAAATAACAAAAATAAGAGGTTATTTAACAATGAGGTGTTAAATTACAAAAATGAGGTGTTATTTAACAATGAAGTGTTAAATAACAAAAATGAGATGTTATTTTACATATATCTCCTAAAATTAACAGTAAGGCGCAGTTATTAAAAATAACAGGTAAATCATGTTGAAATTTGGCCGTAAATTAACAGAAACATTTTACAGTGCAGTTTAATGTTCCAACCACAATGATTCCCATTTTATCTGCTTACGCGGTTGTAATAAACAAATAAATAAACAACTCCAGAAATAACAGTTACCTGAAGCACTACTTCTGACTGTTGACTAACATAATAAAGTGTTTGTTCATTTACACTGTTTCCAATAGTCCTGCTGAATTATTTGACATTACTGGACATGAGAGGATTATCTTAAGGGTTTGTTAACGCAGTTAAGACCTAATAGCTACACAAACTGCACTGCTTTAAATAAAACACGTCTGTGTTAATTTAGTTCAACTGGTAGAGCAGTTGCCACTTGGAACACTAAGGTCAGAGGTTCGGTTATCAGGGAATATAGATAGTGATGAATGTATCCATTGACTGCACTGCAAGTCGGCAGATGACAGATGTTTTTTTATTTTTTTTTTATTAAAGCATCTGCCAAATATCTAAATATAATGCAATTTAGAAAAACCATCAAGTCTAAAATAAACTGTATATGCTTTGATGAATCAACCTGGTTTTGTTAGAAGTTTTCAAACAATTGAGAATGCATAAAAAAACACTATTTATAACAATAGTTCACCCGAAAATGAAAATACTGTCATCATGTTCTCACTGTCATGTGGTTACAAACCTGTTTGAATTTCTTTGTTCTAATAAACACAAAGGAAGATATTTTGAGGAATGTTTGTAACGAAACCAATCATGAGCCCCATTCACTTCCATAGACGGATAAAAGAATTTTCATTTGTGGAAAAACTATCCCTTTGAAGGAATAATGCATCGAAATATGAAAATTGTCTCAGAATTTTCATGTTGTTACAAACCTGTATAAATCTCCCTCATGCCATTCCAGATGTATGACTTCCTTTCTTCAGTTGAACACAAACCAAATAAAATGCTGTATTGTTATCTTATAAGGGAGCCAACATGGCGAAGTTCCAAAAAGCACAAAACATCCATCATTAAACCAAACCAAATGCCTATAGTGTGAGGCTGCAGAATTCTTGCTAAAATGTGAATCACATTTTTTCTCCCTGGGAAATGAGATCTCGATTCTCACACACAATTCTATCTTCAACAAAAAACATTTATTGCACTCAAGTAAAAAAAAGGTGCTACACAAGACTTTCAGTTATAAAAGAAAAGTCTCTTTTCCTTATTTTAGACCCTAACTTAAAATTTGTTAGCTGTTAAACAAACAATGTTGGCATTAATAAATAAAAATAATTCAAATAAATAGCACCTGTGCTTTTTGTACACTCAAATTGGTCAACCTCAACACTTTAAAAATGCAAAACCTTCAAAACACTAAACGATCAACATTTTGAGGCATTAGGGAGGAACGCAGACATATTACAATGTTCCCCTCATGCTAAAAGCTATTTCTGATGGGGAACTTTTGCGGTGATCCAGAGGCTGTTTCTCAATCTGAAGGCTGCAGCCTCTAGAGATAACATTTCTAAGCTCCATACTGTACGTCATCAACACTGTCTTATTTCAAAATATTAACTATTATAAAGTTGACTAGTATTCTTAGTTAATCGTAAATTGTTGTTGTATGTTTATGACTTGCGGATGTAATGCTCAGTTAACCTAAATAAGCCAGGCTTAATGATGCAGTCTGCATACATTTGACTAATATATCATCTTGGATAGTTGTAATGTAAATACGTGGACATGTGAATGCAGCATCTGAATCCCGGGAAATACTATGTATTCAAGTGAATCGCCGTCATTTTGAAAGAAGATTGTATTTATGTATGAACCGAGATCGTGATTCTTTTTTCAATTAATAATGCTGCCCGGCTGCTACCCAGTCTTATGAGGTTTCGTGATGTAGGCACGTACATTTTTGATTCTTTTTCGTGATATTATCACAAATTTCCGTGTTTTTTCGTGACCTTATAACGAATTCCTGTTTTCGTGTGATTATCAGGTATTGGTTACTCAACTGCTTTTTACTAATTTCAAACCATTGTTGCTTTGGTTTAGGGCTAGACTTGGTGCTTGCATTAGAATGTCACTTTATTGGTTTATACTATTTTTCTGATTTATTTTTTTATATGTCACTTGCGTTAGGGTTAGAGTTGGGTTTGGGTAGGGATGTCATTTTATGTAAATCTAACTCTTAACCGAAGCGACAATGGTAAGAAAATAGGACAAAACATGGAAATTCGTGATAATATCATGAGAAAAGAAACAAAAATTACGTGACTATATAAAGAAATTTCGTGAGACTGGGCTGCCCTACTCCAGTGGGTTAATACAGAACTTTTGAAGCAAAATTATACCTTTAATATTTTAAAGCTATTAAATGGTCAATAGGCCACAGAAACGTAAAGATCCGAATCTCACCTCCAAACAAAAAATGCATATGACAGTCACGAGACACACAAGAACCAATGAGATCCAACGTTAATGATGTACTGCCATATTTGAACTCAAACTGATCTGTTATTTATTTGTTTTCAGCTTAAGAAAGAAATTCATATACACGGCATGGGGATGAGTAAATCAAAAGATAATTTTATATTTGGGGAAACTATAAAGCTGACAATCCAAAAAAAAAAAACATTCCTTTTTTTCTACATCCTTAATCATTAATGAGCTCTAATGAGAAATATATTGCTGTATTAAAGCACACAAGAGAAACACTCACCGTATATCCAGCTTGTAGATTTTTTCCCTCTGCTGAGCAGTTACCAGCACTGATATCCAAGTCATAAAGTGCCTCATTTCTTTATAGTTTCAGAACACGCACAAAGCCAATTAGTTAATCGTTAAGACTAGGCAGGTGGTACAGAATCACAGAATAATAATGCGTCTTGGGCATTCTGGTGCACTGCGATTCAAAGGACTCGTAGCTACAGGGCACGGATCGTGTGCTTAATTGCCTTGTTGAGCAGGGGGCAAACAGAGGATTGTAGGTGAACTGAGAGGTATTTTCACACTGTTGTCATGAGACCCATTTTTGTGTGTACGGTAGCTTGGGCAAAAATAGGCACATTGTTTGTTCGGTTTATTGCATTACAATGCAAGTCGGGTAAGGAAATAAATACATGGTTTTGAGGGTGGAGATCTAGAGTTGTTTATTCGCATTTACCGTCTGTGTTGTTTGAGTGGCCAAATCACTAAAGGTTAGGGGTGTAACGATACATCGTGCGATTCTGCTTGCTATGCTTCTAAATAAGTTATGGTAAAATCCAAAAACCAGAAGATGCTATCGTGCAGTACTGTACCTCAATATGCACCGCAGAATAGGGCTGTAACGATTTATCGTGCAAATGCGCGTTTTCTTAATGAATGAATTACATCCAAAAGCCAGAGGGCGCACTCGTGCAGAAACGCCACTTGTGCCACAGAAGAAGTAGCGTTACAAACTCTATTGCAGGAAATGTCTACAGGAATATGTATATCGCTGTTCTTCAAATTGTTTCAGGTATTTTCATGATAATAAAGAATATTTTGAATGACTTTGTTTAATTTGTTTACAATTTTTAAATGCACGTTATAAACGACTCAGACTCATAATGATTTTAGATTGATAACGAACTTCTTACTGACCAAAACGCCATAGTACACGCACAAGCTGCATGAAACACAGTATCGCGATGCAGATTCGATTTAGACAGGTCTTTTTAATGGGACACGCGATATATCGTTACAGCCCTGCCGCAGAAGTAGTACCATTACACAGGCAGCTCCAGGAAATGGATAAGCATATTTATATTATAAGCATATAGCATATTTATAATATATGAGGCTTTGACTTGTAAACCTTCATTCCACTTTGTATAAAATACTGAGATATTTATTGTAGGGATGTTCACATTGACCGTTTAACCGTTAACCGAAGGTAAGAAATTATGACCGATTAACATTATCAGTTAAAATAAAAAATATTTGTTAATACATGGTGCGTGTCATCGTGAGCCGACAGACATTTCGCCACTTTTCTATCTTTAATTTGTGAATGTCCTGTAAATGACACAAATGATTGCTGCCCTGACGGTCTGATAAAGTAATAATTTGTATGAGAAATCATTTGTATGCGTGTTTGGAAGCTGAACGGAGACGGGCGCGTGTCCGCGCAAGATGACGCGGTCTGTCTTGCGCACATCCGGACAGATGTTCGCTGATGGCCTCTGACCCTAACCATAAACATCTAGCTCGTTTTGGACAAACGGAGAAAGACGACGCAAAACCAAAACTTTCTGAAAAGCATCCTGCTTTAGAAATGACCACTGTGGTAGATGAAACAGAGACAATCTGCCCTTTGGATATTAATCCACTGGACTGATCGCGTGCTTTTTAATAAGGTAATGTTGCGTGAATATCTGATAACGTATGAATCCTGGTTCTGTTGTTGATCTGTGGCTGCTGTTTGCCCGTTCAAATTAAATGTTTTGTTTTTACTAGTTCACAGACAACCGTCAACTGTATTTTTACTTAATGACAATTTCATATTAAAATCTTATCAGTTAACGGTTAATGTTCGGTTTAGAAGCTACGGTTGTCGGTCGGGAAAATTAACTGATATGAGCATCCCTAATATATTGTACAGTACAGTTTATTGCAATTCATCCCAAAATTTTGCATTTTGGTTAGTATCGCCCAGCCCTAGTCCTTTGTGATTGTTGCTTGTCGTCACACTACGAACACGATCCCTGCTAATAGACACAGCTATAGTTTTTATATCTTTATTTTGTTTACTTTATTCTGACTCACATTAACATCCTGAATGTATGCATTAAAGTCTGCATTTGTCTGAAATGAACATGTCATTTTCCAAAAATTATTATTTCACGATAATCATTTCTAGGGTGATGGCAGTGCTTTCGCTGATGTCGTACATAGCTAAAGGGGGCGGGTCTTGGTCAAAGTCAATTGACCCAAAGACCTTTGTGCTGATAAAGCAATGCTCTACCAAGTGAGCTACAGGAACTCAGCAAACTTCGCTGGGAGTGTGCAGCATCACTCAATCCCTGAAATATATACAGTAGTAGGCACCTTAATCAGCTCTTTAAAGTGCTGAAAGTGTGCTATACTGCGACACACGCATGAATATATGCTGGTTACAGCACTCATCCATTATTTGATGAAAAACTGCTACCAGGATTAATAGAAAACGTATAAATGTGCTTTCTGTGGTCAGTAATAGTAATGTTAATCATGGTAGGCGAATAGCGCTGAGCTTTCTAAATAAAGGCGATCTATAATGATCCTAATTTATAAAGAGAGGAGGCGTGTGCAATTTTAGCACATTTAGCATCTGGTTAAACTGAATTGGAAATAGTAGCACATGAATAGTGGCGCAACTGTTTATTGTATTTGGTCCTTGAAGTTAGTGTTGAAGGCATTATGTATAAAATTCAAATCGTTGTAGCTGGGATTCCAAAACAAAAACAAAAGCTTTTTGCCTATTTGATTACATGAATTTATTTGAACAAACAGTGAATCAAACAAAATGAATATCACTGAAGTTACACAGCATGTACATAGAAAGGGAAGACAAAGTTTCTTGATGTCATGTAAGATGTGATGGCATGTCATATATTACCAAAGAAAAGAGGACAACGTATTTTAGAATTTCCTCAAAATCCCACAAGTCATTATAAAGTTAACCTTAGTTGTAAGATATGAACAAACACAATCTGCCAATCCTGATTTTAATGAACAAACAAGCGGACAGACTGAGGCACAGAATGACAGGCCGCCTGCCTTTTATTTTCTAGAGTTTGACTGCAAACGACCGTGGCAAAAAATAAATAATAAAATAAAACAGATTTCACTTTGAAGTTTCGAGTTTCCTTTTGGTTTTCCACATGTTTGACTTTTACGATGCTCAATAATTTAATAAATATATAAAAACCCTGCATAGGCAAACATAATGTCTCTTTATAAGCAGAGGAGGGAAACAGATGAAAGCGGGTTTGTTCTTGAAAGTCAGAGACGAACCCTTTAACAAATCAAAATCTTTCACTAGAGAATTACAGCAGTTAACGCTAAGATAATCATCACACAAAATTAGTTTGATCAAAGGCAACAAAGAAACACTGGCTAGAAATAGAAAGAAGGGAAAAGATGAAGACAGGAAACAAAATTATGTTAAATACATTATACATTAATACAGTTTGCTTAGTCTTAAGATTCATTGTTTTGCGTTCTTTAAAAGACATGAAAGATGTTTCATGTAAAAAGATTTTTGTCAGTCCATTTTTGATTGCACACAGTTGTAAATAATGTAACTGTCAAATATTACTGTAAATTTTAGTTTTAGTGTAACAATGCTGCATTTAACCATGGCTTTATCTTTACTTTCTTTAAAAAAGAATGTTCCTATCATCCATGTTAATTGAAATACCTCTTAAACGTAAACCATGTTTTTTTGCAAATTCGCAGTTAGCGAAATCCCTTGCCCGACCATACCTAGTCTTTCTACTACAGCCCAATTTATATTTCTGCGTCAATTGTACTAGGGCTGGGTATTGGCAGGGGCCTCATGATACAATACGTATCACAATATATGGCCCGTGATACAATGTATACGCGATACTAGTGTTGTCAAAATTATCGATATTTCGATAGATATCGATACTGAAATTTTAAAACGATTCCAATACTCGTGTCCCGCGGAATCGATACTCCGAGACGAGCTGCGAGTTGTTTTTTATGTAACTCTTCAAACACAAGCTGCGCGCTCTCGCTCTCTCTCTCTCTCTTTCTTTTAAACGGCGCCGCACACACAGTGCACGTGAATACAGTGCTCCGCCTCCTCTCCTCGTCTCGTCCGCTCTGGTTTAACAGTACAAGAAAGCCAAGCAGTGTTGCTGTGTGGAGGCTTTTTCGGATGTGAGTCAAATAAACATGCAAACCCGAAGGACACAAGTGAAGTAAACCAAATATGCGTTGCTACAGAGCCGCGTGCTAATGGCGCTAGCAAAGCACTGGAGGACCGACACGCCAACAAGAGATTGATAATCATCACTAAGTATTAATTCTAGACTTACCAAATTGTTGTTGATATGCGTGTGGTCACGTTTTGCCTGTAATGATTCAAGTTAATACAATCGCCTCACAGTTATCAGACTTAGGAAATAAGACAGCATTTAAGCTGACAAGAAAATACTTTTACTGTGGTAAAAAGTAAATGAACCCAGATACTGTTGTGCTTTAAGTTCACAAAAACACGTAATTTATTAACCCTCATGTCGTTCAGTGAAGTATATTTTCATATTTACACTATAATCTGTTTATCATATAAATGTTAATGTATTAACATTAACAAACAAAAAGCAATGCATTTGTTTAAGTACTTGTTTATCTTTTTTACTATGCTAATGCTCACTAGAGAAAAACTCAGATAATGCTGCTAAAATTATTCTTTTTTTTTACCTTGAATGCCATTGCTCTAATTTATTTTTTATATTTTGATATATTTTATATTTTGCTTAAATGTTTAATATATCTGCTGTTCATATATGTTAATTTATTAGTGTGTTATATGATTAGAATGAGATTTGAGAGTGTTTCTCCCTTTTCAGAAAAAGTATCGAAAAAGTATCGGAATCGAAACCATTGACATAGTATCGGTATCGAACCAATAATTTTGGTATCGTGACAACACTAGGCGATACATTGTAATTTTTTTCCCTTTTTTTAATCAAAAATGTAAAAAAATAGAGCAGATTTTTTTCTTTAAAGCCAAAGTGCGTCCACACGTCTATTTTGAAAGCTGCAGGCATTTTTACATTTTCTGCCATTTTCTCACTCGCGCTAACTTTTGAGACATTGGCCGGTTGTATATGACAGACAAATGGACAGCGACAACTACAGAGGCGGAGGAGGTCGTTTGACAAATACAGAGGGATTTTGAAAAAAAAAAGATATATATATTAAGGGTGTCACGATTTCGATTTTAAAGGGGGGGTTTAATGGTATTTCAAGCATTCTGACTTATTAACACAGTTATAGAGTTGTTTCCTCATGCTAAAGGTAGGCAAACTGTCAAAACAGCAGTTGGACATGTTATAGAGTATTTCTGTGCCGAACGCACTTCGCCAGGGTTCGTACAAGTTTCGGCAAGTTTTTTTCCTGCCACTCAGCTTTGTTTAATTTCAAAAGTCAACAATGGCACGTAAGAAGTGTGTTTTTGGATGTAAGGAGAAGACATCCAGCCTTATGAAAACAATGGATATAGTTTATTATCCGGGGTAGCAGCGGAGTTTTGCGTGTGTGTTTGATGCGCTGGATTTCCCCAACCGGGTCATGACGATTGCAAGCGGTAAGTAAGACCGTCTTATGTTGGAAATAGTCGCGTGCATATTATATAAATGACACGAACATGTAGTGAATCATAAGTTAAAACAGTGTTGTATAGTGTTGCATGACTCGTACTCGCTCCTCCCATGGTAGTAACTCCTCCTTCTTCATTTTTTCGTACGTTAACGTAAAGAATCGGTAAAGCTAATCTTTCTTTTATAAATCTGATTAAACTAAAGACTCTTCAGAGATATAAAGGATGTCATACTACTCTATAGGTACTCCAGATTAACATCAGAAATGCAGAAACAGCGTGTGTTACGTGAGCTTTAAACACGAGGGATGTATTGCTACAACTCCTTGAAATGCAAATCATAAACGGGATTATTACCTAGTGATCTGACTTCGGACAGAGCGCAGCTCTCTGCACGTGCGTGAGAGAGTCGCCAAGATGCACCGGGTAATATTTTAAGCAAAAGGGATAGTTTGCCTCAGCTCGCATGAAACACATAAAACTAAACAAATACGTAAGGATTACTACTTTAGTGCACGTGAGACAGAGAGAAGCGCAGCTGCTTATGACACGCTCTTGTAATTTCAGATGCTAGGAGTCCAAAACGTGCGCATTTTGTTCGTGCAAGAAGAATCCTCTCTCTACAAGCCCTCTCGCGTAAAGTGAAGCCCACAAACCCTCATGCGAGGTAAAGCACACAATGTGCATGTTAATGTGAAACTATAATAATAAATAATAATGGTCTATCATTTTTTGTCTTAAAAAAATGTAAAAATCGAGAATCGAATTGAATCGTGGCCTTAGAATAAAAAATGTCATCGAATCGAGGATTTGGAAAATCGTGACACCCCATATGTGACCCGTCACGGAAACCAGGGACATAAGTCGGCAGCACAAGTTTCGAGAAAATGAGAAACAAATACTGGTCACACACACATATATATATATATCGATAGTAGAGATAGAAATATTGATACACTATCATGGAAAAATGTATCACAATAGTTAGCTGTATCGATATTTTTGCACAGCCCAAAATTGTAGGCATAGATGAGAACCCAACGTCGTAGCCTATAGGGGAAGCCCATATGATGTGCACCTCTTCAAAAACGATGCAGAAGTATAAATGAAAACAGACGTGTAACTGACGGCGTAGAGGTTAAGGCATAGGTCCTATGCAGAAGTATCAATTGAGCTTTAGCTAGACCAGACTGTCATCAGAAGCTCTGGAGTCCTGGACTTTATAGCAGCTGACATGCAACCCAAAGCAACATTTTTAGTAGTTGCGCCATCTTTGAAACTTCAGAATTCGAACATATTTTGTGTGTATCAGTTTTTTCAATGTCAAAACTTACAAAAAAATACATTTTTGCACAGAGCAAACTATTTTTGGACAGTTTTTCACTACCTCTCTTTTACATGACGTGCCCCGCTTTGACTCTGAAAACGTTGGTGCGAGTGCCAAAAAGGATATTATTGCATAGTGGACTACAGTTCGCGTGGCCGTGTGCACGTCATTTTGTTGCTCCGCATCCAAAAATGACCGAACTAACCGCATGTTAGTTATCCATTATTCATCCATTCCCCTGGCTGATGTGCCACCACAAAAAAATGACTTTTATCACAGTGTTTTTAAAACATAAAAAGCATGGTGTCAGACTCTGAAGAAACACAACTCGGAAGACGAAACTGCAGATGCTGATCTCATGCCCACACACCACCAGTTTTAAAAAAAAGGTCGCAAGTTCTGTGTGAACAACCCCTAAATATATCAGCCAGATCACAAATATTACAGTTTTTCTGAATTGCTAAAACACATTTTTTTGGAACCATCACTAATTTTCTCAAAACCGTGAAGGGATAGTTCACTTTAAAATAAAAATTCTGTCATCATTTAGTCACCCTCATGTTGTTCTAAACCTGTATGAATTTTTTTTATCTGATGAACACAAAAGAAGATATTTTGAGAAATGATGGTAAACTCACAGCAAATAGTAACCGTTGACTTCCATAGTAGGAATAAAAAAAAAATGGAATTTAATGGGAACCATAAACTGTGTGCTTACCATCATTTCTGAAAATATTTTCTTCATCATTTATCACAATACTTACAAAATATTTTTCAAGTCAATGGTCACTATGGTATGTGTTTATCATAATTTCTCAAAATATCTTCTTTTAAATTCATACAGGTTTAGAACAACCTGAGAATGATTAAATGATGACAGAATTTTCGTTTTAAAGTGAACTATCCCTTTAAAACACAAATTGTCAAACTAAATTCACAAAACCCATGACTTTTCTAGCACCTAACACCTAAGCTTTCAAATCATACACACGTAAGTCTATAATATAAATCACTACAGAGCACCCATTAGGCATTACCTTAAAGCAACACTAAGGAGTTTTTTTTTTTTTACTTTAAAATAACGTTTCCAAAAAAGTTTCAGTCATTCATCCACTCGAAACAGGGTGAACGGCACTTTCACATTCGCTTTGCAGCCCTCTATCGGCCAAAACCGCACTTAAGAAGTTTACAACCATCAAGTCGTGACGTGGTCCTGTAGTTCGAGTGAAAATACAAAAACTTGCTTTACGGCAGACCTACAATCCAATCAGAGCCAGCTTTGCTGCAGTAGGCTAAATTATTTACGACAGTGGTAATGGACAATTCCGCTTCCAACCTGTAGGGGGAGCAAAGAGCAAAAACTCCACTGTAAAATGTAATAGCTAACTTTACTTAAAAATAAATAGTTATCATAACTAGTTGCTCCATAATTTGTTGACTCTACTAGCTTACAATAAGTTGACACAGCATTTTGGTGAGGAGAGTAATTAAACTTATCATACTTCAGTAACCTTTACTTGAGAAGTATGAGTGTCTCCACACCCTCCCAACAGTTGGTGGCGGTAATGCACCATGCTGGATGCCAACCGCCAATACAAATCAACGAAGAAGAGATTGCACATGCGCAGTTCCTCCTGAGACGTTGGATTTGAACCATCACGCGGCAAAAGAACGTTTTTCTGGATTTGGTTTGAAGGTAAGAGCATGCAAAATGTTAATTTGGAGAGGCCATGTATGTAATACTTTAGTCTGTTTGTAGGTTAAATGTATTTCTACAATTTAGTAAAGTCAGGACTATGTTCTGTTAATGTTCTGAGCTGAGTTTTGTTTGTGAGGTAAGGTTTAAGCTAAAGCTAGCTAACCACCTTGTCATAGTCCCACCTTGTAAATCTCAAATTTCTTAAACTGTAAATATGAATTCATATCGCCAAACGCAATGTGCTTGTTAACTGTTGCGTGCATCGGCTATAACTGGCGATGGCACAGTAAAACTTTAACTTATCTGCTAGCTCAGCTGTTAAGCAGGAGGTCTGGATCAGAATATTCATATATTCATTCGATTTTTAATTTTGAGATTCGAATTTTTTTCTGTTTTTAACATTAGCGTTAATGCAGAGACTGCCAAGCAGGAAGTGCACTTCACGCTCCCGCTCAAGGTTTGTAACTTACTGTTAATGTGCTCCAATATTAAAGGTGGGATATATTTTTCTATTGAAAGGGCATTTGGTATTTTTGTGATTTTAAAATAATTAAGGTTATTTATTTAACATTTTGGCCCAAGCAGAAAATTAAGGGCACCTCAACTCAGCCTGCAATTATTTAAAATTTTCCCAAAATAACTGCATTACTGAAAAATACTAGATACTAAACCTAAATTAATGAAACTTTCAGAATAGAAAGTTATGATATGAACCAAATAACCATAAAACCCCCTTGACTAATTCTAAGCATAAAATACATACATATACAATTTGTTATATTCAGATAGCCTGTTGTAATGGAATGAGTAGCAGGGCAATATACATACATGTATCCTTTATGCCTTACAAGCAAGCGTTAATTAGAGCTGATTGGATGCAGAAGTTGCAGTAACATATTCATTTTCGAGGCTTGTGTAATACTAGTTTTCTGGCCAGTGTGACCTAGTGATTTGTTATTAAAACGCATCCAAAATGACTTCATTAAATGCTCATTTGTCTGTTTCTTTAGGTTCTGTCAGAGTTCTTTCGCTTAACCAGCAAAAACCTCAAAATCGAGTTTTTCAAAGAACTGGACAAATACACTCCTCGCTGTCTTGACATTTTCAAGTCC
This sequence comes from Misgurnus anguillicaudatus, assembly GCF_027580225.2. Taxonomy (NCBI): domain Eukaryota; kingdom Metazoa; phylum Chordata; class Actinopteri; order Cypriniformes; family Cobitidae; genus Misgurnus; species Misgurnus anguillicaudatus. The sequence goes on along the minus strand of NC_073357.2, from coordinate 47,711,735 downwards.
AAGGGTGGATGGTACCGGCCAGATACTTAAGGGGTATTTGCATCATCAAATCGCACTGGGGGTACGTTTCTCATGCACATTAATGATTTAATGGTGTCAGCAAAATAGTGTAACCACATTGTATTTTCAGAGCTGTTAATTGATGGTCCTTGACCATTTATGGGTGATATGTATGAAATTATCTTTCAGAATACAGATGTTACTGCTTAGTGAACAGCAGTCCTCCGTGGCCTTCCCATCCTCCTTGGAGATGAGAACAAAGACTTCTTCAAGACATACTTTGTAAGTAGTTTCAGGTGTTAATTTACAGTGGCCGAGTAGGCTTGTCGCGATAGTCGTTGTAACGGTGATTACCAGTGTGTCAGCCTCTTACCGGTTAGATCACTTGCCCACCGCGACACCGTCTTTCACCGTCGTTTTGATATTTTTTTGTAATTAAATAATTTAGTTTCGTTAGAGAGAGCAAACATGAATGTGTCTTCTGCCTGAATTCAGCAGAGCTGAACGCGCATCATCACAGAGCAGCCGGTGTCAGATTTCATTTATTCCTTTCAGAGTGTGTGAGGCGAGCGACTGACCAGACGATGGCAGAAGCCGTATGTTTACTCATTTTTGTTATAATATAGATATATGTTGTTTAAAGGAATAGTCTACTCATTTTCAATATTAAAATATGTTATTACCTTAACTAAGAATTGTTGATACATCCCTCTATCATCTGTGTGCATGCACGTAAGCGCTGGAGCGCGCTGCAACGCTTCGATAGCATTTAGCTTAGCCCCATTCATTCAATGCTACCATTTAGAGATAAAGTTAGAAGTGACCAAGCACATCAACGTTTTTCCTATTTAAGACGAGTAGTTATACGAGCAAGTTTGGTGGTAGAAAATAAAACGTATCGCTTTTCTAAGCGGATTTAAAAGAGGAACTATATTTTATGGTGTAATAGCACTTTTGTGAGTACTTCGACTCGCCTGAAAAGTCCGCTCCCCTTCTCACTCTCATAATGGGAGAGGGAGGGTGTTACTGCGCCGAGTCGAAGTACTCCCAAAAGTGCTATTACGCCATAAAATATAGTTCCTCTTTTAAATCCGCTTAGAAAAGCGATATGTTTTATTTTGTACCACCAAACTTGCTCGTATAACTACTCGTCTTAAATAGTTAAAACGTTGATGTGTTTGGTCACTTCTAACTTTATCTCTGATTGGTACAATTGAATGAATTGGGCTAAGCTAAATGCTATCGAAGCGTTGCAGCGCGCTCCAGCGCTTACGTGCACGCACACAGATGATAGAGGGATGTATCAACTCTTCTTAGTTAAGGTAATAACATAGTTTAATATTGAAAATGAGTAGACTATTCCTTTAAGACAGCGTACACAAGCACTGCATTTAAACAGTTGCATCTAATTCAAATTGAAAGTAAGCCCCTCCCACCCTGTGAAACCGGTATCATCGGGGTTGTCACGCACCGATTAACCGGTGGGAAAATTCTGTCACCGCAGCAACCCTATGGCCGAGAGGGGTCACAACACATGCATTGCAAATGCCACAGCACCTCCAGATTTGGAAACAACAGTGTCATAAAAGTGGCCTATTATTTTCATATATGCCATATGCAATTTCGACATGCAATGCAAACTGCACAGTAGAGCTGGGCCATAAATTGACTGCAATTCTCATGCGTATCTCATCAGTAAAGTCGCCATCACCTGCTTTCAAATGCAGCAGCATTTACTACACAGAGCCGTATTTCACTGAGAAGCTAGGCAAAATCGTGTTCGTAATCGTGGAAAATCGCCTCTGATAATGCATGAGATTTTGCCGAGCTTCTCTGTGAAATACGGCTCTGTGTAGTAAATGCTGCTCCACCTGAAAGCAGGTGATGGTGATTTACTAATAAACGCGGAGCCAGCTTTACTGATGAGATGTGCATGAGAATCGCAGTCGATTTCTCGCCCAGCCCTACTGCTCAGTACAATGTGTAATGCATAGGTTATGCTTATTGGAAATTTTAGTTAAAAGGACCTCTGGATAGTTTAACAAATTAGCCTTTTTGGGTTAGCCCTAACGTTTTGCCCCACAAACGTGATAGAAGAACACCCCAATGTTTTCGTTGTAGCGATATTTAAAGACAGCATTTTTACCCATAATGCATTCTGGACTGATGTAGATGGCTCCAAGCGCTGCTACAAACATAAGGCAAATAAACAATAACGTTATCAAGATAAGCTATTACCTCAGTTAGCGAGCGAAATATACCTTCCTCCGTGTTTACGGCATGTTTAGGCTCAAATTGGAAAGTCTTGAATGGCAGACATTTCGCTCGCTAATTGAGGTAATCGCTTCACTTGATAATGTTATAGTTTTTTTGCCTTTTGTTTGTAGCGGCGCTTGGACCGGTCTACGTCACGGTCTATAATGCATTATGGGTCAAACAAACAATGGTGACTTACTAGTAAAAAGGTTGTCTTAAAATATCTCGCTACAACAAAAACATTGGAGGTGGTGTTCTATCACGTTTTTGGAACAAATGGTAGGGCTAACTCAATAAGGCTAATGTGTCATCAGCCAATGCCTCTTCAGATGTAAATATGAGCAGATGTGAGATACCCTCAATTGGTCCTGATCATAACTACCTATCAACCTTCTTTCTAAAGTGGCTGCTTTGTGTTTTCTACCTAAATGCAAGGTTGTATATCAATGTGGAATTGTGTAATATCTCATGTAATTTGTGTTTTTAGGACTGTGATGAACCGGAACTGGCCAACACCTCCATTGAGATCCTAACAGTAATCCCGGAAGGTACCCCACCTCAAGGAACACACCAACATTTTGGGTTTTTAGCTTGTTCACCAGAATTCCCCAGGGTTGGATGGGTCCATGCATGCCATTTTCATCTCTGTGTGTCCTGTGGCTTTGTCTGGCGCGCCCACCGCTGGCTTGGCTTGGCACAGGGATTGTAGGTGGATGGCTTCAGCTGGCATGCTGCTCCCTATGGGTGGCGAAGTGGCGCAGACATTTTCCTATTTGTATGTTGTGATTTGTGTGGTCGCAGCGTGTACAAGTGACAGGGTCATATGAGACACAGCCATCTTCTGGCAGTGTACATACAGGGAACTATAGAAGCACTGCTACTTGGGTGGAGTGATTTGTTCGCAGCACCTGAGAAGCCCCCTGGTGAGGAGAGAGTTGTGCTAATCACTCCAGCCAAGTATCAGTGCTTCATCTGAGAATATAGTTTCCTGTATGTATACTGTTAAAAGATGTCTGTCTCATATGACCTTGTTATTTGTACACACTGTGACTATACAAATCGCAACATATAAATAGGAAAATGTTCGCGTTAATTTGTCACTTATTTGGAGCAGTATGCTAGCTGGAGCCATTTACTTCCAGTCTTTTTGCTAAGCCAAGCTAGCGGTGGGTACGTCAGAAAGAGTTACAGGACGCACAGAGATGAAAAAGGTATGTATGGACTTATCTAACTCTGGGGGATACGGTGAATAAAGTAAAAACCCAAAATGTCTGCGTGTTCCTTTAAGGCCCAAAATTCAATCACTCAAAAATCTTCTGTGCAGTGAGTAGTGAAGTTCTTTGTTTTACACACACACACACACACACACACACACACACTTACATTTATGGTGTATCTACATTCTTGATGGAAATATATATTTTTTTCTTTTTGTCATTTGGTCTTGGTTTTGTGTAATGGTGAATGTGTGATTTGTTGGGTTTTTATGTCTTTTTTCAAAATTCAAATTCTCTCTTATTGGATGTGCAGTTCACTGTATTGATCTGTTTCAATCAAATAAAGTGTTTCATTGATTCATTCAAACTGTTGTCTCTCTTTGTTTCAACAACTTAAAACTTTTGAGTAAAGTTTACTTGAATATTTTAAGGCAATCGGTTTCCTAAGATTTTCTTAGTAATGTGAACACTTAGCCTTGTAAGGATAACTTGCCTTAATGAGTACTGCTAACTGAACATAACTCAGTTGTCTGAACTGACATTTCCTTAGTGACGGGAGCTAATTATTTTTAAGTTCACTGTACTACCATGACATGAGTTGTCTTGACTAACATTTTTTTTGTCATCATAACTAATGATTTTGCGTTAACTGTACTCAAGTGTACTACCATGATATGAGTTGTCCTAACACATTTCTTCTCAGCTACAACAACTTAAAAATTGATTGTCAACTTTACTTTAAAAATTTGAGGCAATCGGTTTCCTAAGTTTTTTTAAGTAAAGTCAACAAATTACATTTTACAGTGTCTTTAGTGTTGCTGTAAAAAATGGAAAACACAACACCCAGGACATCTGCTTACAGAAAAATACATGTTTATTGTATTTAACAACACACTTGACAAATACTGTTAAAAATCCGTATTACTGTAATCACAAGTTTAGTTCAGTTCTTTTACTGCCAAATAAAAGTATGTTTTCAATATTACTGTAGCATCACTTGTATTTTGTAAAAAGTCAACAATCCAACTGTAAATTTTGCCAATATGCATCGTCTCTGGTGTCTTTTTCTTTCTTATACACTTCACCTGCCTCTCAGGCTGTTTCCAATCCACACAATTGGTAAAAAAACAATCGAAAAAGTGTGTACAATTTTGAGATGTTGTGTTTGATTGATGACGACTGTGTTGTACAGTAGTTGTCTTCAACTTTTGCTCGTCTATGTTTAGCACTTATAAATCAAGTGCACTGCAGTGTAAAATGCATTTTAGTGAAAAGTTTGTGTTTAGAGTTTTGCAAAAAGAATGCATGATTTGACAAATTGGTTTAGGCCACTATGAATTTGTTTCAGAGAATATGGATTAGTGTTTTAGCAATTCAGAAAAACTTACCTAAAATCCAATAATTATCATTTTAAATACTTTGTTTTAATTTTTAAATCAACTGATAGCCCTTAAATTAACCTAGAAATATTAATCTAAAATGTAATGCTCTGATATTATATTCATCAGTGCAATAAAGCTTTCTTCAACCTAGAGTGAGAGAGAGAGATAAAGAGAGAGAGAGAATGTTGAGAGAGTGAGTGTTGAAATGGGGTGCCACTCGAGACTAATTATGGACTTTTTAGAGCGCACAGGCTGTCACTCTTCCCAGGACAGCACTGAAGAGCACTGGGTGTAGAAACAAACTGCTGACAGACAGGCATCTACACTGACAGATATTCAAAGACAGAGCGGAGCAAAAGTAAAAGGAAGAAAAGTTAAGATGTCAGAGAACATGTCATTTTTAGTAATGATGTAAAAAATCTCAAGGCAAAGATAGACTTTTTGATGAAAGCTTTAAAGGAATAGTTCACCCAAATATGAAAATTCTCTCATAATTTACTCGCCCTCATGCCATCCCGGATGTACATGAGATCCTTTTTTAAGTTCAACATAAACACGTTAATATTAATATGCAGTTATGTTATATTTTAATGTCAGGCTCAACATGGTACCGAGCTCCAAAAGCACATCTATCCATCATTAACGTAATTCAAATGACTCCATTAAGTTAATGTATGTCTTCTGAAGTGAAACAATATGTTTGTGAGAGAAAACTATTAAGATTTTTGAGCTTATTTAACGATTAGATAACCATGGAAACATACAGATCAGTGTGGCAAATACAGAATGTGTCAATAACATTGAATCTCATTCATTTATGAGTGTCTCAAATACATTTGGGATGGTATGAGGGTGACTAAATTATATTGTAGGAGAAGATTCATATTTGCATAAACTATTACTACACACAGCGTATTCAGAGCATTTAATGTTTAAATCTTGGCCAGGACTCCCTGGAGGAAGAGATTCTTTATGTCACTGGAAGAGATAAAACAGGATAAATTGTCTAAAGCACTCGCTAAAATGACAAAACCTATTCATGCAAAATGCCAACATGCTAAATCAGATCCAGGTACCATATACAAGTGCAGTATACCGGCATCTAAACTGCTGTCCATGTGTGCAGATAATCTTCACCTGACAGGTGTTTAGGTGTGTGTGTGTGGTGTTATCCTTTCTCCCTGCATCTGTCATCCAGCTGTGGCCACAAATCTCTACCACACTGCATTATGGGACAGTCACAGCATGGTGACAAACCCAAACGCATCCCACAATTACCTTTCATGTCTGTAGGGCCCTATAAAATCCGTTTTATTTTTTCCCAAATTCCGTTTTATTTTTTCCCAAATTCCGTTTTCTCCGTTTTCATTTTTGCAAATTCCGTTTTATCCGTTTTAATTTTTGGCAAATACATTTTTTACCCTTGACTTTTATTTTAGTCATAAAAAGAGTGTGCCTTTAATGTTAATGATTAAAATGTAAATGATTTGGGGAAAAACTGGATAACAGGATTACTTAATGACTATAAAAGATGCATTTACACACGCACATACACACGCACACGCGGGCGCGCGCACACACACACACCTCAATTCAATGCATTGTTTAGTGTTGTTGCAGAAGGCTACAACAAGGTGTCAAAGCAGTGGTGCCTTCAGAAGTGCCTTAAACACATCAATCCAGCGGAACGCGATCCATATTTTATACACAATCGCTTGAAATGCATATAACTTTACAAACATACACAGGATAGTGATCTGACTTAGGACAGCATGAGCACGCAGCTCTTTGCATGTGCGAGCGAAAGAGAGACAGAGAGCGGCGCCATGATGCAGATGATTATATTTTAAATGCGAGGGATAGTTAGTTTGCCTCAGCTCGCTTGAAATGCATAAAACTGAACAAATACATGAGGATTTGTGTTCGCACTTCGGACAGATGCGTGAGCGCGTGCACGTGAGAGAGGTACAGTGAGACAGACGTGGATGAGAGAGTGCATGACGTGGATGAGAGAGTGCATGTATCTTTGCGCTCACCGTGAACAGTGTGTTGACAAAACTTCCAAAATTACAGTTCTCTGGTCACATAAAAGTCATGTGAGACCTGCTCGGAACTAAGTGCTTAGCGTCGAATTTCTTAATTTTTTCGCTGACGAAAGCAGAGTCGTGGAGAGCCGCTTCGCCATGGTTTCAGTGTTTTGGAGGGGGTCTGAAACGACGGCAGGGGGCGTGTCGTCCAGATTTACTTCCCCCGGTCTGCATTTCCCCCAGACATACGTTCGTCTCCCACACAAAAACATAATTTTATTCAAAATATGTAAAATTCCGCAAAATTCCACGTTCATACTAGATTCTGTGTTAATTAGTCAATTCCGCGATTCCGTCCGCGATTCCGTGATCGCGGAAATTATAGGGCCCACACATTCTTTACTGTATGACTTAAATATACACGCATTCGTATGAAATACAACAGTTCTTCACTGATGAGCAGAGAGTAATTTTATTGAGAGATGAATTAGGATACTGTAGCTTTAAGACGTGAGAGAGAGATCGCTCTGTTCACATGCACTGATGACAGGCTGCTGTGTGTGCGCGCGTCAGGTGTACGCGGACAAGAGCAGCTGTGAGGAAAATGGAAGTTTAAACCTTCAAAACGAATGCAAGTAATAAACTTTCGACATGAGGATGCAATTGTCCGCGATAGATATGTGTTGTGTATGCTGTTTGATAGGGATGTGAAGACTCATCGCGCTGAGGACCGGAGCGCGTCCTCATAGAAAATACGCATATCTTTGTAAAGGCAGAGAGAGAAATCCAAATCTGCACGTCACACATGAGCAACGGGTTACAAAATGCTCGCACTGTGTAAAATGGTCTCTAATTGCAGCCGCATCAGGAACGCTATGATGACAAAAGTAAACAGAAAGATCGGCTCACGAGATCGGCAAATTTAGCAAGTGCCGATCGCGTCATTTAATGCCGTTATCGGCCGATTACGATCGGCGGCCGATCGATCGGAGCATCCCTAGAAAAAATATCCAAACTCGCTTATTTTTTAGCGCGATGCTAACAATCTAATCTGATTTAATGAATTATGCTAAGCTATGCTAAAAGTGGAAGTGCCAAACCCGGAGATCGGCTGAATAGATTCCAAAACAGTAAAAATCAAGTGTTTAACTCTAGAGGAGCTGGAAAATTAGTATATTTTCAAAAAAAGTGGAGTGTCCCTTTTACATGGGTGTCTATGGGGATTGACTCCCTTTTGGAGCCAGCCTCTAGACGCCCGTCGATGAATTGCAGTTTAAGTCACTTTAATGTCGAAAAGGTTGCCCCTCAGTCCGGACGTGCGTGAGACAGAGACCTCCGACGTCTTCATGCAGCTTCAAACCATACTCAAGCATGTAGTACAAATAATTTGCCATACAAATGATTACCACACTGCGCATTAACAAATATTTGTTTCGTTTAATTGATAAAATGAATCAGTCATAAATTCTTTGGTTAATGCTTAATATGAACATTCCTAGACTAGACCTTTTCCATTTAAAAAGAACATAAAAAGCATGAAACCTATTATCTATAACATAACCTAAAAGCCACAATACTCCAATAATGTTTTTTAATAAAGAACTATTTCAAATAGATTTTGAATAAAATCATTTTGAATAAATGCAAAAACACAACATGCAGGCAGGGTCATTACCACGACACGTCTCCAATTCATGAGCTCTAACTCCAGCAGCAGACCTTATTAAATACTCTTTCATAGCATCAACACGGGGTAAAAATCTATAATTAAATAAGTACAATAGGATACCTAACAGGAAGCACTGTAGCCCTGTGTCTATGACCGAAAATGGTCCAAGCCCTAATGACTGACTAAACCACCTGGGCTGTAATGACAGGCTGATGGTTTGGTTTTAATGACAGCGTGCAATGCACCAGCTAACCTGAGCTGAACCACCTCCTCTCATTGTATCCGTAATAACCTTCCTCTTGAGCCCCCCTTCAATACCGCTTCAGTCAAATGACACTTCCAGCGCAGTGAACTGAGGCTAGAAGCCCTGCTTCAGTGCGTGCCGCTATCACATCCCGCACCGCTATTCTACCCTGAGAGCTCTTCATGAAGCCTTCAGCGCACCGCCGCCCGCCACCCTGCCTCATTAGAGCTCCTTCTTGCTCCGTCTAAAGGATTATACAAGCAAATCTCATTGTGGCAACACTTGAGAAGGAGATAAGGAAAGTCATTTTCTTTGAAGGAGACGCGGGCAGGAGGCGGAGTGATTAATGGGCGTGATATATCGCTTTACGTGTGATTAATTCTCAGTTGCACTTGTTTGATTGGCATGATTCTGACCCTTGTATGTATTGACAGAGCAAGTTGAGTACGTGCTCACGGTAATGAATGGGGTGAATGGCAGACCGCATTCCACTCCAAGCTAAGACTGACAGTTTTATTGTTTATTGGGGTTTTCATAGACGTAACATATGGCAGACTAAGTGTGTGTGGTTTAAGGCAACTCAAAAGTAGTAAGCACAGCCTCTAACTGCCAAATAACTAAAAGTTACCCGAGTAAAATTGATGTTTAGTTTGAGTATCTTCCAAACTCTGTCTGGTCATCTGTATCTCTCAACATAAAGTCTAAAAATGGATCTCTTCCGAGAAAACTTTACCTGAATGTGTTGAATGCACATGACTGTACAAATATGTATAAATAGAACAAAATATAAAGCAATTTCTGTCTCAAAATGTTGACACTAAAATGTAAGATAAAAATATATTTGTATAGCACCTTTCATTATTGACAAATCACGTTTTACTTAATTTTGTGAATAAAAGCATCCGCTAAAAGCAGATGCTTTGCAATATTGCTGGTGACACTCATCTTGCAACTTAATAGTTTGTCACAATAATTACACTAAGCTTCAATTTTTTCTGATTTTGCAAAATCCAGCAACACTTCAGAGCACAAGTATTCGAGCAGAAGGTCTTGCACACTGTACTCACTGTACGTTTTCTTAAAAAATGCAATTGAATATGGGGGATATTTATGTAATGTTATGCAATGAAATTGTGCGAACTTGCAAAAACTCTGGAAACTTGCAAAAACTGCGGGAACTTGCAAAAACTGCGGGAACTAAACTGCGGGAACTTGCAAAAACTGTGGGAACTGTTTGCAGCTTTTGCAGATTTTCAACGATGTTCACATCACAATCACATCACGTCACTTCATAACGTTTCCATTGCAACAGTGGACATGGCTGCACTTGTGTGAAGTATATGTAACATTTTTCAACTTTCTGCTAAGATATATGTGACTTTTGCTACGAAAATGCGGGGTTATGAAATCATGCAAGCCCCGCATATTTTGCGCATGGATATCTGCAAGTTATGCTGTGAAAGTGCGGCATATTTGCCCCCCCCCCCCCCCCCTGCATAAATATGCAGACTTTGGCTGATTATGCGTTGAATCACTTGATCACATAATCGCATTTTTTTGAAGGGACTGGTTAAGTGAAATCGAATTTTTGACTTTATAACAAGGATCCAATTCCAACCCTACATGGCAACTGATGAAATCTGCAATGCGGAGCACATATACGCAGCTGTCGCTTGCTCTGGTGTGCATAAAATAAAAACTAAATAAAAACAAAAAATATTCAGAGTCACATTGTGTTACATGCTCTTTTTGGTGCGCCTTATAACATTGAGTTGCAAAACGCTCGCGGAGGCGCCCGCAACCAATGCCCGCAACCAATGCCCTGTTCGGGTCGCAGCAAACGTGCCCAGTGTAAAAACCACCTTATTCAACAGTTTCTACAATTGGTAGAGCATTGTGTTAAGGCTGGATTTACACTGCAAATCTTGATGCATAATTCCGATTTGTTGTGAAAAAAATTTAATGTCCGCAACAATGCTTTTAACTCTCATTTTAATAAAGCAGCAACGCTTCGACCCTACTGGGTCTTCTTCAGGCCTGAAGAACAGTTCCGATGTGTTGCCTACAGAAGATCCGGGTTTTTTTTTTTTTTTTTGATCACCCACTTACATTATCTTTTAACAGTGACTTGTATCCGATATCTGCATTTACACTAAACACTTGGCAAAACAAATCAAGTTGATGAGTTGATTTTCAATGATGCACGACACGTCTTGAGATTGGTTTTAGAAGGTGTCCAGCATCAGATTTTTAAAAAGCCCTTGAAGCCAATTTTTTTGCACATATAAGATTAAGGTCGGTATAACCATTATTTTTAGAGGATTTAAAACATATTTCCTATAGAATTATAAAAAATATTTTACATTAACATTATAACAAATGATCATTACCACAACATGATATTACATTAAATATGCATTTACAAACTCATGTTTCGGTTATGAGAACTAAAAAGTTGTGTAGGTACTATGACAAACAAAATTTCAACTTTTATCTGGAGAGAAAAAATAAGAACTGCTTACCTGGTAGCCATCTTGAGTGTCACAGTTAAAGGAACAGTATGTAAGAAATTTTTATCAATTAATCATAAAATGGCCCTGATATGTCACTAGACATTAAGAAATTATTTTCATTTCAAATACTTATATCACTGACAACAGTGTTATGGCCAGGATATTGTCATTTAAAAAGTGGAGTTGCAGCCCTCAACTGATGTTTATGTTGTCATTTTGTGCATTTTCGACCAGTTGTGTGATTGCAGTACCAGTTTTAGCCACAAGTTTTGTGATTGCAATACCAGTTTTGGCCACAATCCTGCATACTGTTCCTTTAATTATGGAAAATTCCTTTTTTTTTTAAATGTTAGTTCTTTGAGGGCTTATACAATGATTGAAAAATTGTTGCAGAGGATGAGAAAATTGGTTTTGGACACATTTATATTCCTTATTATTGTCTCTACATTTACCAATGATCACTAAATACCACATGTTTCTTTACTGTAAATGTTTATAGTATAACATGCACTCAAGCTTTTTATTTTTTAGATTTTTTAATTATAAATATTTCCATGTCAAAGAACCCAAATCCAGCCATGGACACGTTGCGCTAATGAAATGTTCCCCTTAAATGTGGGAAAAAAACAAAATTGGTTTGTATGATGTCATTTAAAATCATGTGCAAAATAGTACATGAAGAGATGTTTGTAACTGTATGCTTCTTATTTTGATACTCTTACTTTGCATTTACTTTTTTATCAAAATGTTTCATGACACCTGGTAAGCCTAATTTCGCGAGAATCACCCATTTGGGAATGATGGGACAGCTTCTGGGCAAACCCAGCAAACTCAACTCTCTGAACAGCCTCGCCATCCTTCAAACGATCCGCTTTTCTCTCGGTTCGATGTTTGTCACTACTCTCAATGCCCTGAATGACATGTGCAATGATGACAGGCAGCAAATCCTATCAAAAGCTGTCTCATACCCCTCTGGCCTTGTAAAAAACACAAAGTGAAAGCTTAAAGCAGCCAAAGTGCCACATCTGCATCTCGCACAACCATCGAAGGCTGCGCATGAACAAGACGACAAAGTAAGTAACAAGAAGTTAATTAATACGTCGACACAAATGTGTGTGTGGAACCTGAGCGCTGGCTATTTGTCAGCCAACTTGCTGTGCAAGCTGTTGTCTGTGTGTCTCACACACACATCTCCCTCTCTCGCTTTACTTTTTCATTGCAGTGTATGCAAGAGTACGTACTGTATAAGGGGTGGGGAGGGAGAGAGAGATTTGTTCGGTATGTCAGCCTGACTTGGCAGAAATTGATCTTGTGTATGCATTAGCAGATTGCCTGTTGATGAGATGGGGATTTATAATTCACCGACTGATGGCAGTGATCTAGCTATATAAATAAATGAAAATGTGCACTGTTTAGCTTTCACATGACAATATAAACTTGTTTGTATGCCTTTCAGTGTTTGCAGATGTCTGTGGGAATATCTCTACACTCCACTAAAGATGCTCAGCTGAACGGCTGGCTCTAAGTCACTAAAGACTTGATGGCTCTAAGACAGGATCCAAACATGTCATTCACACGCGTCTACTAATCAAAACCTCTTATATTCTTCGAATGAAACTTCCAGTATCATCATATTTTTGCCATAGCTGAAAGGCAAAGAAATAAACACAATAACACAAGCACAAATTCAGGCAGGTGCATATATAGGAATTGACTTAAAATAAACCTAGCCTAAGAAATAATACTATACTGCATCTTTGTAGTGACAGACAGTCCCATGCCAGCCACATCCATGGGTGATTCTCATGAAACCATTGAAACACCACGGCACTAAAGATTTTAGCTTTAAAATGTGTAATATAGTAACATTAAAAAGCATCAGAATTAACACAATACTGTGTTCTACCTTGCACAATGTGTGATTTCAACATAAGAATTACATTTTTGGAAATTTTATCTCATTTTCTGCTGAAATTCTCATTACCGCAATGTGTCCGGCTGTGTTTGAACATGCGTTATGTTGTAATTTAATCAAATTAACACAAAAATATTAAGAAAAAAAATAAATGGATGTTTTGCTAGACTACTTTAGATGACAGAAAAAATATTTACTGACTATTCATGTATAATAATAATGAAGAAAAATTAGGAAAATGATGTGTCCATGCCTGATGTTCTCATCCTCCGCAACACTTTTTGAGAACAGTTTAAGCACACATACAGAATTTTAATAAAGTTTGATTTTGAGTGACCAAGCACATGGACCACTTACTTTAAGATGGCTACCAGGTAAGATCATTTTTTTACAGTTAATTTGAAATATTGTCTTGTCAGAATGCTTACACGACATTTTGATTATCATTACCGCAACAGATGCTTATTAAATGTTAATTTAATTAATAGAAGCATAATACTTTGATTTTAAATGCATGTGCAGAATCTCCAAATTATGTTCTTTCAGGTTTGTCATGTCATTTTGAAAATATCTCAGTGTTGATGTTTTCTGACTGTTGTGGTAATGAGATTTTTTTAGGACTAATTTTTAAATTATGTTACAAAAAGTGTTAAATGATAAGTAAAAGTTTTTAAATTAATGTTCCCATTTACTCCAGACTTTGTTTTTCAATGTCTGGTGGGAAAAAAAGTAAATTTAAGCAAATTTAAACATTTTCATGCTTGACATTTTTAAAACCAAGTTTTCGTGAGAATCACCCCCATACTCATTTACGTTGAAGTGTGCATCCTCTTCAAATTGTACGAGCTCCAGGCGATGCGGCAACCTAAGTCACACAAGCCAAGAAAAGAAGGGACATAATATCATTTCATATCAATCACGGGCCCATGCATCGAGGAGTATTGGGAAACATTGGATCACTGCCTAAGAAAGTCGATATAAGTTTGTATGATTATAAAACTAATTTACACCCCTAATTTCCATAAAAATTCTTGTAATACTACATTGTAGCCCTACACTGTTGTGGTTTATAGACCAATTGCATATACAGTAGTTAAGTGCACTACAGCTGTGCGAGTGTGCACAGTCAGTGATTCGGCTTTATGGATAAACGCTCCCCACTCACCCTGTGTTTCCTGATCAATAACTGTAATATAATCGATTGGCAAAGCGTGCATTAATGTTAGGGCTTCTGGAAATGCAGTTAAACAGACCCCTTTACTTAGACCCCTTTACTTACTGGAAGTCTTTTCAAAATGGTTCAGCATACTGTAGAATATATACCTAGGTAGGTATCTATTATGAATGATATCGAAAGTGATTTACTTCAAAGACAAAATGTAGCTAATGTATGTACCGTAGAAAAGGCATCAATAAAAGATACTTAAGACATGTCAATGACTTTCAAAAACACTTTTGAAGTTTGAGAATCTAAAACTAAGACAAGACCCATTTCTCGACAGTTCTCACATTCCTATTCCGATTCTCTTTGTCCCTCCGACTTTTTATCTCCAGATGCCTCATGGTCCCCAGCACCCCGGCCAGGTCATTATTCTGACTTGCTGGGCCAGAACCAGCATGCTCAGTGACAATGCATCCAAAAGGGCTCTAAAGCTTGCTATGGGTTTTAAAACTTCAGTTTGAGGGCCACCCTTTGGGCAGAATGAGAGCATTCATGTGTGTGTTGGTTTCTCCCCTGCCAACTCTCCCTTTAAGCTGCTCTAGATTGTCCCATTGTCTTTCCTCTACTGTTCTCCCTGCAGAAAAGCATGACTCCTAAGTAAAGCTGTGCTAATATGTGACCTAGAAATCTCGTGTTTTTTACAGTTACAGTATAAAGGAAGCATTTTCATTACTTTAAAAGTATGCACATTTCCATTACCCTATATTCTGCACAAATTGAAATTGATAAATTTCTCAAAAACATCTATATATCTATATCCATATATACGTATACATACATACATGCATACATACATACACACACATAGGGCCGTTTGAAACAGACCCAGTTCGAAAAAGGAATATATTATGACAATTACAGATTGGGTGTACAGATGTTAGAAACAAATCGAAATTCACATATTGCTTTAACTCCTAGACTTTGTAGGTAGATTAGATTCAAAACAATCAAGTGCTATGCAAGTATTATGCACTAAATTTGTTCATCCCCTGTTACATTTATGCTTAGAGTCATCTATCTTTCTGCTTGATGTTTTTAGAATATGAAAATGCAAAGCACATCTTAGGCTGTAACATGGCCGAGTACAGCGTAACCCATAAATAAGCACCACGTAATGAATGTATTAATTATCTGCTAAAAATAAAATACATTAAAACTGGCCACTGGTGTACAGCAATGTAATTGGCCATAGTCTGACCAATAGCCAAGCAAAAAACTGATGGCAGTACTAGAAAGAAAATTTCAATTATTAAAGTAAAACATTGTGTACTTATTTTAAATATTGTTATTAGTAAATTAATTTAGATAAAAAGTAAAAAAGCCTAATGACAGTAAACAGCCCAGAGCAAAAATGTAATTGTCTTATTTTTCCCATGGTGATGTATTTCGAGTGAAACGGCTTTTGAAATTGAAAAAAAGGTAGGGCTGGACTTGATATGTTCATCAAAAATGATATTACGCACTGCAGGCGTAGTGATATTACGCACTGCCCGAAAATAGTCCCCTTGGTTACTTTCAATGGCAGGGGACTATTTTCGGGCAGTGCGTAATATCACTACGCCTGCTGCAGCCATGTTACAGCAGCAAAGTCCTTGATTATTACGCCAGAATGAGAGTATAGTCCTAACTATTTCTGCCTAGAAAATTGCAACTTTAAATTTTCTGTTGGTCTTACTACACATGTAATACAGAAGAGTTATGTTTTAAATAGAAAAAATATTGATTTGGTTAATTTTTAGTGCAATGCTAATGGTCCAATCAGATTCAATGGATTGTGCCAAGCCATGCCAAAAGTGCTAGCCAGACCCAGAGATCAGCTGAATGGATTCCAAAACGGCAAAAATCAAATGTTTAACTCCAGGGGAGCTGGAAAATGAGCATACCCTCAAAAAAAGTGGAATGTCCCTTTAATACCTACGTAAAATATTGAATTGGATCTCATTGTATATAAACATAAATTTAAGATATCAACTAGATACAGTTTATGTATATTTATTCAGATTGAGCTGCAGTAGAAGATATGATTTGAAATTATGCAAGTGTATATACAGTCTTGTTCAAAATAATAGCAGTACAATGTGACTAACCGGAATAATCAAGGTTTTTAGTATATTTTTTTTATTGCTACGTGGCAAACAAGTTACCAGTAGGTTCAGTAGATTCTCAGAAAACAAATGAGACCCAGCATTCATGATATGCACGCGCTTAAGGCTGTGCAGTTGGGCAATTAGTTGAATTAGTTGAAAGGGGTGTGTTCAAAAAAAATAGCAGTGTAGCATTCAATCACTGAGGTTATCAATTTTGTGAAGAAACAGGTGTGAATCAGGTGGCCCCTATTTAAGGATGAAGCCAACACTTGTTGAACATGCATTTGAAAGCTGAGGAAAATGGGTCGTTCAAGACATTGTTCAGAAGAACAGCGTACTTTGATTAAAAAGTTGATTGGAGAGGGGAAAACCTATAAAGAGGTGCAAAAAATGATAGGCTGTTCAGCTAAAATGATCTCCAATGCCTTAAAATGGAGAGCAAAACCAGAGAGACGTGGAAGAAAACGGAAGCCAACCATCAAAATGGATAGAAGAATAACCAGAATGGCAAAGGCTCAGCCAATGATCACCTCCAGGATGATCAAAGACAGTCTGGAGTTACCTGTAAGTACTGTGACAGTTAGAAGACGTCTGTGTGAAGCTAATCTATTTTCAAGAATCCCCCGCAAAGTCCCTCTGTTAAAAAAAAGGCATGTGCAGAAGAGGTTACAATTTGCCAAAGAACACATCAACTGGCCTAAAGAGAAATGGAGGAACATTTTGTGGACTGATGAGAGTAAAATTGTTCTTTTTGGGTCCAAGGGCCACAGGCAGTTTGTGAGACGACCCCCAAACTCTGAATTCAAGCCACAGTACACAGTGAAGACAGTGAAGCATGGAGGTGCAAGCATCATGATATGGGCATGTTTCTCCTACTATGGTGTTGGGCATATTTATCGCATACCAGGGATCATGGATCAGTTTGCATATGTTAAAATACTTGAAGAGGTCATGTTGCCCTATGCTGAAGAGGACATGCCCTTGAAATGGTTGTTTCAACAAGACAATGACCCAAAACACACTAGTAAACGGGCAAAGTCTTGGTTCCAAACCAACAAAATTAATGTTATGTAATGCCCAGCCCAATCTCCAGACCTTAATCCAATTGAGAACTTGTGGGGTGATATCAAAAATGCTGTTTCTGAACCAAAACCAAGAAATGTGAATGAATTGTGGAATGTTGTTAAAGAATCATGGAGTGGAATAACAGCTGAGAGGTGCCACAAGTTGGTTGACTCCATGCCACACAGATGTCAAGCAGTTTTAAAAAACTGTGGTCAAACAACTAAATATTAGTTTAGTGATTCACAGGATTGCTAAATCCCAGAAAAAAAAATGTTTGTACAAAATAGTTTTGAGTTTGTACAGTCAAAGGTAGACACTGCTATTTTTTTGAACACACCCCTTTCAACTAATTGCCCAATTGCACAGCCTTAAGAGCGTGCATATCATGAATGCTGGGTCTCATTTGTTTTCTGAGAATCTACTGAACCTACTGGTAACTTGTTTGCCACGTAGCAATAAAAAATATACTAAAAACCTTGATTATTCTGGTTAGTCACATTGTACTGCTATTATTTTGAACAAGACTGTAAGTATACAAGTGGTTTTCAATGTTAATGAAGCCACCTAAAGTCAACCGTAGAAAGCATTGTCTATAGAATCAGCTCTTTTTTAATCCAGGTGTCTTTGTGTTTTTGGTCCTCTCCCAGGATATCATTAACATTTTAAATCCCTCAAATAAAATGTCTCAACCTGTGTTGGAGATACTCTAGAGATGAGGCAATTGCATTATCCTGGTGGCAATTTTGCCTTTATTCCCCCTTACAGAAAGAAATTTCAAACAGAATTTAGTTTTACTCCTTTCGGTCCCTATTCAACCTCAGGGGAAACCTGCCTGTAGAAACAAAACAAATCAAAACAACCTGAACACTATTCTTGTGGCTTATTCAAACACTGATTCATTTTCTATAACATTTATGGTTGCATTACAATTTCATATAAGTTCACCACATCATTTCGAATGTAGTCCTATATTACCTTTGCAAAAGGACTAGAAAATGAAATTGGCCAATCAATCCGAATAAACAAACAAACAAAAAAATTAAATGAAAAATTAAATACATTTCGACGTTTAATACTTAATGAAAGCACGCGCTTCTCGTTCCCTCTCTCACACAGAACCTTGTTGACAGCATAACCCTGCTAGGGATAGTTCACCCAATAATGAAAATTCTGTCATCATTTACCCACCCTGTAAAAAGAATAATATGGTCTTCTACTTGGTAGTCCATAGGTACTTTGTGGTTACCATCATTTTTTTTAAATATCTTCTTTTGTGTTCATTAAAATAAAGACACTCATACAGGTTTAAAACAACATAAGGGTGAGTAAATTATGACAAAGTTTTGCTATGGAAAAGCAATGTTACTTCAAAAATAGCAATGCTGCCACCTCACTTTTGAGAAATGTAGTTAAACTAATAACATTCTTATTTAGTAGTAACGCTTCTGCCCAGTGTTGCTGAGGGGCAAAATGGACATAGATAATATGATAGTCTCTTACTCGCACACACAATCTTACTAATAAGTGTTTTAAAACAGCCCATTTCTGCCAGTAGCTCTATAAAGTGATCCTTACGAATTACTAACAGAGCTTTGGTGGTGACCAGTGTGCTAGCAACCTACTTGACTTCAACTGAACTGAAATCAGATTGCACAAAATAAGTACAGTACTGTATGTTTTACAATATACGCACATATTCCCAAAAGCTAACATTTTCGTCTGCATGCTTTGTGAATAGAGATTCACACACGCGCACACACATACACTTTAAGATGACATTTTCTCCCATTCTTCCTTATAGTACACGCTTAACCTGTACTTAACCTCCCCTGAGCATACAGCTGTGTAGGCCACAGGTGCAGGAATTGAAAGACGCCAAAGAATTGCCAAGGGTAAGAAGGTCAGATCCCGTAAATAGCTGTATCAGGTCTGTGTAAAACCACAACACACTATCCTCATTTTTCTCCCCTCCATGTCCTAACAGCCACGACACAAGAAGATACCAGCGACAGGCAATTCATCTGTCCATGCTCGGTGCAGAAATGCTGTGCGACGCCACACTATCAATCACAAATCACAATCAGTTAGAACGGTAACCGGATTAACTTTTGACTTACTTACTGCACTGCCACAAGACAAGACTGTCAGTCAGGTTTGACTCTAGATTAAGCAACTGTAGATGTGTGCGTTACCAATAAAGCATAGTTTTCGGCTTTTACGGATGTTGTGCTGCTTCAACAATCTTTAAAGATTTAACATTTACTAGAAAAGCAACTCTTTCCTATAAATCTTGATTACCACCTGTTTTTTATTGTAAATTAAAAGTGTCAACACATTAATGAATACATAAATGATTACATTATTTAACATTTGCAAGAAACACAACTGTTGGTAGTTAAAGATAAAAAGCACAATGCCAGACAGCTGCACAGATGGCTAAGTTTGTGTCAGCACAACATTAAGGACTAAAATTTATTGAAACATTCCCACAAATAAGCAAAGCAATGATAAAACAAAGTATTAAAATGCACTCTTTTGCTTCACACATTCTTCACCTGAAGTTTCTTATGGGTGATTCTCACGAAAACTTGGTTTTAAAAATGTCAAGCTTGAAAATGTAAAAATTGCTTAAATTTACTTTTTTTCCCACCAGACATTGAAAAACAAAGTCTGGAGTACATGGGAACATTAATTTAAAAACTTTTACTTATCATTAAACACTTTTTATAACATAAATTAAAAAATTAGTCCTAAGAAACCTCATTACCGCAACAGTCAGAAAACATCAACACTGACATATTTTCAAAATGACATGACAAACCTGAAAGAACATAATTTGGAGATTCTGCACATGCATTTAAAATCAAAGTATTATGCTTCTATTAATTAAATTAACATTTAATAAGCATCTGTTGCGGTAATGATAATCAAAATGTAGTGTAAGCATTCTGACAAAACAATATTTCAAATTAACTGTAAAAAAATGATCTTCCCTGGTAGCCATCTTGAAGTAACTGGTCCATGTGCTTGGCCACTCAAAATCAAACTTTATCAAAATTCTGTATGTGTGCTTAAACTGTTCTCAAAAAGTGTTGCGGAGGATGAGAACATCAGGCATGGATACATCATTTTCCTATTTTTTCTTCATTATTATTATACATGAATATTCAGTAAATATTTTTTCTGTCATCTAAAGTAGTCTAGCAAAACATCCATTTATTTTTTTTTTTCTTAATATTTTTGTGTTAATTTGAATAAATTACAACATAACGCATGTTCAAACACAGCCGGACACATTGCGGTAATGAGAATTTCAGCAGAAAATGAGATAAAATTTACAATTATAAATTCTTATGTTGAAATCACACATTTTGCAAGGTAGAACACAGTATTGTGTTAATTCTGATGCTTTTTAATGTTACTATATTACACATTTTAAAGCTGAAATCATTAGTGCCGTGGTGTTTCAATGGTTTCGTGAGAATCACCCTTATATCACGGTTGGCCTGGACATGCAAGTCGATGTCAACCAATCCAAGAGTGTCATCACAACACAATAATTATTTCAAAATTTTCATAAATAAATAAAATAATCACACTTTGAGCACGTTCATGATGGCATCATTGAATTGAATTAAAGTAAATAAATAAATCTACTGAGACAAGTAGTTAGCAAAGATTAAAAGAAATTAATTAAACGTACAGTCTCTAACAATGTTTTTGATAATAAATCTAAACATGAGACTATTAAAACATTTGTTTTACAATCCCAAGGAAATAAAGCTAGCTTAATGGGATCTCATCAGGCAATTATATAGCCAAACAAAAAATGCATTAAAATCAGCAGGAATTTACAATCTTGCCTAATTGTTTAAAATCATACTCTTGAATATCACATTGTGACTATAACAAGTCTGGTGGGATTATTTTTCCCCCACTGTAAATCAAATGCGGTATAGTTGATGCACTGCTTAGTCTGACTGTATATATCAAAATTAAATAGTTTTATTGCATAAAAATAGTTAACATTCATGGATTGTAACTTACAGAGCTAAATATATAGGCTAGTGCAAGCAGAGCAGATTAAAAGTAGTAATAGTGCTGAGCAACACTTGAAATAAAATGATGATGGCGGGCATAAGACGATCCATCTGCTGTTGGCACAAAAACTTCTAGCTGCAGACAAACATTTACAAAACTGTGAATACCTAATCAGCAAAAACAAAGCTTAAGATCCTGATTTGTATTTCAAAAAATGTAAAACGACACTAAATTATAAATAAACATAAATAAAATGCTACCCACAGCAAAACCAAACGGGTAGTTGACATATAGATATCGATATATTATTGGTTTCTTTAACATCAAGATTTTCGTTTAAAATTAATATAAAGGAAGTGGTTTTAGATGCTATACTGTAATCGTGTTGAAGGTTTAATGCATGGAAAATAAATAAATAAACACCCTGACTTTTAAAGGGGACATATCATGAAAATCTGACTTTTTATGTTAAAGTGCTATAATTGGGTCCCCAGTGCTTCTATTAACCTAGAAAATGTCAAAATGAACAACCCAGTAACTTAGTTTTGGTAAACCATTCTTTGCAAACATGGTCATTAAAAAAATGTGGCTCCCTTTGTGATGTCAGAAGGTAATAATCCTACCCCTTAATCTGCACTATCCAACCACAGCACTGCCATATAGTGCAGAGATCAGCTCATTTGCATTTAAAAGGACACACCCAAAATGGCACATTTTTTGCTCACACTTACAAAATGGAACTTTTAACATGCTAAAATAAATTATCTATATGGTACTTTGATCTAGAATTTCACATACATACTCTGGGGACACCGAAGATTTATTTGACATCTTAAAAAAAGTATTGTGAAATGTCCCCTTTAAAAGTGCAGTGTGTAAATTTTAGCAGCATCTAGTGGTGAGGTTATGAATTGCAACCGACTGCTTAGTCCACTGCTCACCCCTCGCACCCAAAAAACTTGTAATCGTCAGAGACAACTTAGTAAAAAAAAGTTTGTCCGTTAAGGGCTTCTGTAGAAACATGGCGGCACAAAATGGCAGCTTCCACGTAAAGGGACCCTCGGTTTATGTAGATAAAACTTCTCATTCTAAGGTAATAAAAACATAATGGTTCATTATAAAAAGGTCTTTATTAACCCCTGATAATATAGTTTTGTATATTATTTTGAATTTCTGTCAAGAGGTCCTTCTAAAAATTACACACTGCACCTTTAAAACAGTACAATGCCTTTTCACAGACTGTCCTGAACCTTTTCACCTAGTCAAATTCAGTAGGTGCACCTAGACAATTGCATGTTGGACCAAGATGGCCGTGTACATATTTCTAAAGACACTTTTCAATTAACTTTATACATAATTTGTTAAAGCAATAGCTGCCTAGAATATAACGGCAGATGTGCAATGATTTGATTTATAACAATATAATTTAATGAGAGATATTCAACACTGGGGGCACACTAGACAATATTTCCACATCTCTCTTGAAATTGCATGATGAAATGAAGAAAGTTTGAAAACACATTATTATTCATGAAATTCCAGTACTTATATTTTTAAGCATTTAAAACATCTTAACATCACGTCCACAGCGTAGATATAAAGCCAGGACCAGAAAGAAAGAAAGAACAAACGCTCAGATCCACCCATCACATTTTAAAAAGCATCCGTGCAACTTTGCCATAAAAAGCCATACAATGCTGACCATACATCGAAAGGCCTCGCATAAAGGTCTTTTCCACTCAAAAATAGAAAAGATCATTTTCTAATGATACTAGATGGGTCAAAGGTTGAATGGAAATCTTTCTTCACCGCTAACAAGGCTACTTTATATTCCAGTGTCATGAGGTAATGATTGCAACAAGTTTCTCCACATGCAGCCCAAGCTAAAAATAGCTTAGAAACAGTGTGACCACTAATGTGGACAAGGCCTTGTAGAAGATCCGGTCTGGCAAAACACACCCACGCACGCATGCCACTTGTGCCCTGAAGTATATACTTGCTGTTAATAAGTGCAACAGATGATTACACATATGTGGTCCTTCGTCCACATACTGTATACCCAGATCCTGCACTTCAGGTAAACTAAAAATGCCTATTTGTAGAGAGGGCCTTTCAGGAGCTCAAGAGGTTATGTACGTCATACAAAGAGTTTACCTGGAAACAGAAGGGGAAAAACAAGAACGTCTAAAACAATGCACTAAAAAGATATTAGCATCTATCCCTCTTACCTACACTTGTGATCATACATTAACTTCTGCTTATGGTATACTGTTGCACATCAAACCTCATTTGTCCAGGCTGAGACAAAATAGTCTAATCCTGGCTTACTTACACGGCAAGACTTGCCAGCACCACTTCTTTTAATGTTGTTTCTACAGTCGCTTACACAAACAAAAATAAGCCTTGTCTTCTGCTCCAGACAGTAATCTTCAGGAGGAAAGACTAGCAGTGCCGGTGTTACACAAAAGTATTAGGTTTCTCGCTGAAGCCTATTGGCCAGAGCCCATGTTAAATTATATGCATGCGTGTTTACAAAGAATCGGATTAGCTATGATCAAAGAATGTTCCTGGATATTTAGAGCAGGGCAGTATTGCTGCAGTAATGCTTATTTAAAAAAAAAGTCATATCCATGGTGACAGCATCACTTCAGTCTGTCAATAAGAGTGGGTCAGTTAATCTAGCATGTACTGTAACTGTATGACAGCCACTCTGAATGCCATGTTGGTACTACTGAAAATTCAGGACTATCTCATTTTCCAGATTGATGGCATGCAGGCACACAAATGCACACACATTCCCTGTCAATCCAACCAACGGCATAATGTGATGTCAGTCTTCTGTGCAATTCACCAGGGACGGGGCAGACTGACTTGTCCGGTCATCATTTGTCGCTCTCTGCAATTCTCTTATCTGCTTTTGTTCTTCCCTGTATTTTATTTACTCCGGTGTACATTTTAGCTGGAAACATTTTTCACGTCCCTGTGGATTTGTCAGGCACCCGTATCTTGCTCTACCAAAGGCACGAGCTTCAGAGAAGGATTATTCCGACACCTCTTTCTCTCCCTTCTGTTAATTCATAATGCTTTTTAAATCTCCCAGGCAAACTTGCACGCCAGTTCGGTTAAATTCACATTCCGCTCATTTCCCCCAATGACAAACCTTTGTGTCGCATCTGTGCGACGCAATTAGCACATAATAGATTGCGAATATTCGCAAGCCAAAGATGCACTGTGTTTGGAAGAATGGATGGTAGCGAGGTTATACATATTTGTAACAAGTAATAATGTTTTGCAATTACCAGCTTTGTGGTAATGTCGTAATGCCACCTGATGACACAGCTGCATAATCAGTGATTCTCTCCAGTCTTTGGCAAATGGACATCACAGGGAGCACTTAGAGCAGACTTAATGGAGCGTGTATGACCCTGGAAACACAATTACAAATGTGTACTGATTTCCACAGCTCCACATATGACAGCAAACAAACCTAGCATTAATCCTAATGGCTTTCCCTGTCTAGAAAATCGTCCGGTTTTTATAACCGTTCTTCTGGCGTGCAAAATGCACGTTAGAGAACATTATGTTAGCCAAAAAGGTTAGTTGGAAACCCACACACAAAATAGACAACAGTCTAAAAGGCTGTTTAATCAAATCTGATGTATATATAATAGGGGTGTAACGGTACGTGTATTCGAACCGGACCGTTTCGGTTCAGGGCTTTCGGCACGGTGCACACGTGCACCGAAAGGCCGAATGCATTTTGTGTGCGCCTGTGCGGAACATAATACGTGCGTTTCCGCACGAACATATTAAGTGGCGGAAGTCTCCTCGTTCAGCGCAAGTCTTCTGTCAAACATATAACATAATTCGGCCCGCAGAAAGATTTTTATTTACTTAGTTGTATATCCGTTTGATTATTGATGTAAACGTTTACGTGTCGTATCTAAAAGCGCATGTTAAACGCGCTGCTTTGTTCTTTCAAAAGTGCGTGAGAGGATGCACGTCTTTCGTTGCTACGCATTCATGAGACGCGCTTTCTGTGACAGCAAGAATAAGGAATGCGTGATCAGATTTTTCATCTGCACCTCACGTCAATCATATCATTGTCACAATGCGATCAGCTGGTCGGGACACGGAAGAGCTGTAACCCGGGCTTACTCAGCTGTTACTCTGCTGCGGAGGGGTTCGTAAGTAAAGTCACAGCTTACATTGACAACACAAGCAAAGAATAGGAGAAACGTGCAAAAGATCAAAGATGGCTATGCATGCAACTCACTAATCTCAAAATGAGTGTATAATAAGTATATCATCATGTTGCTTGCTATGCAGTTACACATAGAGCAGTAATATTATTTCTATACAGAGATGGTACATAGCCAATTCAATACTGTGAGGTAAACAATCCAAAATAAATCAAATCAGAACATTTTTGGTGGCAAAAATGTAGGCTAATTGTTCATAAATGTATTCAGGAATTGAATTTGTTAGTTCAAGGTTTTAGTAGAAAAAGTTTAAGAAAAGGTTAAGAAAAGAGTTACCTTCTGTTATAAAATAATGTAAAAAAGAACTTTGCAGTAGTATTTTATTTATTATTTTTTCATTTTATATATATTTTATATGTTATATTTAATAAAAAGTGTAAACAAATTGTAAAAAAAAGTTTATAGTAATAAACAACCTGCAGTTTAATGTTTGCATTTTTCCCTTACTGTACCGAAAATGAACCGAACCGTGGCTTCAAAACCGGGGTTCGCACCGAACCGTGATTTTTGTGTACCGTTACACCCCTAATATATAACCATGCCCGTAGCCAGCTATGAGGCAACCGAGGTCCGGACCTCGGTACATTTTTCAAATAAAAAATTAAATTCGATTTTTTTCTTAATTACTAATAAGAACTTTTAAACGACTCATATTGGCATCCGTGTATATAATTAAGTTTAGACAGTATAGTTTTGCGTAAAATAATGGAGAATGGCTCAAGCAGCTGTGAGACGCCGCTGGATGCAGCATTCGCAGTGTTGCAAGATCAAATTGTGAAAAATCCTCTTTAGAAATGTTGTTTAATATTTTAACAACTAATGTGACATTTTGGGAAATTTAAAGTGAGAATATGCAGGTATGTGTTTGCGATGTCACTGATTTATTTCTGAAAGACAAGGTCTGAACTTATTTTTTCTTTATGGCCTTTCATTGAAAAAAATTATTCATTGAATTTAATAAATTGTTTTAAGGTAAGTGGTTGCAATCAATTTATTTAAGCTACATTTAAACAAAAAAGATTAGTAACGTAAAATAAAATATAAAACTTTTGTTTAAATGTAGCTTAAATAAATTGATTGCAACCACTTACCTTAAAAAAATTTATTAAATTCAATGAATCATTTTTTTCAGTGTTTCTGTTTGTTTTCGTACTAATATCTGGCAACACGAGCATGGGGTAACAGGACCTAAACTAAATTTTCGTGCATTTTTTCTCCTGGGACAGCATTTGTTAACTCTTAACGCCCCTGGACCTCACTAATTTTCAAACCCTGGCTACGACCATGTATAATTAAGCCAGGAAAGGGCATGTTTGGTCCTGGAGGGCCGGTGTCCTGCACAGTTTAGCTCCAACTGTAATTAAACACACCTGAAGCAGCCAATTCATGTCTTACTAGGCATACTAGAAACTTTTAGGCAGGTGTGCTGAGGCAAGTTGGAGCTAAACTCTGCAGGACACCGGCCCTCCAGGACCGAAGTTGCCCATCCCTGAACTAATGTTCATGTTTTCTTGGCACACTTTAGGCCCCTTAGTTCCAATTGGGCATCGTTTAAATGCCACTGCCTACCTGAGCATTGTTTCTGACCATGTCCATCCCTTTATGACCATCATGTACTCATCCTCTGATGGCTACTTCCAGCAGGATAATACACCATGTCACAAAGCTCGAATCATTTCAAATTGGTTTCTTAAACATGACAATGAGTTCACTGTACTAAAATGGCCCCCACAGTCACCAGATGTCAGCCCAATAAAGTGCATCCCACAAATCTCCATCAACTGCAAGATGTTGTTATCCTATCAATATGGGCCAACATTTCTAAAGAATGCTTTCAGCACCTTGTTGAATCAATGCCACGTAGAATTAAGGCCGTTCTGAGGGTGAAAGGGGGTCAAACACAGTATTAGTATGGTGCTCCTAATAATCCTTTAGGTGACTGTAGTTTGGAAGTAGGCGATTTCGGACGCAGCACGTATGTTTTTTAATCCATTTCACGGTACTGTGATATCACACACTGAGCATTCTGAAGTCGTGCATGAAGCCTTTTGTGGGAGAGGGCTGGTGAGTTGAACCTTCCATTTTTGTGCACTCTCAGAAATAAAGGTACAAAAGTTGTCACTGGGATATACCCTTTCAAAAAGGTACACCTTTGTACCCAAAGAGTGCATATTAGTACTTTGAACTGCCAAAATGTACCTTTAAAGGTACATATTTGTACCTAAATGGTACATATTAGGACCTTTTTTAAAGGGTACTGCCCCAGTGACAGCTTCGTACCTTTATTTTTGACAGTGTATCAGGAAACATCTAAAACATTCTGGAAGGAGGGCGCAAGGACTGATTATACAAATGCGCATGACATTACAACTTTCAAATTTGTGTTTTAGTAGGGAAACATTTTCAGGCCCCTAAAACACTGTTGTCATGTAAACGAACGGCTAAAACGTTTAAACATTTGAAGTTTATAGCTGAAAACAGTGTTGTGAAAACAGCCCATAACATCATTTTCAACAAATAAGTACAGTATATATTGTATAATATGTATAACTCCATTCCTCCAACCCGCTTGTCCTCTGCAGGGTCACAGGAGGGCTATATACTGTACATGAATGTTTCAGTATATATAAATCTGTTTTATTAAGTACGTAGTGTTCAATAGTTGTGTATACACAAGTGTGTCTGACATATTTCCTATGTGGCCCATTTTAGGAGAGGCCTCCAAGTTTTTTAAGTGTTAATCTACCAAATTATTAATCTGTGATCATAACTGGCCATGAATAATTGAGTCAGCGCACATTATAGTTGTCTGCCTCTGGATGGAGTCATGTAATGTATCCTCCGTGAAAGGGCCTTTCTGTTCCCATGGAGATTTCAACAGAACGCATTAAAAGCAAAGTGGACGGTGGAACATGCGGAGAATAAACAAGAAATAAAAAAGCATTACAAACTCGCTATATGCTCATTCAGGATCAATCAATCTTGTCTCTCTCCCACCCTCCCTCCAAAAGTCAGCATGCAGTGCAATAGGAAGCATATTTTGGTAAGTAATAATGTTGTGGTAAGATAGCGGAAATGAAAAAGAGGGACAAATAAATTTCATCAAAAAGCAATAAACTGGTAGTTAAATGGCATCTGAGAGGACTGGCAAATGAAAACACACATATTGAATATCGGAAGAGATATCATGACAGGGAACAAATTAATAACATACAAATAATATCTGCCTGACTGTGCATTAACTCCTTCACTGCCGGATGAGTTTGTTTCTTTAGACCAAATTGCATTATGTACCAATGAAGTTTTAGAGAAAGTACTTATTGAAAGAATCTAAATAAAGGGGGCATAATAAACATGAGGGGGAATCAATCAATTCTCTCCACCAAACGTATCTACTACTATAGGGGGGAGATAGAGAGAGAGACAGGAAAAACAGTACACATGCTTGCATGTCCTTGGCGTTGGGGTGCATACTGTGGTCTCAGTAGAAATGTTTAATGTTGTGGATCATCAAGGCTCTGTAAAGCAAAGGAGAGCTGAGAGCCCATGGGGCCCGGTGTTTAATACCCCTTAACCGCTTCACTAGAAGCATCTACAGAACCCTTAGGACCAGCATTCATACACACAGCACAGCCAAGCATGTCAATGAGCTATACACACACACACACACACACACACACACACACAATTAGAGCAAACTTTACTCAAAGAGAAATATAGACACACAAACACATGAACATATACACATGTGAGTGATCCGCATTCACCTGGGGCATGCATAAATAGTCCGTAAAGGAAGTCCCAAGAGAAAAATTACACTATACCATTCAAAAGATTAGGATCACTACACTATCTTTTAATCTGACAATGTATGCCTACATGTTGACATTATTATTGTAGACAAAAATATAATTATGCCAACATATTAATGTATTTAATTAGAAAACAACATCTTAACATTTCTGCATGCTAGGCAAAGTGTGTCTGAGTAGTTGACATGTAAATGTGTCATAAGGTGTTACATATAAAAAAAAACTCATAATATACAAATAGCTTCAGAGAGATGCATGTAAAGAGAGATGTGTGTAAAGAGTATGTAAATTTTCTCAATTTTTGCAATGTCACACCATACGACACATTTATGGTTTACTGTATTTGTCAACTACCCGTCTACTTTTCAAAAAACAGTATCATAAATGAATGGAGGGCCCCATTCCATCTAACATCAACTCACCTGTGTGAAACTTTAGCACTCCATGCTCCTTCGATAAGTTTTACGTAGGTTACTGTATGTGATCCTGAAACGTTTCAGTAATCTGGACTCTATTAACTTGATGTCAGCTGTTATCCAAAACATAATGTGCAAACTTAAACACCGTTTGCGCGCTGAGTTTTTCGTTTGATTGTAGGCCATATTACGGAAGTTCGACTATATGCGGCGCTGCGCAGTCCGTTCGCCCTATGACATCAAAGTACCGCGAGAGCGCTTTAAAAGCATCAGCGCAAATAGCATTTTTTATTGCAAAGGAGCAGACATCTTTTGAATCGCTCTCGCGGTTCTTCTATGTCATAAGCCGATGGGACTGCACAGCGCAAAGTTAAACGCGCCTATCTACTGAAATAAAATATTTATGAAGGAGGGGGCATTTTGATTGGTCAATTTGGTAATCGGGGAGGCTTTATGAAAACAGCTAATAACACTTGAATGCAAAATATTAGAAAGAGTGCATGATGAAGTTAAATATTATTCTTTTAAACGAAACTTAAAATTTTAAACAAAAAATCTTGTCAGTTACTAGAGTGGACGTTACTCATTATGACAACCAGATTTAGAATTTACTAACTGCTTGTGCCAGCGCAAACCATCACGTTGTCGTTAAATAACGACTGTCGGGATTTACTAAAGACACACAGTGGATAATAAGCGCTGAAAATGTGTGGCGTAGTTATTTTTGCGACTGACCTTATTGCATATGCTTTTCTAGGAGTTCCCCTTTCAGACGCAAAATTTTCGGGAGATTATTTAAAGATTCCTGCAACGCGATTAAATAATGTTTGCATGTGTGATATAACTAGTATTTGTGGCATTATTTAACGGCGATAAAAAGCATGGCTTTAATCATTTTGCACTTGAAATTGCTGCAATTATAGATGATAAGCGTAGGCTTGGCAGAGACAGTGCAGATTATTTTTCCATACGTAAGAGTTTATTTGTATGCCAGAAGAACATATTATTCAAAAACCTTTTTGTCCTCCTGTTCTTTTCAGTGTACTATGGAATCGTTAGCTGGGATTTCACATCCTAAATTTTCATATGCGCTGTCCATGGTGCTGAACTCAAGCGCATCAGGCGTTAGAAGATCACCCACCTGAGGATCAGCGCTGCTTATTGTCATTACATTATGGTGTGCCTGTGTTATTTATTTTGTGTCTTTTAAGTAAATATCCCACAGATATTACCACCCCCATCTGCGCTGATTTGGAATTGCGCTTTTGCGCTAAACTGTCCCCGTTTAGTAAATCTGGCCATAAAAGGGTAAACAAATGTATGGAGATGTATGGACCTCCTCTAAAAATTAAAATGTAATTATTAATTTAATTTAAACAATATTTCTGGTTATGTCTGATTTCTTAAGTATAGTAAAAAAAAATCAGAAATTATAGAAAGAACCAAAATTCTGTCAACTGCGGAATTTATGTGCAGTAAATGATAAGGTTGTCTGATAAACTGAATGCCGTGATTTTAATGTAACTGTCATTCATCCTATGAGACAAAAATGTACCTTTACTCGCAGACGGTATTTAAATATGTATAAAAATCTGAAAGTCTAGTTACTGTATTATTGTTTTTAAATAAAGAGTCTGTGCCAGAATTGACTAGTTGACATTTAACTAGTACTTATAAAGTATATCTTAGATTGTTACCTTTTGTATTTACATTACGTTTTTTCATAATATTTTCACATTCTTCTCATTGCTTTGCAATGTTTTTACTCAGTTATTACGGTTTGTTTAATTATAGAAATCATTTAAGCTTCACCTTTTCAGTATAACTGTATAAATATAATTATTTTATCCACACTTTTAAATAGACAAGGAAAGTGTGATTACATACGAATAAACATTAGTCATTTTGTGTTATCTATTTTTATTCTAAAAAAATTGCAGAACTGCATAGGAAAATGGAGAGATAGGAAGAGGAAAAAAGTGAGCTCAGATTAAAAGGCCTTAATTATTTGTTTCCTGTTATTCAGTCTGGTAGACAGTTTACCTCAGGACAAACATCTCTCTGAATTTGATTTACAGGTAATGTCCGTCATAATAGCTGTATGCGCACATCCGGCCCTTCAAAATAAACATTGTCTAACCACCGCTTTAAATGGCCAAGGACCGCCCAAGACACCATATGACTGACATGTAAAGCAACCAATAACTATATGCTTTGTGCCCCATCATGTTTAGGAGCGTGGAGATGTCTCCATAATAACAGACCGATGTGCAACCATTATTCACGAACATCTCTAAAGTTTGTAAAAATAAAGACAAATACATTAGTATACGAGCAAAACTCTTGGACATCTTTATGCTGTGACTTCGCATCATTTTACAAATGCAGCATTTTTCGATACTGATTAAGCATATTGTCACCGATGTAAACACATCCTGATCAGACGGCTTTGTGTCGTTTCCAGCTGGACGTTTAAAGATCGCGACACAGATCTCCCAGAAATCCTGTATAATTAAACCAATTAAAGGATGACTTTGAATCTGCTGAAGTGTTTCCAGTTAACTGTGCCGTTTGCATCATACTTTTAGCCAGCAGTTCATGGGTGTGATGTCTGAGGATGAGACTAATCCGAAGTAGTTCTTAAGCTAAAGTAAAGCACTGTGCTAGTGGCTCAAAGGGTTGTGGGTTTGATGGACCGCACATTCTGTACAATGTACCTTGCATGCACCGTATAGCACTTTGGATTAAAGCAACTGCCAAATGCATATTTTTTATTTCTTTAAATATAAATCAACACACACTAGTCAACATTTGAAGTGGATAAAAACCTTTCATAAAAGTTGTGCACAATCTCTGAAAGTCAATGTTGACATTTGAAATCACCTAAAAAACACCCCCTAAACCCCAATAAAACCTGGACCTTCTTTTAATAGATCCACCCCACGCATATGCAACCCAGACAACGATGTCAGTTAGTAGACACGCCCCTTACTGCTGATTGGCTACAAGTGTGTTTTGGCACTCGCCCCACCTACCATTTAGGTCCCGACTCGCCTTTAAAACCAATACCAGTTCTTGTCTTAGGACAAGTTTGATGAACTTTTTGTATATTTGTGAGTTAGTAATTTGTCTCCTAAAAAGAAAATTACAAAATATCCTGTTGGTGACTACAAAATTCCTATAGAAGGTTTTAGTTGAGTTGTAATACTATATTTCATCCATATTAAACATCAAACTCCATATGGTAGAACTGAGAATCATTATGTAAATCATAGTGTTCAGGGCTGAAAGCCGAGAGCGGTTTGTCGATGTTATTTTTGATCTTGTATTCCAGACCTCCTTGACAGCTGTTGAGTATAATGAATTAGCTAAATATTCAGTCTGCTCTCTCAATTTGAGCCTGTTTGTTCACAAGCACCATTTGACGGCGTGTCTTAAATTTGTAAAATATTTATTTAAACTCTTACTGTTTGTTGTGATTGAAACAGAGATTATCTGTTGAAAGTGGCTAGATTGAAGTAAACCTTTATTGGTCCATCTTCATTATTTAATTTGCCGCTCTCCACCGCCAAATCCCTCTTGAATTTAATTTTTTCCGGAGCACCCTTAATGCAAATACATTTCTGGCTCCCTACCAGGTGTTATGGTCCTCATCCATTCTTGTGGAGTAAATGTGCTAAAAAGCTCTAATTCGTTCCCCTTTGTATCTTCACCCAAACTAAAGGAGACAGTCTTTTACTCAAAGCAGTTCTGTAACCTGATTACAGATGGAGTCTGTATGTCAACAGGTTATCTTAATAGGTCAATGCAGCATTGCTATTCAATTAAAGGATATTTCAGAAAGCACATGTCCACTTTAAGAGGCACACTTGATAATGTCTCCGGTATTTGTGTCGTCTTTGTCATATTTTGACATGCCTCTACACTCACTCAACTTCCTCATTAGCAGGTATGCGAGTTGGGTCTCTCTGTCTTCCTCTCTCTTTTCACACCAGTTAATAGATACTGTTGAAGCACCGAGACACCTGGAACATAATAATGAGCATGTGACATCCACAGAAGCTGTGTCATAAAATCCCTCACATACAGCACAATTTACCATAGAAATGCTGTCCGCCATGCATCTTGTTCTGGCTGTCTTTGTCCCTTACACTTATCTTAGCTCTCCCTTTATATCATTATACTGCTTTTCATTTTATCTATTGCCATCTTTTCTCTTTCCCCCACTTATATCTATCATGCCTTTTAAGTTTTTTTTCAGCACTTTTTGTCGCACTACACATTCTTTCTGACCTTAAAGAAAAGTACAGACTCTTATGACCGTGGTTTTCTCACTCGCCTTTTAACAAATGTCTACGAGGACAATCTTTTAACTAACTCATAAAACCCTTCATTTTAGTATATTAGTCATTGTGGTGTCTATTCCTGGCTGGCTTTGGCATTTTTTAGCAATGAAAATATATCTTATTCTTACTTCAAATAGACTATTTTCACTGCACAGCCGATTCCATGTTGAACTCTGTTTCTCTTAAAATTGTTTTGGATAAATAAATTCAAACAAGACAATTCCTCAAAAAGCTACTTAAAAGGTGAGGTGCATGATTTTTGAAAAACACTTTGGAAAAGGAAGTCGGGCCGACTACCAAAACACACTTGTAGCCAATCAGCAGTAAGGGGCGTGTCTACTAAACAACATCGTTGCCTGGGTTGAGTATATGTGGGTGGGTCTATCAAAAGAAGGTCCAGATTCTATTGAGATAGGGGCGTTGTAACGTGGGCTGCTTTAAACAAAGCAAAGAATCCATGTGCAAAGAAGGTTTATTGTAAAATCCACAAGGGCATACAAACACATCCAAAAAAGGGCAATCCAAGAGAGTAATCCAAATAACAGGCAATCATTCAGGCAGCAAACAAACAATATCCAAAGCAACAGGCACGGGTCAAAAACAGGCAAACACAGAACAGGAAACAGGAAACAGGATACAGGATAACAGGTACAGGAATGCTAGGTAGGCTAACAGTAAACAGCGAGGAGTGAACAGATTTGACCGGTTAAATACAAATATACAGGAAGTAGGAAGTGAAGCATGGCATGATATGATTTCAAAATAAAAGTCAGAACAGAAGAGGGTGTCAAAATAAAAGTACAAAACACAAAACACAACATAACACAGGACAAAACCCTTACAGGCGTGTTTGTTTAGGTGATTTCAAATGTCAATATTGGCTTTTAGAGATTGTCCACCCTGCCTTTAAGGGGCAGTTAATCCCGGATTCAGGTTTAGATTAATCCAGGACTAGGCCTTAGTTATATCAGGACACTTTAAATAGTTTTTACAAACCTACCATCAGTGTTGGGGGTAACGCATTACAAGTAATGTGCATTAAGTAATAATATTACTTTTCTGTTCTGAAGTAACAAGTAAATTAACGCAAGCCAAGAAAAAGTAACGCAAAATTAACAAAAAAGTAATGTAAGCATTACTTTCCATGAAAAGTAACTAAGTAAGGCAATTAGTTACTTTTGGGGGGGTAACTTAATATTGTATTGCATTACTTTTGAAAGAAACTTTCTCCAGCACTGCCTACCTTACAATAAACAATATGCATCTTGAGACAAATCAGTAGCACTGATATATGTTAAGATATGTAAGTGAGAGATGTTTTTAAGTTAAACTCAAGCATGCATTTTAGTCTGGGACTAGGATAAAACGGTAAAACATTTACCGAGGATAATTTTTGTATTGATAAATCTGCAGAGGATATTTTTATAGTTTGTTGAAATCCTAAAATTGTCTTGACTGCTGATTGTACTGCATTTTGATTGTTTGGCAAATGTGAACTGTGTTTCTGACATTGTTAATAGCTTTTCTAAAAGTACTGTTAAAGAGCACCTATGTACCCCAAAGTAAATGATGACACGAGTTATCATCTCCAACGTAAATCTCTTTTCTTGGACTACAACAAACACACGGGTTGTTGGCAACAGTTTACTTCCTGGGATTGGTGATGTAGACAAGAACGACATTTTCATAATTCCTCCCGCTATAGGCTCAGCCTGTAAATTAACTCTTAGCATTCTTAACTCTTAGAATAACTCTCAGCAATTCTTAACAGTTAGCATTGCATTGTGACCGAATCTTTCATGGTAGTCTCACATTTCCGGCTGACGTCAGAGGTATTCAGGCCAATCACAACGTACAGATTAGATGGCCAATCCGGGACACAACGCTTTTCAAATCGATGAGTTTTGTAAAAAATCAGTGCATTTTAGGAAGAGAGTAATCTGGAGCTACAATAATGTACGGTATGTAGCAAATTATGTGTTTTTCAAACCATAAACCACGCGAACACATTGTACTATACCAAATACACAAAATAACATTTTAGCACTGAAATAGGTGTTCTTTAAGACATATGAAATTTTCTTATGAGAAATGTTTGAGTACCCAAGTTTTTATTTACTTTCCATTTAATCTTATTAAATTGACTAATTATTTTCCGTTTTTATTCGGATAAGGACTGACCAAGGAAGTATGTACAGTAAAAAAGGCATCACCTGAAACAAGTAAAAAAAAGTAGTAGATTTACATGGTAAGCACATTAAAGATATCCTCTATCCTCCTTTTTGTTACAAACAGATGACATCTTTGTTCCACTGGGGCAGAAGAGGCATTCTTCTGGAAAGTACATGTTTGCTTTTTCACCAATCTTTTCAGCACTTTTGATTTACAATTCTCTCAGGGATTTTTCCTGTGCTCTCTAAGTGTCTTCTTCAGGTCCCTGTAGTTGATTAATCTTTCTTTTCTTTCTCCATGCCCCCTTTTTGTTTTACTCACCGCATGTCAAGTTTGAGAAACTTTTTCCCTCTCCCCGATGGCAATCAGGGGGAAAATGTGCACCGCTGATTGACAGTGCTATGCTTGTCACTCACATTGCCAAAAATGTGTCTGTGTGTGTGGATGGGTGGGTGGGTGTGTGAGAGAGAGAGAGAGTATGTGTCTTTGTGAATATAGCTCTCTGTGACAGATTGAATCAGAGTGCGGGAGAGGATTGCTTACTGCAGCTGAATTTTTGGTAAGGTTCTTGTTGGCATCTGCACAGCGAGGTGCAGAGTTGGACGGGTGGGGAGGGACGGGTTAGTTCTGGTTGTGTGTATTCTGACTGTATTTAACCAAAGATCAAACTTATGAAGTGTGAGGAGAGTATGTGAGGCAAAACAGTGTTATTTAGATAAACGTATGAAAAACAATGCTCTAGAGAATAATGGTATGAATTTAATTCATTTAAACAAAATCAACTTTAGAAGGCCTCTTTAGTGTTTGTGATAACTTGCCTTGCTTTAAACCACATGACTATTAAATGCTTTATTCTGATTGGTTGAGAAATATTGCATGAGTATCCATTAGTTTTCGATAACCTTACTGACCTGTCAAAATTCTTAAAATAATCACCAGATCAATGTCTTAACAATCTCTGTTTTAACCGTGATATATGGGGAATAATTGACTCTGGTCCTTTGAATAATTTTTGAATAATTTAACAGCCCATCGTCAATTATTTCTTACATATTCAACACCTACTATATTGATTGTTATACAGTGTCTTTGAACATTTATTGGAAATTTCTTCTTTAACTATGAATAGTGACTGTACAAGGTCTCATTAGTTTAAAAAAGAATAAGATAGATTATGAAAAGGTAAGGTTAACATTTTATAAATAATAAAGGGACATTCCACTTTTTTTGAAAATATGCTAATCTTCCAGCTCCCATAAAGTTAAACATTTGATTCAAACATTGAAGACCGACAGAAAGTTGTTGCGATTTTCTAGGCTGATATGTCTAAGAACTATACTCTCATTCTGGCGTAATAATCAAGGACTTTGCTGCTGTAACATGGCTGCAGGAGGCGCAATGATATTACGCAGCATATCGTATTGTTCCTAGCCAAATCTGCCTAGAAAATTGCAACTTTTAATTTACTGTTGGCCTAACATGATGCAACTACAGAAGAGTCAAGTTTTAAATAGGAAAATATCTTTGCTTATTTTTTTAGGCGCAATGCTAGGTCTAATCAGATTCAATGGATTATGCTGAGCTATGCTAAAAGTGGTACCGCCAGACCCGGAGATCAGCTTAATGGATTCCAAAACGGTACAAATCAAATGTTTAACTCTAGAGGAGCTGGAAAATGAGCATATATTCAAAAAAAGTTAATTGTCCCTTTAAAGCAAGTTTCTGAATACAAATTAAATCGTCATACAAGGTTTATCTAAACAATAGTCAAGTTCTGCATTTTCATTTTTGAATTTATTCTACTTTTAACAAAGATGACTCTGATGTTTATTCTCTCAACAGTATACATTCATAACGTCCAAGTGCTTCATGTGAACCAATAATAGTCTTCAATTTGCAGTCAGCAAGTACGTATTGATTCCCCTCACACCGCCTTGCTGTTGTGTTATTGAGCAAATCAAAGCTCTAATTTAAGTGTTATTTTGGAACACATGGATTGCATTTGAAAAGCATTTATATCCAAGTGGAATAAATTACAGTAAATTGCCTGGCATGGAAATCTGAAGAATTGTAAAATAATGCATGACTCAAGGCCTGTCAATGGGGACACTGTTAAACACGGTTTTACTTACCTCCACGTGTAAAGTGGAATCGGTAAGACTAGGGCTAAAATATAGCATAGTGTGTAGTGACTACACATTAAAGTCATGTCAATTTAGGCTATTGATCAACTTGTATGTAGATAACCAGTTCTCCCCATGAATACAGTATAATAATAATTTGTTACATTTATATAGCGCTTGTCTTCAACACTCAAAGTGCTTTACATATAAAAGGGGATTTTTCATCCACCACCAATGTGCAGCATCCTCCTGGATGATGTGATGGCAGCCATATTGCGCCAGAACGCCAACCACACACCAGCTTATTAGTGGAGAGGAGACAGAGTGATACAGTCAACAACATGTGATGATAATAATAATAATAATTATTAATTTACATAAATTGCCTAGTGATTAATAGCTCTATTAATTTTGTGAGATTTGCTTTTCCCCTGTGACGGTAGGGTTAGGAGCGGAATTTGGGGTGGGGATTCGTTATTGTTTTTTTTTAATGAAAATCGTATGATTTTCACTTCGTACGAATTCATACAAATTAGCCAACTTGTCGAATTCCTGTAAGACCAGGCTGGAAATTCACATCCTCTTTATTTGTACACCTCACACCTTCCTTAACACTGGTCTTGACAGATCGAACATCCCTACACTCACAAACTGAACCACTGGAGCTTACAGTATACAACACATCACCTACAACAGAAGGTAAAGTAGGTTAAGAACTACCAACTCACAGGGGAAAATACTTTCCCTTAGGACTGAAGTATGAAAGATCTCCATGATATTCCCAGCACAACCTGTTAATCCTGCTGTACAGTAGCTGCCAGTCGACTGTTTACGAAATTTTAGCAGTTTGCTTTACATATGTTAACTTACAGCAGATAAATGTAGATGTAAAATATAATTGCTTTTGAAGGGGATTTATCAGTAATGCATTTAGTAGGGCCGTTCAGAGTCTCAACAGTTGCACTGGTGCGCTCTGAGATGGTATAAAATTAATAGCAATTAATAGGGACGTGCACTTCAGAGCAGAACACCACGACAGCACATGCCTGCATACTCTCCCAGGAACATTTAGTGTTCAGTAGTAAGAAAACACACCGCAATGTGGTCTTTGAGGTTTTAATGTCTTTCGTGCTGCAGTTTTTCAATCAGGGACAATGAGGAGGGGGATGTAGAAGTAGATTACCACCGACAACTGTGACTGCAGAAAGAGAGAGAGGCAAAAAGAGAGCAAATCATCCTTTCGTCTGACCGGCATGTAGAATAACTGATGTGATGTGGGGATTTAGAAATGAAAGAAAGAAAATGTGACAGGGCTCTTCATAGAGATAGGAACGGATTGAAATGAAAGAGGGAAGAAAATACAAAATACCTCAGCACAACCAAGGCGGTCTGTCAAATTTGTTGCTCTTAAGGCACTTTGGGAAAAGTTCTAACTAACCATTTCTTTTAGGCGCTAGAATAATTCAGTATCTTACATGCATTGGCCTCCTATGCCAAGGCCAAAATATGCATGTTGGTCGTATTGTTATGCCATTAAACGGGTTATACTGTACAGTAGATGTTTAAATACTGTACATCTTCATTCAAAGCCTCGCTGCATGTATTTGATGACAACAGACATTTTCTGTTTGAGTGTGGGTGTTTGTACAAGATCATGTTAAATTTTAACATTAAATCTATGAGCCGTAAGCTATGAACATGAATGATGCAGTCAGCAGAGATATACAGTATGCATATGTTAAAGAGACATTCCACTTTTTTTTAAAAAAATATGCTATTTTCCAGCTCCCCTAGAATTAAACATTTGATTTTATTGTTTTGGAATCCATTCAGCTGATCTCCGGGTCTGGTGCTACCACTTTTAGCATAGCTTAGCATAATCCATTAAATCTGATTAGACCATTTAGCATCGTGCTAAAAAATAACCAAAGAGTTTCGATATCAGGAGGCGTAGTGATATTACGCAGCAGCCGAAAATAGTCCTCTTAGTAACATTTAATAGCAGGGGACTATTTTCG
Organism: Misgurnus anguillicaudatus; assembly: GCF_027580225.2. Lineage (NCBI taxonomy): Eukaryota > Metazoa > Chordata > Actinopteri > Cypriniformes > Cobitidae > Misgurnus > Misgurnus anguillicaudatus. Next base: position 47,670,948 of record NC_073357.2, on the reverse strand, counting down.
GGCAGCGTGTAATATCACTACGCCTCCTGCAGCCATGTTACAGCAGGAAAGTCCTTGATTATTATGCCTGAATGACAGTATAGTTCCTATACATATCTGCCTAGAAGATTGCAACTTTTAACTACAGAAGAGTCAAGTTTTAAATAGGAAAAATATTGAAACTCTTTGGTTATTTTTTAGCGCAATGCTAATGGTCTAATCAGATTCAATGGATTGTCCTAAGCTATGCTAAAAGTGGTACTGCCAGACCCAGAGATCAGCTGAAAGGATTCCAAAATGGTAAAAATCAAATGTTTAACTCTTGGGGAGCTGGAAAATAAGCATATTTTCAAAAAAAGTGGAATGTCCCTTTAAATGTGGTTGCTGCTTAAAGTGACTTTGTTTGGCTGTAAAAAAAACCCACTGATACTCTTTTTTGTATCACCCACTCCAAATGAAGTCGCTTTTATGTTGTAATGTGCTTTGGTAATAAAAAAAAATAGAAACAAACGTACTCCGTCCGAGGTGCGAGTCAAAAAGAATAAATCCAAATATATAACACAAAATAGTGACTGCACACTCACTTGCAAAAAAGTTAGTTTTTTGCAAGTGAGTGTGCAGTCACTATTTTGTGTTATGTAATGTGCTTTGGTATCATCAAGATTTACATGTAAAATATGAAAATTTAGTTCATAAATATTTTTAAAACTCTTTAAGAGTCTGTTCAAAGCATGACCACTGCATCTTAAAAATCCATTAAGATAATTGAAGTCCTTGCTTTCAAGGCTTGAATTTGATAGTAACACTTAAAGTTGCATTTGTTACATTAGTAATTAAATTTAACTTGAACTAACAATGAATGATACTACTACAGCATTAATCTTATTGCATGCTAATTTTATCATTAACTAATTCTTTTTTTATTTCGATTTAGTCCAATATTACCAAAACTTTTTTGTAAACATGGAATTTATTTGGTCTGCTGTCACTTGTAATGACCTACATGTAATACACGGTTCCAATATACACATGTGTTTATTGCGGCTATTCAAATCATTTTGTTTCTATCTCTGCACTAAATGGCAGTGCTATGGTATTATAATGCAGATAAATGGGCTGTATTATTATAATAAGGCCCCCTTCTGACATCACAATGGGAGCCAAATTTCAATTAACAATTTTTTCACCTGCTTGCGGAGAATTGTTTACCAAAACTAAGTTACTGGGTTGATCTTTTCACATTTTCTAGGTTGACAAAAGCACTGGGGACCCAATTATAGCACTTAAGTCAGATTTTCATGTCCTCTTTAAAGGAATTAAGTCACTCGGTCTACTCTTAAAAATATTAAGATTGGACAAAATAAAATATAAATCCTAATATTTCTATTTCATTAATAGCTAAAACAAAATCATAATTGGCACTGGTCTGCCTCCCCCCCCCCCCAAAATATGGAAGGCCTAAAACACGTGACAATGTAGCACTAGCCTATGCTGGCAAAGTTCATCTGTCCCAGGCATCATCGTTCAGGCTTACCCTGTACCAGAGTCCTGCACGGGTCCATTTTTGGAGATCCGCTCCCGCCCGTACCCGCAAAGTTCAGCACCAGATCCTACCCGTCACCCGTGATAATATCAAAATTAAATCCGGACCCGCCCAGACCTGTTAATATTATAATCACACGCGCTAAAATCATTCCAATTAAAGTGCTTTATTTTTATCTCGTACCTCTCTCAACATCACAACAGCGTCATGAACGGGCTAATGAAACCGGCTAAAGTGCGCTTTGTTTTGCGCCATTCAAGTAGCCTACCATCGGCACAAATGGAACCTGATAACTAGGCTATACACAAAAAGACCTATCAATAAAAAAGACCAAGAAAAAAAAACAACCTACCTACACAACAACCCCTGCTGTGCTCCAAGTCTCGTCACGTCGAAGACATTCAGCTTCCGGCTATCAACAGCAAAAACTTTATGCAACGCTCGCTCCAACTAGACTACGAGAAGAATCAACAAAGGTCGCGCACTGTGGCGGTGGTGACGTGATGGGTCAACTGTCATATGTTGTGCGTGTAATGGTAATTTAGGACGTGCACACCAAAGCTTTTACGCCCGCGGCAGGCACATGTTTTCAATTGATTCCAATCAAATAAGCCCGCGTTCTGCGTTTTCTCAGCGCTCTGCGCGGAGCGTCGAGAGTTGAAAGAGATTCAACTTTGTGTGAAATGCTCCGCTCGTCAATGTCAGTTCTAACATGGCCGTCCAATCACAGTGGAGAAGGGGCGGGACAAGCATCACAACAACCACAACAACAACCGGCTCACAGGTCAAGTATCACAGCTAAAAAGCGCTCGGCTGAAAAAACAGCTGGCATTTGGTGTCCCCCAGGCGGTGTCCCCCAGGCATTCGGTGTCCCCCAGGCAAGTTTTGGTGTGGACATCCCTTAAACATACAAATTTTGCACATAGGCTATTTTCATTTGCGCTATTACCTAGGGTGACCATACGTGCCATTCCTCCCGGACGCGTCCTGGCCAGGATTTCGGTGCGTATTCCGGAAGTGGTATTTGTCGACCGCATACATCATAGAGGATTATTGTCATTATTACAGAAAAGCAACCGTTACCTTTTAAGGTAAGAATGAAACTACGATTGTATGTCTTATGTTTTTAACTGAATGGCGTACGCGGTCAACAAATACGACTTCCGGAAGACGCACTGAAATCCTGGCCAGGATGTGTCCGGGAAGAATGGCACGTATGGTCACCCTATATTACCCGCCCGCACTGAGTTAAAGGCGGAGTCCAGGTTGTTTGAAAGCCAATGTTGATATTTGAAATCACCTAAACAAACACGCCCCTACCCCTATAGAATCTGGACCTTCTGTTGATAGACCCGCCCCACACATACGCAACCCGGCAAGGATGTCGGTTAGTAGACACGCTCCTTACTGCTGATTGGCTATAAGTGTGTTTTGGTAGTCGGTCCGACTCCTTTTCCAAAGCGTTTTTCAAACATCGTGGACTCCGCCATTAATTATCCACCCGCGGCCCCGCCCATGAATTTTAGGAATGTCACAATCCACCTATTTGAGACAGTTTTACTGTATGCGAGTTTCCGCGGGTACCTGCAGGTACCTGACCCGTTGCAGGACTCTGCCCTGTGCCATTGGGCACAAATACACCTTACTGTAAAGTGTTAATGTGTTTTCTTTTAATGTAAAGTAAATTGATAAACACAAAAAATGGTGTGTGTGTGTACCTGGTAATTATCACGTTGTGGGGTCCAATTGTCCCCACAAATATAGGAATACCAGTATTTCGAGGTCCCCATGAGGAAACAAGCTTATATAGTAAATCAAACAGAATGATGTTTATTGAAAATGTGAAGTAGCAGAAAGTTTTCTATGATGGTTGAGGTTAAGGTTTGGGTTAAGGGAAGGGAATAGAATACAGTATAGACCGTTTCAGCAGTAACAACATAAACAAGCGGCTGTTGCGGTCCGCGAACTTCCGGTAAACTCCGCTAAGAATAAATAACAACAAAGTACTTTAAATGTAGTTTAATTATATAACAAGCAAAAAAACAACACATAGATTACCTAGGAAACCAAAACATGTGTTATTTCGACCAGGATTTTGTTCAAGAGATCAGTTTAGCAACTAGTCAGACCATTAAAAAAACGAAACCGGAAGTAAGGTTCGGATCCAGACGTGTATCACGTGCGTCCGATGAAACGTCTATAAAAACCATTAGGTCTATGAAATGTCCCCACAAAACATGGAAACCACAAGGTGTGTGTGTGTGTGTGTGTGTGTGTGTGTGTGTGTGTGTGTGTGTGTGTGCGTGCGTGCGTGTGTGTGTGTGTGTGTGCGCTGTGAAAATGTTTGCTCCATCTGCTCCACAAACATGATAAATGGAAATGAATACTGTAAATAATTTATTGAAAATCTCTAAATGGATTATATAATGAGAGGGCAAGCTTAAGTGGAGAAGAGATGCGACAGTATTCACCATTTCTGAAGATATTCGGTTTACAGGTATTGCATATTTATTAAACAAGAATGCCATTAAATATGGACAGTGAAAACTTGCATTGGTTGCTGCATAACCAGTTATGTCTATTGATCTGAGGACCCTGCTTGAAACATCAAGGACTCAAAAAGATACACACACACACATATACACACACAGTATGTGTGTGTCTCCAAGTTGTTCCCTGCCCTCTGCAATGTCACTTATCATGTACAATGTATTTTTTCTCTTGCCACTGTGCGGGCAAGTTTATCTCCATTCCTGTCCCCAGGTCAGGGGCTGTGTGTGGAATGTGAAGCATTGTGGTCTTCTTGGCTAACTCAATCTGTCTCTTTCAATCTCTCTCTTCTTTTTTATAGGATTTTGAGCACCTCAATCAAATGCTGCCCAAGGTTGCCTTTGTAGCACATTGCTACATTAAGTTGCCATCTGTACACAGTTTCTTCTTTAAACCACTGATAGGAAGAGAGAAGAAAGGTTTTTGTCATCACAATGGTCAGACCTTCATGTTCGCTCTATAAAGGTTATCAGCTAGCATTTCTATGAACTATAAACGCTAAAATATATTACACAAAAAAACACAACCATGATTAATAGGTTTGATTTATAATGCGAGAGCTCTTTATACAAAAACCGTTAAGGAGATAAGCTTTCACAAAGAGAGAATTATAATAGTTTCTGAATGCCATTTCTTCCAGAAACAGATCAGGGGTTAATAAGCCGATTGATTTTTTTAAGAATAATGTTCAACGTCCTGCAGCAACGTAAAACCATTGGACATTGCATGATCTATGAAACCACTGGTAAACATCTATCAGACGTGTACAGCTTCTATCCATCGGTATGCTTGAACTATTTTACTGTTTATTTTCTCACGTGAAGAATGACCAAACATTTTTGCATGGGCAAACGGATTACTCATGAATGATCCCTGATATTTCCCTGAAGTTAGGGAAGCAGAGACCTATTGAATTAAGTAGATGAAGACTTTGGAGACATCTCAGCATGGCCTGGCCAACAAACCTGATATATCTCTGTAACCCGTGAAGTGAAAGTGACATGGTCCGGATTGTAATATGATCTGCAAGGGTAACTCCAAGGTGCAGAATCAGGCATTGAATATATAAATTGATTTCAACCTACCCCCTATGTATGCTCAAATAAATCTTAATTTAGTCTGTTCTTATTTTCCCCCTCCCTCCTCCTCTCTCGTTCCGTCTGACATACATCATATGCACAGCCTGAGATCAGGATATTAAATGCAAGTCATACAGGTCTCCTTCCCCCTGTCTAATTACATGCACCGTGGATCAAAAGGTTCCCTCAAGCCATGACACCCTAGAGGTTATTCCTTTATTCTTTCGCCTTCTCTCTACTTTCTCTTAATTTCTTCCCTGCCCAACAGTTTTTTCGCCTTCATCATGACATATTAATATCCTTAAATTAATTAGCAGGTGGTTCGTTTTGAGATTTGAGGGATAATGAATTGCTAAAGTGGCTGGCTTTAACATCTTAAATTTTCAGCTCCCGGAGGACTTTGTGTGTAAACTTGCATTTTTCCCGAGGAGAAAGGACTTTCTTTTTTCTCACCTCTTCCAGACAGCGCTCACATATGGTTTCGTGCTAAATGGACTAAGAGCCAGAAATTTTTGAAAAGTGAAAATAACAATCCTCTCGCTCGCCTCTCCACAGAGAACACTGAGGAAACATAACAAGCTTTATGAGGCCATTGGAGGCTTAAGCTGGAAAATGTACCAAATACAGGAGTATATAAAAGCATCCATTTTCTTGCTCCGTTTCTTTTTTCTTTTTTAAACGTATGCAGTTTGGTTCTCTTAGTGATTCGTGTTATGGATTGATGCCGATAGGAGCTGTTGGGTGTGTGTTAAAGAAGATACATCTCACCCATTTAGGCTATTATGGCGCTTTCATACAATAGGAAACTACTAATTTTCAGTCTTAACACTTTAAATTTGTTATGTTGTATCGTGTTTCCATAAAAAACTGTACTTTTCTGATGTAAAAAAGGTTCTTAACTGTAAACAAACCCAGCAATAGCCGTCAGTCTAGTCTACTGTATGAGTAACCCACTTTAAGCCAGGGCTTTGATCCAGAATTTTTTCCCAATTGGTTTGTTACGAACAGAAACAGTATTTTAATGTTTCTGGTTTTCGGTTCAACCCTAGAATTGACATTCCTGAACCGGTTAATAACGTTCCATGTCAGCTGTGGGACATACAAATAAGTAGGTTGATCATTAGGACATTAAACTTAAATTATTAGTCTACATAATTTTCCTTAAGTCTCTATCTTGTCATCAAGCATTAAAAAAAGCTACATTATGTAAGCGGCATAACTGTAATTCTGACATGCCTACATTTGTTGAGTGCACTTAAACACGCGCACACAAACAGACGGAGGACGAATTCCAAATGGCGCTTCGGGAAGAAGATGCAGTGTAAACAGCTTCTCCACATAAAGTGAAAATTACGTTGTTTTCAAGTGCTTTATTTGCCAAATGTATTTTAATGGACTACAGTATGAGACACAGTAGCACAACTCTCTCTCAAGTTTACACATCAAGAGTTCTGATCTTTGAAGGGCATAGGGATAATCACGTTTAATTGAAGTTGGACCGGACACATCCAACCGCATGTGCGTCTGTGCGTACAGAAAATTGCTCACTTTAGTGCCTTTTGCTGTTAAATTGTTTAAAATCACTGAAGTGTTAACATTTGCAAGCCTTTGAAACACGTACAAATGTTCAACTTTCACCCTATTTAAATTTGCGTATTATTCCGCGAATTGCATTCAACAGAACCATGGGTCGTGATCTGTACGGATCACGGATCAACTGCGATCCGTTACACCATTAATTAGTATTAAAAAAACAAACATCTTAAGATACTTGGTAGCCTACAATATTTACCTCTTATGATTGAGCATTAGAGACTTGGGCTTGAGTAGGCTACTTGCTCTCATTTCTCCGATGAGTTAATGACAACTGGAAGTGAAGTTCACCGAGTCATATCAGACAGAAATCTTGTCATAGAACGACGGTTTTCATTTTCGTTCCGTGAACTGGTTCAAAGCCTTGCTTTTAGCCATAATAAACGTATGCCTAATGCTTACCAATAATCACCAATGTGTTACTTAACTACTATAAATAATTTTTTTTGCGCAAAAGGTCATGTGTTCGAACCCAGGGAACACACATACTGATAAAATAAAAATGTATAGCTTGTAATGCACTGTAAATCGCTTTGGATAAAAGCGTCTGCCAAATGCATAAATATATTTAACTGGTGAAAATCTTTTCCTGTAGCAGTGTACTTGTTGCAATAAGTAGTGGTATTGCATTTGTAAAGACTAAATTAGTGTTATTTAGTATGGTACAATCAGAGTATGGAACAAATAAACAAGCTTTCTTGATGTGTCTTCAGTCTCACATTTGTATCATTTAGGAGTCCGAGTCATTAAAGAGTTTATTCAGATGGTTTATGTTAATTGCTGTTTCAAATAAAGTAATGAATTTATTAATGTCTCTACACAAATGTCTGTGCTTGTGCTTTTTGTAGCAAGATATTTGGATAAATGTTGTTCTTGTGTGTTTCTCTACAGAAATTAGGATATTTTCTAATTTTACTCCGTAATTTAACTGACTGCTGCTTTCCTTGGTGAGATCTTCATTATTTTGTGTCGGAATGTAAATTCAATTTAATCAGACCGTTGAATAAAAAAAAGCATTTCCCAAACTTTTGTGTGTGTGTGTGTGTGTGTGTGTGTGTGGTTTTATAAGGTAGGATTTAAGATTTAAAAAATTAAATTAAAGAAGATACAGGTAGGGGGTATCATCAGGGAATATTGTATACCAATACAATCTCATGGCATTTTGTAACTATTTTACAAAGTGGCTAATTTATATGATCCATATGTTTTTGCCCTATGACATTGAGTTTAGGGGTGGGGCTTCATTATAGTTTCTTTTTATTATAATTGTACGTCTTTTGTATGATTTACATCAGATAAATTTATACAAATTAGCATAGTAAATACTTACAAACTCCTATGAGTTCAGGGTCCTGCATTTTATTTCACAGACTAAATTTAAAGAAGGTGGCACAACTGAAACAAAAAATTATTAATTCAATTTACTTAATTTTTTTAAGGTAAGTGGTCGCAATCAATTTATTTAAGCTACATTAAAAAAAAAATAGAAAAACAAAACAAAAAACCTTTGTTAAAATGTAGCTTAAATAAATTGATTGCGACCACTTACCTTAAAAAATTTAATAAATTGAATGAATCACTTACAGGGGCAAAAAAAAAGAAAATATAACACAAAACAGTAACAACATGCCCTGAAATAAACAAATAACTTTAACCAAACCTAAGTTAATCATTATTAATTATAAATAAATAATTAAGTCATATTTTTTTCTCATATTTTAAAGTAAATGTACCTCTGCAGGACTTGTCAAATAAAGATTACTTATTTCTCCATCTTTCAAATCTACAGTACAGAACCATGGCTTATACACCATGGCCATCACACATGAATATTCAATATCTTTTAATTTAGTTTTATTATGACACTGCTTAATTATTTTCCATGTGGCCTCATTCGTTTACAGAGAACATGTTTTACAATGAGTATTGAAACCGATGCATTTTAATCCTTAAAAATGATTGGTCATTCAGAAAAGATAATAACTGAGCCCTCTTCATGGTCAATGACTCTGAAATCAAGGATCAATGTCATTGTGAGGTGCAAAAACTAATAGCGTGTAAAATGAAATAAGTACTACAGATCATCTACACACGCACACACACAAACAGATGGCTGAGTTTCCCATTAAACAGACATGAGATAATCTTCTCAGCTTGACCATGGAGCAGTCATATGGGACTCAACCAAATGGAGCCATTGTACAAACTGTGCCTGGTGGAGGGAAATTAAACAATTAAAGCAAGCGAGGAAGCCCCGATGTGTGAGTTGTGTTGATGTGTGTGTGTAAGCATTGTGTGTTGCCATAATTACTAACCACATCACTGAGACATTCAACAGCCATGTACTACATTCAGCTGACCGGCCATAATGACAGACAAATGGCATGCACATACCCCGCAATGACACACAAAGCTAATTCTCCACCATCTTATCTCCACAGCTCTGTGTGCTCGTGTTGTTCTCATCTAGCCATCGTTATGCTTGATAGTATTTCACAGTAAAAATAATCCCTCCCTTAATAAGACCCATTTCCAAGGTTTACATGACCAGTCATAATGGGAAGGCAATGGGGGCTTCAATTTGTAATTTTCCAGTCCAGGAGTCCAAAGTAATAATTTGTGGAGTGTTATGGGCAAATTAAGAACTCCAAAGTATGAGTCCCAGGAAGGGGGTGCTAATGGACGAATTCAGAGACAGAAACCAAAGCTAATACATACCACTGTTACTATGGGTGCTATGGATATTACCAAAACATATTTGGAAACATCTACTTGTACAGAGTTGAGTCAACTATAGACATTTTCTAGGTTAATTTAAACCAATGGTGGGGTTTTCCATATTTGACCCAAATATGGGTTTAAACAACCCAACATGTGCACATACAGTATATTCGCTCTACTTAATCCTTTGGGGGGGGGTATTCAAAGCTTTATAGTGGGTTGAACTGAGATTAATGTGTAGTTGTGTTTCCACACCCTCATAATGAAAGTGTCTTTACTGTATCTAATCAAATTTGTTTTAATACTCAACAGCACCTTTGACTGTGCACACAATGAGTTCGCCCACTGTAACAATCATCTGATCATAAAGCCATTTTAAGAAGTTTAAGGCTTTGAGATGAGTGAATAACATTGAAAGCTCTACAATGATAGATGGTTTTATTATCTCCGTATTTGCCTTTTTCTGACTTAATCTTCCCATACGTCCATGTCAATATTGAAAGCGCCCATGATTTCATTGCTCCCCCCTTCTGCATTGGAGCTCTCGCTACATGGTTCAACAAAGACAGCCAATCAGCAGTCCCAGATCTCTGATGAATTCCAGTAGTCTTGAATCTCATTAGGGGACCATGACACAAGCTAGGTTTTTCATTTGGATTCACTTTTACATAAAGGTCAGGCTTACTCAAGAATTATGCAAACGACCTTTCTGGATCTTCAATTAAAATGTGGTTCACTCTGGGGGTCATGGCGGAAAGGAGGGGTGGGCTTGTAGAGATAAAGACAGTTACAGTGGCAACAACATAAACAAACGGCTTTTGTGGCCCAAACTTCCCTCCACCACAGAGTCCTAGTTCAAATCAAAGCTAATGCGTGTTAACCATTTTACTAGTATCACTGTATCACTCCCCCACTGTTGCTGCATACTGATTTATGAAAATAAACACCACAGTCTTTAATCATATTTTTAATTTGTCTACAATTGCACTATTAATGGCGATATCCAGATGAATGTCAATAAATATCAATAAAGACAAAACGTTCCCTGAGGAGTTTGTACCTCAAATTCATATTTCCGCTATCCACTGGGTGGCGATCTCACCCAACTCAAACACTGACACATTCACTCAACACTAAAAACACCTTGTAAGTTTCGATCAGGCTCTGAATCTGATCTCTTACTAAAGTTCTTCACAAAAATTTAATTATCTCGGCTTTAAGCTGAAAATTTGAGAGGTGATAAGAGAACAAATGAAGATAGGATGAAACGTTTTTTTTTTTTGAAAGCGGAGGGTCTGCTCTTTCATTTGATATTTTATTTTTATTTAAAGAAGATCATTTTTCTTTAAGGAATTAAACTAAAACTGGGTGGAAACTTAAAAAAAAAAAAAACGCTGACAGGGAAAGAGTTAACCCTTTAAAATTCCAGTGCACGGTGGGAGAGACAATGCATTATTTGACAGAAAACTTCATCAAATACAACAACTCAAAAACAAAAAGATAAGCATGTCACATATCTTTGAAAAGCTGAAATTCTTGTGATTCGAATTTTGTTAACTGTTTTAAGATACAATCTACACAGCAGATACAATCTACATTTTTTTACCTGTTTCTTTAAGTCGTGAATAAATGTATCTGCTCATTCACTCATTTTTACTACTTAAAGCAACACCAAAGAGTTTTTTTTTACCTTAAAATAACGTTTCCAAAAAAGTTTCAGTCGTTCATCCACTAGAAACAGGGTGAACGGCACTTTCATATTCGTTTTACAGCCCTCTATTGGCCAAAACCGCACTAAAGAAGTTTTCAAACGTCGGGTCGCAGTCCTGTAGTTCGAGTGAAAACTACATAAACTTGCTTTATTTTTTTCCAATCAGAGCCAGTTTTGCTGCAGTATGCTAAATTATTTACGACAGTGGTAATGGACAATTCCGCTTCCAACCCGTAAGGGGAGCAAAGAGCAAAAACTCTTTAGTGTTGCTTTAATGTTATTAACTTGTTATTAAATGTTTCTCAACTTTCAAATACAGCTACAACCTGAACTTCGTGATATAGGGTTGTATGACATTTTCAAAAGGTAACATCCCAGTGACAACTTTTGACCTTTTTATGGGAGTGTATTCCAAAGCATGACATCATACTTTTTACTTCACTACATTTAAAAAAAACTTGTTTTTATATGTAATAATTAGGTACATTAAAAATTTACTTTTAATTAAATAAAACTTCTACTTACTTTCACTTGAGTAAGCGTAAAAAAGCCTGTAATTAGGTATCAAATTAAATTTTATGAAGTGTAGTGAAATGTAATGACACTATGCTTCAGAAAGTAGTGAAGTGAAAGTTTTCCAAAGAAAACACAAAGTGTACATCACTACTGTCCATCTAAGCATATCAAACATTTGTCACACATGCTTTGGTGGCACTCATCATTCAATCAGTTGAATTGTGCAGATGTCTGCTACTCAATCAATGCTAGAGCCCTCCATAATACTGACCGATGGCTGATAACATTACACTATAATGGTCATTTTAAACTAGAGATCTACTCTGTGAGTAATATTGAAATAATAGCATTGTTAGGCAGATGTCCTTTATTTCACCAGCTCTGTCATCTGCCTGTCCTTTCTGTTCATGTGATCTACTGGAGTGGGTTTGAACTGTATTGATTTTAAAAGTGAAATGTTGGATGAAGTGGGACTTGGGGGTTTGAAGCACAGCAAGGAACACAGACAGGCAGAGAAAGTCAATGGGATAAATCGTATCTATTATGAGTCTCAGTGGTGTCTTAAATGGCTGCAATTATATAAAAACACTTGAATGACCGATTTAGTCAGTGTGTCTCTACGCCGCAGGCCAGGAGAAGACCACCGACCCAGGCATTACAAGCACGTAGACACAGACAAAAGACCTACAGTTGCCAATACACACAAACACACATACAAAGAATTGTGTTAATTTTTTCACAGGTACAAACATTTGACATGCACAGGTAGAATATTTAAAGTCTATTTCTGTCTCTTTGTATGAATAAGGGGCAGCTGAGGATGGGCAGTAGGGGGTGCTAGTCAGTTGTGGAGGTGCAACCGGTTGCACAGAGCTACAGGACCATTCATCCATCTAATGAAATCCTCATAAATTTGTTGTATACTGCATGTTTATGCTCAGTAATAAGAAATATCTCTTTATTTCGTTTTTAATCATGCAAGAACGACAGCTCTAATCCTACAAATCAAGTAATTTTGTCTTGTGTGTGATTAAGCATACATTTATTTGAAATGAACGTGAAATACATACATCATTATATCTCAAAGGCATCCCACCCTGCTCCCATAACAAGTGTGCATAATTTGTAAGGGTAATTTATGGTAATGTTGGAGAGAGTATGATAGAGGAGAGATTAAACTAATTAGACTTGCATGCTTTGGGAAAATACGTTTCACCCACGTTAACAGTGCACACTGGGAAGAGAGTCATTTTTCAAGTGTCTCAATAGGTAAAACTGTAATACAGGTTTTGGTTATTAAAGGCATCCAGCTGGGTGTGGGGAATTTGTTTTGGGCTGTGGTTCGCTGGTACCGACACTCATAATATTTAATCATGTGTTAATGCGGTACAGAAGATGCTTGGATTTTGATCATTGGATGAAATGGAAATGAGAAAAATAATTGAAATGAATGTAATCATGATATATATGTTTTAGCAACAGACAGAAGGGAAATCTGTTGTTCAGGTCTCAGGATCAAGTCAATTCAATTCATAAAGTCTAAAATAGCTATAAAAATTTATTTTTGTTGACAAAGCATTTACAGATTAGACATATTCCAAACTAACTCATACCAGGTTAATATACTCATAATATTTACAGCCATATTATAACTGAACTATAATTTTTTTATTTAGTCATCTGCACTGTGATTTATTCTTGATGAAAAACAAGTAAAGGCACAAGGGCACTCGAAATAAAACACCACACAATTTTCTCTTATTAAATTACATTGAGATTTTTAATAGTCCCATATTACTTTGAATCCTAATGTAGCACTATGGGCATTCTGATTAATTAATGTTTTCTTGTTAAATTATAAGACTGGAAATTGAATATCAAGCCACGTACAGTAATTATGCTTAATGGAAAGCGAGAGTAAGACAAAGAGAGAACGTATTCACAGGCTCTCTCTCTCTCTCTCTCTCTCTCTCTCTCTCTCTCTCTCTCTCCAAGCCATCAAAACGGTGAAATTACACAAATGTAAGCATACAAATTATGCAGTTATCAGTAAATGTTACCCAGACCAAAAGTGAACTTTGAATAAAAACTACACACTGGCCATTCTACAGTATTTCCTTTCCACACCTAACAAGAGCTTATATGCAAAAGCCATTAAATGCCACCTCTCTCAAAAATGAGATAATGATTTTGACCGAATGCACTCGGCACGTAAAAACTTTATCAAATCTGTTAAATCCCGGCCTCGGGTTATTCGGAAATAGCAGTTTGTTGGCAAAATCAATTAAATGCCACACCCGTTTTTCAGCAAAGTCCTCTAAGTGCACTTTTACCTTTAGACAGAAATGACAGTTAAGAGTGAGACATTTTTGGAAGTGGAGGTTTTTGCATGTACACTGTAAAAAAAATATGTTGCCTTAAATTTCTTTGTTCAATCAACCATGTTCTATCATGACTATTGATGAGCTGTTGAAACCAGGGCCGGCGTCATGGGGGGCATTCGCAGGCCGTGCCCCCCCAAACAGGTTGTTGTGCCCCCTTACAGAGTTTTTTATTAATGTAATAAATATCAAGAATAATTAAAATAAATTAAACATTGAACATTTCATGACTTTTAATCAAATGAGGAAAATATAGTTGATATATGTTTTTTTTATTTATTAAAATAGACCAGGTTATCTGATTGGTTGTTGCTGCGTCTCATGCATCTTTACGTCTTTACCATATTAACGTGACTTGATACTAGCAATGTGTTTTTTCGCGGCATTTTATGGATAGTGTAAAATATGGATATTAGAACATTTAGAAACGAACCAGCACCGCCTGCTCCATCTGACTTCATGCAAACATAGACTGGCTCAAACTCGGAAATTAGCAACAAGGTCGAGGCGGAATTTTCAAATCTACAGGACACTGTTTTAAGGAAGTTTAATGTTCACACACATCGCCTTCAGCTTTTTTAAAGGTAAGTCCAATAAAAGGACTAAACTGACATTTGTGAAAATAAGGCATTACAATTACTGACTAAGAACCTAGCATATTACTTAAAGTGAAATGTCTAAACCTAAACATAAAACCTGTGTAAAACACGCTCATTTACAATATGTAAGATGGTCTTACACACTAAAAATGTTTAAGCCATAACGGGTAAATATTGGACACAACACGTGCTGGGTTAAAATTGACCCAATGCTAGGTTGTTTTAACCCAACTCCTGGGTTATTGTAGTCCATGGTTGCATAACAACAACCCAACATTGCCCAGCATGTGTTTTGTCCAATATTTACCCATTTATGGGTAAAAAAAACCCAGCCATTTAGAATGCAAAAGGTTTTGCTCATACAGTATATAGTTCCTCAACTAACAATATATATGAAGGTATTGCACAGTTGAAACAGAGCTATAAACGGATTTTCCTAAACTCAGAGTTTTTTAAACTTTATTTCTCTCAGAAAAGCATGTTTCCAGCCACACATGTCCGGTTTGGGGGTCCCATGTTTTTTTTTTACACAAACAGTAAGCATTTAAGTTTCAGCTTAATGTTCGTGTCACATACTGTAAGCACATAAATGGTAAGCTTTTGCTTTAGATTGCATGTGATTTACTCATACAGTAAGAGTTGGGATTTAAAGGTCACCTTCTTTCTGATCCCATTTTTTAAACCTCAGTTAGTGTGTAATTTTGCTATAATAGCATAAATAATACCTGTAAAATGATAAAGCTCAAAGTTCACTGCCAGGCGATATATTTTCTTTAACTGAATTCCCCTATCAAAGCTTACAATGAAAGGCCGGTTTGCACTACAGCCCTCTATTTCCTGTTTTAATGACGTCAGTAGAACAGTTTTTGACTAAACTCCGCCCACAGAAATACGTCAGTCGGCAGCTAAGCTAACAGCAAGCTAAGCTGCTATCGAATCACAACACACTAAACTACACAATCAGAACTCGTTACATATTTCTGAAGGAGGGACTTCATAGAACAAGGAACACTCTAAAAACAAACGATGCTATATAGCACCAAAAGTGGTTCTTTGCTCGTAATTATAGAAGAACCGTTTTTAGTGCCACGTAGCACCGGTGAAGCACCTGTAAAGCACCTGTGTAGAACCAAATAGGGGCCATATAGCACCACATATGGTTCTACATAGCACTATATGGTTCTACACAGGTGCTTCACTGGTGCTTCACCGGTGCTACATGGCACTAAAAATGGTTCTTCTATGATTACGAGCAAAGAACCACTTTTGGTGCTATATAGCACCGTTTGTTTTTAGACATCAGCCCGTTTTGAGGACAGTGAAAACAGCGCTATACAGATAAGGAAAACGGGGTGAAAAATACCACGTTTTTACACATGAAACATGAACACATGCTATATCGCGCACTGTAAACACAATCAAAGCTTCGAAAACACCGAAAGAATGGGACCTTTAAAAAAACTTTGAAATCGCATACACTCTAAAAAACAAACGGTGCTATATAGCACCAAAACAGTTGCTTTGGATCGTAACGATAGAAGAACCATTTTTAGTGCCATATAGCACCGGTGAAGCACCAGTGAAGCACCAGTGAAGCACCTGTGTAGAACCATATAGTGCTATGTAGAACCATATGTGGTGCTATAGTGGTGCTATATGGCCCCTATATGGTTCTACACTGGTGCTTCACTGGTGCTTCACTGGTGCTTCACTGGTGCTTCACCGGTGCTATATGGCACTAAATTGGTTCTTCTATCGTTACGATCCAAAGCAACTGTTTTGGTGCTATATAGCACCGTTTGTTTTTTTAGAGTGTAGTGTATGCCCGGCTTTTTATTTTTGTTCACTTGAGAGAACAGAACCACAACTGACAGTGACATTGTTTGTCTTGGGAATGGCAAAGAAACCTCTGCGGTAAGCAAAACAGCTATTCCTTAAGAAAATTCATTGTCTTAGTAAGCAAAGTTAATAAAACTTTATCTTGCACCTTTAAAACAGTTTACAAAGTGCTTTTCAAATGATATAAGCTGTAAATCTGAGTCGCAAACTGTATAGAAGGAGATGCAAAAAAGATTTTATGGGTGGGATAGACCAGTGGAGCAAAACATCCGGGACCCCCCTTAATGTATAGCTCATACTGTAGCTCTCTTTCTCTCTCTCTCTCTCTCTCTCTCTCTCTCTCTCTCTCTCCATTTTAATACAAGGTCCACCTGCAATCAGGCCTTTCATAATGAAAACACATGTTTATACTCATTGGCTGAAAGGCAAGCACCATTAGTTATCACTGTCTCATTGCATACATCTAGTAATGTAAATAGTTAGATGGGGGTTGCTGGTATTCTGACAGCTCATGCTTTTTCCTTGGCTGCAAATTGATTGGGAGCGTCTAAATCACTCTGTGTGTTGTGTTTTGTTGTGGAACACTAAGGAAATGCAAGGGAAGACACAATTGACCTCTAGAGCGAAGCAAATGATTCAAGCCTCCTTATGAACCATTAGGACCATTTTACCCACTTGATTCATAATTTCTTGTTTTTCTTTGTGTAGTAAAAAAGTAATTTCAGCATCCTAAATTGTTATTTTCACTATGTTTCATGCTTGAAGAATTTGAAAACATGGCAGGTACATTTCGTTCTGAATGTGGCCCCAATCCAGAGCAAACCAAGAACAGCAGTTCATTTTAAAAAGATGGGTTGTCATCAAGGTTTTTGGAAGGAAACGAATGAATAATTTTGCTATATTTAAAATGAAAAGCCATAATGGTTATTCAGTTTTAAAAGCACTGTAAATAACTCTTAAAGTAGAAAGCATTCATTTCAACAAGACAAATGTTATCTCTTAATCTGTCGCTATAGCAATGGTAACCAAGTGAACAATGATGCCCTTCTCCAGGTTCATCAAAGGATTTCTGGTAAACAAGCAGCTATAGTGTTGATTACACACTCTAAAAAAATTCTGTAGAAATTACAGTGTTACTTGCAGCTGGTTGCCGGTAACTTACTGTAGATGTAAATTTATGTTATGCTTTTATATACTTTTGTTCAAAGTTTTTGCCTTTACAGAGTAAAACTAAAATAATAGCATCAAGCAAAGCATTCTGAGAAACAAAATCTGAAGCAAAAAACAGAAAAAGGTTTATGATGATTACTCACGGTTCCCAGAATGCTTTGCATGAGGCTGTTATTGTATAGTTTTATTCTGTAAAGATAAAGACTTGTTAATATTTAAAATTTATTTAACTTTAAACAAACTCTTGCCAGTAAATAACATAAATTTAAATCTACGGTACACTGTAAAAAAATTCCGTAGAAATTACAATGTTATTGCAGCTGGGCAGTGCTGGGCAAGCTACTTGGAAAATGTAGTGAGTTAAGCTACCAGTTACTTCACATTAAATGAAGCTTCACTACACTGAAGCTACCCCCCTGGGAAATGTAGCAAGCTAAGCTACATCAATAGTAGCTTGCTACATCCAAGCTACTTTTTTATTTTTAACCAGTTTTATTATGTAATTATTTATTCAGTTTCAATTTAGAATTTTGATAATTATAGGCAATTAAAGCATAATGTAGACCTAGGTACTTCACATTATGGTGCGGTTTCCTAGACAGGTCTCATTCTACTCCCAGAATAAAATGCACGAGTGAGCTGCCTTAATTTAAAAACATCTTGCCCTGCATACCTTAACACAGCTCCGAAACTTTCAGAGGTTTACCTGGATCTGGTTGCCGGTAATTTACCGTAGATTAACATTTGTGTTGTTTGCTGGCAGGAGTTTGTTCAAAGTTAAATAAATTTTAACTTTGAAAAAAATATGATCTTTAAAGAATAGAACTATACAATAGCAGCCTCATGCAAAGCATTCTGGGAACCAGAAATCATCATCAACCTTTTTCTCTTTTTTGCTTGAGATTTTGTTTCGCATAATGTTTTGCTTGATGCTGTTTTTTTAGTTTTACTCCGTAAAGACAAAGACTTGTAAATGTTTAATGTTCATTTAAAGGGATACTTCACCGATTTAGCATTCAGCTTTGTATCTGTAGAAACCCGGCACACTGAAAAAAAAAATCCTTTCAATTTACGTAATTTTAATGTGTACATCGGTCCCACATAATCCGATTGTGTAAAACCAAAATAATTTTCCTCATATAATTTTTATGTGTCAGACCAAAACATTTTAATTGTTTTAAGTAGTCTAATATAAATATATTGACTCAAAGTGCTATTTCTCTTTACTATAACACATTTATTTTGTAATGTTTAAGTATTTTTATTATGTAAGGGGACTAGATCTTCATCTGTAATTCCAACATGCTTTTTTAATGCTTATATTATGGGATTATGTAACTCTAAAGCAATTTCATTATGTCTCTGACACCAGAATAATCACCCATAATTATCCAAATGTTATTTATTTCTTTTTTAAATACAAAATACATTTGCATTGGCATAAAAAGCAAAGAGTTTAGTGATATTTAGGCAAACCACTGCTTTCAGATCATCAATTCATTTAAATCACTACACATTAATTCATTAACAGTCAATAACTATTACAACAATCAGCACATGCAGTACATACATAAAGGGGCAATTTCCCAGACAGGTTGTAGATTAAGCCATGACTAGGCCCTAGTAGTTATATTAGAATATTTTTTACAAAAAAAGTTTACAAACAAACCTACCTTACAAAAACAACACTGGAGTACATCTTAGGCAAAACAATGGCACTGATATATGTCAAGATATGTCAGTGCAATATGTTTTCAAATTAAGGCATTGCAAAAGTCTGGGACTAGGAAAAGCCCCATCTGTAAAACTGACCCAAATGTTTAAAATAGTTACTATCACAGTAGATTTAGAAGTGCTAAAACACAAACACTGCATTCCAAAGAGACATGCAAAAGAGTAAGTACTATTATTTTTTAAATGGATTTACAAACTGGAAAATATCACTCCTTCAGAAAGTCAGAGCTACAGCATTTGTATAAACTGATAATCAAAGATTCAACAAAAACAAAATACAACAACCATTTCAACTCTGAGCAGCAAACTGTTAATGTTTTAATAAGAGAAAACACTTAAAACAGATAAATAAAAAAAACATAAATGAGCAGCACAGTCTTTCTGATCCTTTCACTGAAAGAAACTGTGCGTTAAAGTTACGCTCAATGCAGTTCCATTAAAATCTTTTGGATTTCCTCAAAAATAAAGCGGAGATCAGGATAGGTCAGGTTTAAAGGAATACATCAGCTCAAACAACATGGCACGATGTTGCAACACCTTCATGCCTTCCAGGACTATACAAAGATCCTCTTCTTCAAGAAGCATGTTGTTTGAGAGCACAAATCCCAACAGTGGTGTCTTCAAATGACCTCACTGATGCTGACTTCATCCATGCCCTGTACAAAACAGACAAATGTAGTTAAAGAAACAGAAAAAAAGTTACTGTTACAATAAAAGTGTCATTGGAAATTAGTACAATGCAAACAAATATAAATGTAAGTATACAGACCCATGTGCATTGCCACAGCATGTTACAATTGGTTACAAATACATGGGTTACAAAGCAAGGCAGCTGCACTGTCCACTGCTCCAGGTGTGTGTGTGTGTGTGTGTGTGTGTGTGTGTGTGTGTGTGTGTGTGTGTGTTAAATAAAGAGGCCACATTTCAAGTGTGTGCTACCATACCTGACAATCACAGCAAAAGTTAATTATCTCATTTTCTCACTCTCATGTTGTTACAGACCTGTATAAATGTCTTTGTTCTGATGAACACGAAGGAAGACATTTATTTTGAGGAATGTTTGCAACCAAACTGTTCATGAGCCCCATTCACTTCCATAGTATTATATTTCCCCACTATGGAAGTGAATGGGGCTTATGATTGGTTTGGGTACAAACATTCCTTAAAAAAAAATCTTCCTAAGGGCTCAGTCACACCAAAAGCGTTTATGGCAGTTGCAGGCGCCTTTTTTGAATGATATTCTATGGGCAGGGCACGTTTGCGCGCTGTTTATGCGCGCCGAGCGCCTTGCGGTTTTCTGCCGCCTGCCGCGCACGCGTTTTTGAAGGAGCGCTGAGAGTGGAGAAGCGCCTGACGTCATTCGCGTCTTCCATTGTCCAATCGAATGAGGGGAGAGGCGGGCCTTACATTGTGGTGAGGGAAGTTTACAGTTGCTTTGAAGAACCGGACTCCACTCGCTCACTCTCTCCTGCGTGTTTGTGCACCTCTCACCCTCAAACAAGGTCAGAGCAAGCGTCCTCTTTTGAAAGTTTCTGCTAATATGACAGTTAACAGCAAAAGAGCGCTCACGCTTCAATATTTGATTGACAAGACAGCTGACTCGGTGGTTGCTTAGCAATATGAAAAGCTGCGCCGCACTGCTCTTTTTTAAAAAAAGGCAGTGCGTCGCGCCTTGCGTTTGCAAGCGTTTAAAGCGCTTTTGGTGTGACTGACTCCTTAGTGTTCATCAGAACAAAGACATTTATACAGGTTTGTATCAACATGATAGGGAGTAAGTGATGAGAATTTTTATTTTTGGGTGAACTACCCCTTTAAATCTTCCCAGGTGTTTTAATGACCCTTGTGCCAAAAGATGTAACTAAAACATACTAAATGTTCTGTACTTCCAACAAGGTTTACACATTTTTATGTCTATGAATCTATATTACTTACTTCTGTCATTTGATCATTGATTGTTCCAAGTCTTTTTGCTAGCTGTCCTCCTTTCTGATAGAAGAGTTTCGTCAGGTTTTTGGATTGGAGGTCCAGGTGACACGCAGGAACATTAGACAGTAGTGATTCTTTTAAATTCAGCATTTATCTGAAAACAAATTAACCAACCATTGTTTATTTGAGTACTGCGAGTCAAAAAATAATACATGTAAGTTATATTAGTTACAAAAATAAGATTTTTTTTGATGACTTACCAATGCTTTTGAATGTGTAGCGTATGAAAGGATGATGGACCTATAAGAGGAAATATTCAGAGGTGAAATCAACACATAACCTCAAATGATGAAGTTCACACATACACAGATCAATAATGAAATAAGTATTATATCTGTCATAGGACGCAATTTTGGACAAAATTAGATCTTAAAACAACAAGGTTCTCTTCTGAAAATGTCAGCTTTAAGGTGTGGCACTATAAAGCAATTTTTACAGTTAATATACCAGACGTCACGCGAGACATTTAAAAAAGCTTTTTCTAATATAATCAAGTGTTGCTCGTGGCGTAGCGAAGTCATGAATAACTGACGCGGGTCTGATAATCTGATTAAGCAGACAGTTTTTTTAATACGCAATGTCATTATTAATGTAGTCAATTGATATCATCTGGTAAATTACTTACATGGATAACGTTACTCTGGACAGAATAAAAACGTTTGGTTAGTGTTTTATTTGTCCTGAACCGTTTCCATAGAACAGCTGAGTAAAAAGTGCCTCAAAAGTCAACTCAAAGCTGACAGTTTTCAACTCGGATAAAACTACCAAACAAGAAATAACGTTATACAGCTGACATTTATAAAACGCTGTTTTTCTTTATGAGCCTTACACTTACTGACTGACTGACTGACTGTAACGTTAACTTACTCCACCAACCTCCTCCAAACTAATTTTTACTACAAGTCATTGCAATGACTACATATTGTAAAAAAAACTATCTATCTAGTGAAGATGTATCACGTATAAAGTGAACATAAATAAATAATAGAACTTACTTTAATAACGTGGTGTCCGTCTGAGAGAGTTCTTCTGACTGACTGCTGCTGAGTCTTCATTTTGGCGCCCAAAACAAACGATGTTTATTCTTCTTTTATGGCAGTTGACATCCTTTTCATTGAGCGTTACTGCCACCTTCTGCTCAGGAGGTGCCGTTTTGTTTGCTTACTCAATTTTATTGCTTTAACTATTCAATTCAATCATTTTTAATCAATGTGAGAATAATGTGTTCATTTTACATTCAAACAAAACATTTTCATCCTAATCAATTAAATTATGTTTACACAAGGAATATAAATATTTTGTTTTGCATATACATGTTTATTTTATTTAAATTCAAAGACCCACCAAGTCCATTTTTTTCAGTGCAGTATTACTGAATGACCATGTTTCCCTCCCTCATTTCCCCCTGAGAGGAGAGATATCTGCATTTTGGTTCTGCAAAAAAGTCCTCCGATGATGTAATATGACGATTTTTGCATCATCGGAGGACTTTTTTGCAGAACCAAAATGCAGATATCTCTCCTCTCAGGGGGAAATGATGGAGGGAAACATGGTCATTCAGTAATACTGCCGGGTTTCTACAGATACAAAGCTGAATGCTAAATCGGTGAAGTATCCCTTTAACTTTGAACAAAATGTTGCCAGTAAAAAACATAAATTAAAATCTACGGTAAATTACCGGCAACCCAGCTGCAATTTCTACGGAATTTTTTTACAGTGTATGTTATCGGCAACCAGCTGCAAGTAACACTGTAATTTCTACGGATTTTTTAAATGTTTGTTATGAATTAAGTTACGAATTAAAACCAAATTTGACTTTTGTTGTGAAAGCTGAGATAACAATTTTAAGTGGCACAGGACGGGTTCATGATTTTATTAATGTTTTTCTTTTACAGAGTTCAAGTGGTCATTAACAAATGGGCTTGAATGTACAGGATTCATGTTTAGAAGCACAGAACAGAATCATTGGCAGCATTAAATTACAATGATCTTCTTTCCCATTATACAGCTTCTAAGTGTTTGTTTCAGTGGCCACTTCAAGTTTATGTGAGTTTAATTGAAAAATGTAATTCAGCTGACAAATGAAAATAAATAGTTGGAGACACTCAGATAAAAATATTATAGTTATAAATTGAATCACTGGTTTCAATATTTTCAAACACCTGATGCCTTATGAAAATTAACCATAGTAAAAGTATAGTAACCACATCTTTTAAACATGCAACCATGGTAAAATCATATTTTTTCAGTTTTATTTTTAGTAAAGCCATGGTTAATTATTTAAAGTATAAAGTACAAAGTGTAAAATACTTTCGCTTCAAAACTGCTTAATCCGTGCCTGGCAGAATCCATTAAGAGACTGATAAAAAATACTAATTTACATTAAGAGAAAGATAAAAAATGCTAATTTGCAAGAAAACGTCAGACACACTTAGTTTTGGATCTGAGCTCTTCATTTGTTTAATGTTACATTTTTGCTGATAAATTTAAAATTGTACCAACCAATAAATCTTTGTGTTTAAAAAAACCCAGAAGCAAATTTACTGAGTAGTTGCATCACTTAAAGCATGCATTATTTAAGTGCATGTCCTGTACAGAAAACATGTGATAATCTCCTCCACATCCAACCATTTCAAATCTAATTCTGCAGTTTGCAACCCGCTTTTTTAAAGATTTTGGCAGTACTGCTGTGCACCAATACATTTTCTCTTCTGTGAAAAATCTTTATGCAAAAGTTTTATGTTTTCGTCAATCTTTTAAAGTTAAATGAACTTTAGGGTACTTATGAAAACTTGCCGAGTGCCAAGTGTGCTACACTAATATACATACTAAATACAGGCATTGCCAAGTAACTCTTGAGGGCGGTGGGATTAAAGGTTATGTTATATTGGAATCTTATTGGACAAAAAAATGTTAAATCTAATAAACCTCCCCCATGTGCATGACATGACAATGAAGTCAGGCTGCTGGAAAGATAAGGCTGAAGTTAGCTTTAAAGGTCAGAGATCACAGCATGTACGAATAACCCTGCATGCATACATGTGTGTGTAGCTGGCATCAAGATCTAATGACTAGATATCCATTTAGACACAAAACTAAAGCAAGACATAACTCTGCTCTTCTCTGCGCTGTCAATCTGGAATCTAAAGTGTCTTTCCCTCCCATCCACTCAGCAGAAACTCCTTTTCATTGATTTGTTTTTTTCTTTCAAACAGAGGATCTGTGTCCAATTTGCTGCATTAATATTGAAGTGTTCTTACTTATTAATGCTGTGTTATTAAGATATTTCCTTCTCTGCTTGTAGACCAATTCAACTAATGGAAAATGGTAACTCTCTCAGTTGTGTCTGTGTGTTAGCGAGAGAGGTTTTGATAGATCTTATGAGTGGACTTTACTGAGCAGGCTCTTGTCAAGGAATTACATTGTTCTGGTAATTAGGATGATTTGCAACAAAGTTGTTCTTTCATTATTGTATTTATCAATTAAAGTCTTACGTGGTCCAAATGCAACCTGCACCAATTTATTTTTAATGGTGGAAATGCACAGCTACTAAAATTGCTCGAAGCAGTGAAATTAGAATTAGACTTTTGTGGTTTTTAGACCGTGTTGTATTTTATGAGCATCTATACTGTATGCTAATATAATATTTGCAATTAGAAGATAAACACATTTACAAATACAAATTTGCAGTTCTTTAAACATATCAAAACAGACAACAATGGACTCTCTAACGCATAAAATGTAATATAGTCTAGTGTGATAGTCAGCCCATTCTCATGATTTGTGTATAAATACCAATAGCATGCAGTGTGAAAATGCAGTACATACGCCAAATTCCAATTTTGCGTGCATATGATATGCCAGTCCTTCTCGTATATTTAATATGGCACATCTTTTTGTGTCACTATATGCATTGGTTTCTAATACTTTTTTTTACCTTTGTCACTTTGGTTTGGGGCTAGAACAACTTTTTCTTTCATAAAATGATATCCTAACCTAAACCACAATTCTAACCACAACTCCAAGCGACCATGGTTTTCATTTTCTTGTATTCTGATGCCTTTTAATAAAATAATTTCTTTTATAGCCTAAAAGTTGCACTTTTTTGTTGGTTTACATGGGTGGTTTGGACGAAGATACTAAATGGAGTTTAAATTAAATGGATTCAGAATGAGCCAAGTGCAATGGGTTTAAGGTAGCAGCAGCGTGGAAGTCAAGGCTGTAGCTAAAATGCGAAATAAAGTTGAATTTTATTAGGCCATTCCTTAAGTGGAATGGATTTCACTGACAAGTGAACATATGCACTAAATTAGAAAAAAAGTGAGTGGGTCCAGTTACATGTGTGGGTCTTTAAAATAACTTAACAACATTATATAACTTTAAATCGCATATTTTTTATAGTGTATGCAGTACTATTTTACATTTGATTACTTTAAATCACAGACCAACCAGAAAAACATGAACATTTAATTCAGTTTATGGGTAATTTCTCCATTTACATGCAAATATTTATGTGTGATTAAATGCAACTTTCATGAAGTAAAATCACTAAAAGCCTCACTTCCCCTGAAAAAAGTATCCTGACTGACTGTGAACAGCAACAGAATGTTTCACATATGTGATCCTGAACCACAAAACCAGTCATACGAGTATTTTTGTTTTTAAAGAGATGTATATATCATCTGAATAAACTTTCCATTGATGTATGGTGATATGACAATATTTGACTGAGATAATCTATTTAAAAATCTGGAATCTGAGGGTGAAAAAAATGCTAATATTAACTTTGCCTTAAAAGTTGTCCAAACGAAGTCCGTAGCAACACATATTACTAATGATAAATACATTTTTTATATATTTACGGTGGGAAATGTACAAAAATATCTTAATAATTTTTGACATTAAAAAAATTGCTAATTTTGACCCATACAATATACTGTTGGCTATTGTTACAAATATATGTGCGACTTATGACTGGTTTGTTGTCCAGGGTCACAGATGTTCACGTTGCTAAGGGTGGTTGCTACGAGCTGCTCAGTGATCCGCAGAATTGTTGGGTGCAGAGGTCATAGGTGAGTTTTATTGAAAATATAACAGCTATTGACTGGAACTGTTTTATGTAATGTATATATGTTTATATGAAGGGACTTCCTACTCATATAATCTATATATTCCAAAGTGATGGTACAGTATATGCAATTACACATACTGTATACTATAGGATACTGTATACAGTATTAACATATAAAGGAGGCTCCTACTTTAAAGCAACACTATGTAGTTTTTTTTACCTTTAAATAATGTCTCTAAAATTATTTCAGTGATAGAACAACTTTTAACTAGACACATTGTACTGTTGTTGCAACCTGAGCAGCCTCCTAGCTGCTACAAGCACACTCTGAAAGTGGCGGTGGAGGGTAGGAAACACAGCCCCCCCCCCTGCCTGCAGAAGAGTGTCTGATACCAGGCACTGTTGCACTTTCAACCACATGGGGGAGCTGTAAGTCATTTTTACATGGAAACTACATAGCGTTGCTTTAAGGTGCAGTGTGTAAATTTTAGCGACATCTAGTAGTGAGGTCGCGAATTGCAACCAATGGCTCAGTCCACTGCTCTTCCCTTGCTTTTGAAATGCATAGAGAAGCTACGGTAGCAACCACCAAAAAAATGTCATCAACAGAGACATCTTAGTAAAAAGAGTTTGTCCATTAAGGGTTCTTGTAGAAACATGGCAACACAAAATGGAGACTTCCAGTTAAGGGGACCCTCGGGGTATGTAGATAAAAACGTCTCATTCTATGGTAATAAAAACATAACAGTTCATTATAAAAAGATCTTTATACACCCCTGATAATATAGTTTTGGATATTATTTTGCATTTCTGTCAAGAGATCCTTTTAAAAATGACACACTGCACCTTTAAATATTTTATATAGTACAGAGAAATTATATATTAGTGAGTATATGTGCAATCCTGCAGTCCAAACTACACTGTAAAAAGTGTTTCTGTGCCTTAGTAGATTTAACAAAGATAAAATGAGTAAACTGTATTAAACATTTTCAATTCTTGTTTTTTTATCAAAATATGAGTTAAAATAACAGAAAAGTTGAATAATTTTAGTAGTTCTAAATGAACACATTATTGAGTAAATTCAGCTTCATTTTATCATGTATAATCCACTTACATTTGTAAGAAAGAAATTAACTTCATAATTTTGTGTTGAAACTACATGAATGATTTTAGTAAACATAACTAACTAGGCAGTAGACACGTAGTTCCCAGCATGCTTTGCATGGGACGGCATTTGGAGAGTAAAAATTGAACTTAAACGCTTTTTTATGTGTTTTTAACTAAAAAGAAAGACTTATTAGTGTATAATGTTCATTTATCTACGAGATTTTGAAGAGTTTCTGTTTCATCTTTGAGTTACCATTTTTCAGAAAAGTAATACTAGAACTATAAGTTAACTCAATTTTGTTGTGTTTGTATTAAGTAATATTACAGTGTTTATTATACTTAAAAAGGCTGCAAGTTGACTCAAGTTAAACCATCCAATGCAGTCACTTGCCTCAATTTTTTAAAGTTAGATTGAGGTATTACTTTTTACAGTGTAAATGAGTGCACTTAAAAACATAAAAAAGGCGCCTCTACTGGAACAATAAAATCTAATGTGGCGACCCACAGCTCTCATGCCACTGATCAAGGACAAATGGTCCAACATTGAGGTATGAGCGTGATCAAACAATGGACACAGCTACATGTTTTGTGAGGGAAACAAAGAGAAAATGAAATAATGTATATAGTATATAATGTATAGGAATCAACCCATTACCTCCTCATTGCTAACCAACTTAGCTATAGGAACACTAAATTTAAGTACACCA
Source organism: Misgurnus anguillicaudatus (assembly GCF_027580225.2). Taxonomy (NCBI): domain Eukaryota; kingdom Metazoa; phylum Chordata; class Actinopteri; order Cypriniformes; family Cobitidae; genus Misgurnus; species Misgurnus anguillicaudatus. The sequence goes on along the minus strand of NC_073357.2, from coordinate 47,642,662 downwards.
ATTGTTAAAATTGTAACCATTTGACTGTACTGCAAGTATTATAATGATAAAATAAAACAAACCATAGATGCTCTGGAATAGACTTTAAATTCACTCTCTGTCAGTTTAGCGTTGCTTAGTCGTAAATGTTTTGATTTGTTCAAATCCAGGTGCCCTATATGACCTCTGACAGACTTCCTAAATGGGTTACATTGTGAGCATATGGTTCAGTATGGCATCTCTGTTGCAATTTCTGGCTCCACAGCTGGCATGTTGGAGCATTCAGATTTCCCCTTCATATTATGGAAACAGGGTCCCAGCCGCAAACTGTGCGAGTCAAAAAGGAAAATCTCTCATCAGTGGGGATTAAGGCAGAGGAGTTTAGACATTTTCCATAAGGTAGCATTATAATCGGACTCAGGGCCTCATAATACCCGGGATCTGAGTGGATTTGCAGAAAGGAAACGTTATTAAAGTCGCCACATGAGAAAAACAAATTAGAGCCAGCGGTGCATTCTCTAGAGCAGTCATAGCGAGAGGAGAAAGGGGTTGTGCTTAATCATGATGCACTTCTGTTATTTGTTACAGTTTGCCGACAATGATTTTCTGCCTTCGCTCTGTAGGGGGGTTAGCAGGGGGCCAATATGCACTTCTGCACTTCTTAAAGGGGAAAATGTGATAAGCAGCATTTAATGCAAAGCAGTTTTGTGTAAAACTTTTAATGCTGACTATGCAAGGCTTAGTGCTTACAACCTACAAACTTTCATGCACACAGGTGTCTGTATCTATCTGTCCATTTGTCTGACTGTCTGTCTAACTACTTTTCTGTCTGTCTATATGCCTTTCTGTCCATTTGCTTCCATACTTAATTTAAAAGGTAGTTAATTCATATGAATTTGTATTAAATGAATTGTACAAAAATGCAATTATACTGAAAAAAAACCATTCATTCAATTTACTACATTTTTTAAGGTAAGTGGTCACAATCAATTTATTTAAAGGTGCAGTGTGTAAATTTTAGCAGCATCTAGTGCTTAAATGCTCAGTCCACTGCTCACCCCTCGCTTTTGAAACGCATAGAGAATCTACGGTAGCCGTCACTCGAAAACGTCATCGTCTGAGACAACTTAGTAAAATAGTTTGTCCGTTAAGGGCTTCTGTAGAAACATGGGGCCACAAAATGGCGACTTCCACGTAAAGGGACCCTCGATGTATGTAGTTAAAAACGTCTAATTCTAAGGTAATAAAAACATAACAGTTCGTTATAACAAGGTCTTTATACACTCCTGATAATATCGTTTTGTATATTATTTTGCATTTCTGTCAAGAGATCCTTCTAAAAATTACACACTGCACCTTTAAGCTACATTTAAACAAACAAACAAACAAATAGAAAAGCAAAACAAAACAACAAAAACGTTTTCAAATTTTTTTTCAGTGTATTAGAAAAAATCATGATATTGATCATGGTTGTTTAAGCCAGTGATTGGGTTAAATATATGAATAAACCAACATGATCTAACGAAAAGTCATGTTGTAGTCACACAAAATTTTATTAATGTATTCGTGTCCATGGCATGAAATTCAGCTTTTTTGTGCCTGGAGCACAAATGTCTTTTTCGTGTCCATGGCATTTTATGTATTGTTTTCTCCTTTCCCCCCTTATTTTTAAATCATTGTCGCTTGGGATTTGGCTACCCAGTCGCAAAAAGGTTTCATGATATAGTCACGAATTTCCACATTTTTTCGGGATCGTATAACGAATTTCTGTTTTTGTGTGATTATCACATATTGGTCACTTTGGTTTAGAGTTAGATTTGGTGCTTGAATTAGAAAGTCACTTTATGTATTGGTTTATACAATTTTTTCTGATTTTTTTATATGTTGCCTGGCGTTAGGGTTAGAAGTGGGTTTGGGTAGGGGTGTCATTTTATGTAAATCTAACTCTAAACCAAAGCGACAATGGTATAAAAAAATAGGACAAAACAGTTGAGTAACCAATAAATTTAAATCATGATAATATCACGAAAAAAGAATAAAAAATATACGTGACTATATAACTAAATTTTGTGAGACTGGGCTAGATTTGGGGTTTGGGTTCGGATGTACTTTTATGTATTGGTTTACATGTTTACACGAATGTCTAAAAATGTATCAGAAAGTGATTCTACCCCAACTCCAAGCGACAATGGTAAGAAAATAGGAAAAACCAATGAGAAAACAATCCATAAAATTAAAAGGAAAAATAAGTCGTGCAACAGACATGAAAAACTGTTTATAGAAATTTGTGCGATTTTGAGAGGAATATTTAGAGCAATGTATGACCTTCAGAATACCAAAGATTATACATCGAACTCAGTGTGTAAGGTTTTTGGGCATTGCAAATTTGTGGGATGACGAAAACAAAAAAAACCCCACATTTTTTTCAGAATTTCAGACTAAAATCACTCTTAAAGTTTGCAAAATAATAATAATGATAAAAATAATACGTTTCTCAGAACAATTCATATAAACTGCACAACATCATGAATGTCCTGCAAGACCATGTAACTTGTTCTAAACTAGTTCTTCAAAAGTAACATTTTTACATCACTGAACATGTTAATGCCATCAAAAAGTCCTTGTGTCAATGTTCATGATCAAGACAGAATGTTTAGCCATGCTGTCAATATACCAATTGTACACAATTATACGTGTCAGTATTTTCTGATGTAAACTGTGAACGAATTTACATTTGCACATTTTTTTTTCTGTAAACAAATTACATACTGTGATTTTGAAAAAAAGCTTGTATGCTGCACTGATTGACAAAATTATCCTTCATCATTAAGTCCCTTGGATAAAATAAAAATAAATAAATGTGATTGTCAAATTAACCTAGATTTCTTTTGTCCTTACAGTATTTGACCCAACCATAGGTCAAAACAACCCAACATATTTTAGAGTGTATCTATCAAATCTTTTCTTCTAATGGAAACCTGACAGATTCATTCCTATATTATGTTTGTTACTGTCCTTGGCAGGGAGCAGAGCTCAATGTGTGGAAGCCTCTTTCTTGCTGCCCTTGCATAATGCTTGGCATTTACATCGCTTGAGAGAAAGAGAGAGGTTAATTACGCTCAACCCTGCAATGGCATTAATTATAGAGCCAACAGTAAATAAGCTGATGATATTTTTTTACACTGGTAAAGGAGGGACAGCAATGACATTCACACACGTAAGAGAAGTAGGTGGATCTGAATATTCAGACTCAAAAAAAGTGAAAAAAAAAACCTATATTCACTCACATGTGATTTACAAACAGAACAATACGTAAATCAAGACACTTCATGAATTAAAACGGTCTCGGTCTTCTCTCTTCAATCTAAATTAGAAATCCATTTGAATGGAGAAACAAATAAGAAATTGAGATGTTTGTTTATGAGGGAGGGTGGCAGAGGCTGACAGACCATATTCAAAATCATTAGTTTAGCAATTAGCTTTCTGCATTCCTCAGGGCCTTGTGCTGCTCAATACACATACAGCCCAGCCAAGTTACAGGCATTGGCGTATGACGACGAGAAAAAGAGATAATTGTTCATTTTATTCCCCCAACATGACGACTTTGTGAACGAATCAATTTGCCGCCTTTATTTGGCATCTGCGTTCCAGCGGATGAAGAAAAACAAGAATTCTGGATTTCGTAGGTGATTTTTTTGTTAAGCGGACAGTGTTAATGACCTTTGGGGCTGTCTGTAAATGATGTTAAATCACCAGTGTGCTGGGAGACTGCCTTATTAATCGTGATAGAGGACACTAGTTATCAACACGTTTAAGAGTGATTCATGAAGGGTCTTTAGGATAGTTAGAGGCAAACATATATGTCTGTTTTAAACTGCATCATCTGAAAAGAATCAATAGAAACTATAGCAATTTCACATTTATTTCTGTTTCTGTATTAAAAAGTAGACATACAAGGAAGCTGTAATATGAAATATTAAAATATATAGGTTTCTTTTAGAAAAAAAAGGTCAATGAAAAGGTCCCAAGTTGTCACTAGGGCAGTGCACTTTACAAAATGTCCACCATTTAGGTACAGAAACGTACACATTTGTTACTAATATGTACATTTGAGATGCTAAAATTAACTCTTTTCATGCAAAGGTGTACATTTTGAAAGGGTACCGCCCCAGTAACCATTTTTTTTATGTTCGAATTAGATTAAAATTTTGACCAATCATAAAGGTCATGCTATTGACATTGCATTTGTACATTTATGCATTTGGAGATGCTTTTATCTATAAACCCTAGTTAGTGTGTAATGTTGCGATAATAGCATAAATAATACCTGTAAAATGATAAAGCTCAAAGTTCACTGCCAGGCGATATATTTTCTTTAACAGAATTTGCCTTTCAAAGCCTACAGCGAACGTCCAGTTTGGACTACAGCCCTCTACTTCCTGCTTTAATGACGTAAGTAGAACAGTTTTTAACTAAACTCCGCCCACAGGAATACGTCAGTCGCCAGCTAAGCTAACGGCAAGCTAAGCTGCTATCGAATCACAACACACTTAACAAGCTACACAATCAGAACGCGACACATATTTCTAAAAAAGGGACTTTTAATCTTTTTACAGCGCCTTGTGAATGTGTTAGCATTTAGCCTAGCCTCATTCATTCCAATGGCTCCAAACAGGGATGAATTTAGAAACCATCAAACACTTCCATGTTTTCCCTATTTAAAGACTGTTACATGAGTAGTTACACAAGTAAGTATGGTGGCACAAAATAAAACTTTTGTTTGGAGCCATTGGAATGAATGCTAACACATTTATGAAGCACTGTACAAAGATTAAAAGTGCACACATTGAATAAAAATGGGTATGTATAAATTAATCTAAGTTGAGGTAAGAACATAGTAAAATATTGAGAAACTGTGGTGTTTTCCTTTATTGCACTGAACTAACATGAACAAACAAAAAAGCTTTATTACTAACATTAACAAAGATGAATAAATACTGTAACAAATGTGTGTTTATGTTAGGTAACACATTCATTAATGTTAACTAATGAACCTTATTGTAAAGTGTTACCAATTTAATTTAGTACATATCCACTAACGAAAAAGAAACCACATTAAGACCATGGTGTCATGTCCAAAACAACTAACATCTTTAGAATACAATTAAAACTGATTTGATTTAGGTTGGAAGAGTCCATATTTAAGTGACTGTGTAAACATTTAAGGCATTTGTTGCTTACGAGCACAGGTCACATTCAGTTGAATTAGTCAAGGGTGTAGCTGGAATTATGTATTCTGTTCTGGCTGTGCTGATACCTCCCTCTCTGCAGTAGTTACTAATGGCCATGTGCCCTCTGTGAGATGTGTAATGACTGTGTGTTAACTGGAAACTTGCTTTGACTGCACGAGTTGGCGCGGCTGGAGGGCGGATCACTTTTGCTTTGAGATCTCTGCTCTTCCCTCGCCATATGGCACGGGGTACAGGGGAGTGCCAAAACCGTGAGTCAGATGGACCCGGCAGCAAAGTGACCACACGCTTGCCCATTGTTCATTCTTTCATTTGCATTTGCTCCATTTTTAGTTTGCTCGTTTGATTGTGCTGAATCAGAGAGATACAGTGTTTGTAACATTAAGTGAGAATAAAAACAGCAGCACAAGTCGTATGCTTTAGATTTAAGTGCAGGCGACAGCTTGTTAGTTAGTCAGAGCAATTATATGACTGTCGGCATAGCTGTGTCATAAAATATGTAGATTTTAAGGGTCGTTTGATTTAAAATCACTAGCTGCGTGCTTTATTATTTATTTTCCAATTTTTTAAATCAGAAATGTAACTACTGTAGCAACGGCAGTAGTTAATGAAAAATGTGAACATTTGGTCAATCGCTGTTCTGTGGTTTAATAGAGCCACATGCAGCCATATGAATGACCCAGATGTCCAAAAAAACTTTGTGGCCTGTAATGATTCAAACCTCTTACATATTCCTCTATTCAACATCTAAGTCCTGGGGTAATTGCAAAAGTCCTTTGCTGTGTTGGCTGAAAAACAAAAAGTCTTGCTAATATCTATTTCCTCCCGTCTCCTTGATGGCGGAGGTCAAGAATGGATTAAATGCTGTTGATGCATTTACACTGTCAGGGAACATTACCAAATGCATTTCTTTTACAGGTCGAAGCTGCAAGCAAAAGACACATTACGTTCAATTACCGCCCTAACGTTTCTCTTTAAATGAATACGTGGCCTGATTAATCGGATGACTTCCGGGATAAAAGAGTGATGAAATGCACTGGATGGTTTTCTTAACAGTTAAGGCATAACTCTGAAAGGAGGCTAGAGCAAAGTCCCTTTGGAAAAGTCATGCCACGTTTGCAATGCCTTCGCAGCTAGGCAGTTATTATAGACATGCAAGACTAAAATACTATTTACTTCATAAGGGAATATCCAATATCTCTAAAACTGCATTCTAAGCATATTTCAGACCAACAATTATGGCTGACGTCAACTGTACCATTACTTTTGTTTCTTAAGCTCAAATTGCACTAAAACACCTTTTTAATGGTTGGCAAGTACCTCATGCCATTTGAATAGAGACCCCAGTCTAAGGCTATGTTTACATTAATGCATTTATTCTTTAAAATGCGTTACTTTTGCTACATTTATGCCTTTCATTTACACTACACCACCATTTTCCACCCTCATAAATGGATTCGTTTGTAAACGCTGAAGACCCTGTTTTAGTTTAAGAACTCAGACATTGCGCTGCAGTGTAAATGAACGTAGACGGAGTCTTATGTAAACAAACAGCTGATGTTAATGTGACAGTGCATAATTTTCAAAGTAAAAATTATTTTTATTCAGGTAAATGGAGGTTTGCAACGGAGGTTTTGACAAAAATAGTAAACATCTACCAACCAGCTATTATAAACGCTATATTAGATTGTTTTAACATGTATCCTTATAGATAATGCCTGTTTTATATTTATGTTTGAGTATTGTTGGGTTTGAATATTGTTGTAATGTTGTTTAGGTTTTGTTTAAATTTAGTTAGCTTATTACGAAAGATATGAAAGAATGTAATTTTAAACGCCATATAGGGCGTTGTAAAGGCCAATATGAAGGGAGAATTGTAATGGGTCAGACATAATTTTTGAGTTTAATTTAAGTTTTGTTTGCTACTTTAAAATGAATTTCGTTTCATATAATTTGTCTCTTAATTTTAATCAATGTTTAATCAATTGTGCTTTTTGCTATCTCTGCGTTGCTAGCGAAGGATGTGCACGGACCTCGCATACTTTTAAAAACTAAAGTCATCTTTTTTTTCATACTTTAGCCGGCCACGCTTTTTTGTCGGAGAATGAGTGAGGGAACACATACACACACGCACTGAACAGCGACAGGTAAGGGAAGAAGTTATTTGGTGTTTTTCTGAAGAATACAATTTATAATTTTCAAATGGACTATAAGATGATAAATATGAACTGCGAACAATGAACTATTATAACTATATAAGAACCATAAGAACTATATAAGAACTATATGTAAGGAATAATTGACGACGGGACATTGAATTATAAGAAAATAATGCACACCCAAGAGCAGATGTGCATTATGTAAGGAATAATTGACGACGGGACATTGAATTATAAGAAAATAATACACACCAAGGTGGTAATGCGGCACGAATAAAGGACCGGAGTCAATTATTCCGCTTATACCACGGTTACCACAAACATTGCTCTGGTGCCTATTTTTAAGACATTTGAAAAGATAGGTGTGCGGTTTACAGAAAAATAATCAACACCCATAGAACATTTCTAAGCCAATCAGAATACAGCATTCAACAGACCCGTGGTATAATTTCAAATAATTCAAAGGACCAGAGTCAATTATTCCTCTTATACCACGGTTACCACAAACATTGCTATGGTGCCTATTTTTAAAACATTTGACAAGTTAGGTGTGCGGTTTACAGAAAAATAATCAACACCCATAGAACATTTCTCAGCCAATCAGAATGCAGCATTCAACAGACCCGTGGTATAATTTCAAATAATTCAAAGGACCGGAGTCAATTATTCCGCTTATACCACGGTTACCACAAACATTGCTCTGGTGCCTATTTTTAAGACACTTGAAAAGATAGGTGTGCGGTTTACAGAAAAATAATCAACACCCATAGAACATTTCTGAGCCAATCAGAATGCAGCATTCAACAGACCCGTGGTATAATATATTATAAACTATCTTTGCAAAAGAGACTTGTTCTCAAAGGACTTCCCTGATACTGCGCATGTCCAGTTACGTGATTGGTCATGTTTTTTATGCGTTTATGGTTGTGTATAGTGTGGATGAAGATTCTTTTTAAAATGCCAGTATAAATGAGGATCGTAAACAGGGCCTAAGCATCATCAGTCTTTTAACTGAAAGGTGGGACTTCATTTGCCGGAGTGGTCATATTGAGTGTTGCATTGTAATAGGAGTGGCCAATCTTGTAATATCCGATATCTTTAGTGCGAAATGTCGTTGGAGGCGGTCTGGCTTCCATGTGTCAGATGTTCTAAGGAACCATTTAGAAGCTGTTTAGGCCTTCACCTTCTGTTTAAAAAGCAATTACAAACATGTTTAAGAGGAAAGAGCCATAAAACACTCGGCTCAAACACAGCGGGCCCTCAGAGAGATAACCAAGCGTGTGAATGGCATGTCATGCCATTATCTGCATCTCTCCTTTTTTGTCTCTTCCCGTTTTTGTTTTGGTTTTATTCCATCACAAAGCCCCCAGTGTTTTTCCTGCTACAGTGCTGACAAGTCCTTGATTGATGATAGCTTAAAATGACTGTAAAGCACATGACATATTCTGAACAACTATTTGTAGGTATGTTAAATGAACACTAGAATTAATAGATAACTACTATGCTTAATAAAATATGGTATGAACATATCTGTATGCACAACAGGATATATAACAAACATACCAGAGATGCAGACCATATGGGGGGTGGATAGAAGTACTGATGGCTGCGCCTAAAGCTCAGCCGAGTTTGATGTTTGCAATAATCTTGTAGCAAAGCCCACAGCTTTAATGCCTCTTAAGAGTATTTTCATACCAACTTTCTCAGTTTGCGTTTATTATGTTAAAGCTGTTCAGCCGTGTAGGACATCATTTGATCTGATCTTCTTAGGTTTATGCTTTTAAGTAGGGGATTGTAGATTTTTAAATATTAAACATTTTCATAGCATATTTTCAACAATCATTGAAGTGAAATTCAATAAAGGATTTTAAAGGAAATGTTGAACTGAAATCATCACAAAGGTACATTTGCATAAGTGTCATGTTGGGACTAGTTATCACATGTATTTACTTTTAAGGGTGCCAAAGAATGCATTGAAGTAATATGTTAAATTGTGCTTTGATATTTACATAGAAAGTATCTAACTTTATTAAGTGCAAAAATTATCCAGAAATGTTTATACATTTATAACCTAGGATTTGTCCTTTGAATGAAATGGTATATTTTTGCCCTATTTGGAAGGGTCATGAATAATAATATTGAGCTCTGCTCTGCTCTGATTGCTCTGCTCTGAGGCTCATGCCAGTAGCTCACATTAATAAACAGAACTAATGGGCCCTATTTTAACGATCTAAGAGCATGGTATACAGAGCACTGTGCACAGGCTTAAAGGGTGTGTCCAAATCCACTTTTGCTAATTTAATGATGGAAAAAATGGTTTGTGCACCTAGTGGACAGTCTAAAAGAATTGTTTCTATTCTTGGAATGAGTAATGGGTGTGTTTTGGGCGTAATGTGTAATAAACCAATGACAGTCTCATCTCCCATCCCCTTTAACAGCCAGTTGCGCTCACGCCATGTCAATTGCCTATTTAGATGGCGGAATTTGTAGACTGAAAAACTATGCTGTGACCACCAGCTAAACCAGCACCAAACCAGCATAGACCAGCATGGGAATTATGCTGGTCTATGCTGGTTTCTTCAGCAGAGGTATGATAGGGTCCTATATGTTTGAGCCTGTTTTTGATGAAAATACAGATTTTGAGGAAGAACAAATTGTTTGGAAATTGTTAATGGATGTTTATGTTGAGATTGGCCTGTTTTCCAGCAGTCTTTTGCGTGCACGAGGTTTACATAAAAATAAGCAAACAAACACGTTTGAGTTTCACAATATGTCACTTCCATGTTCAAAGCTCTTATTATTCATCTTTTGTACCATTATACAGAAATAAAAAACTCACTCGAGGAGATAATAACTAGAAAGAAAGTCCAACTGTTGAGGTATTAAGTAAAATGTCTTGCAAAATATCCAAACTGAAAGTACAAAAGAAAGACAGATAAATTCTTGGAAGGATTTACCATTCCTGCAGGGTTCAAATTTAATCTCTTTATTCAGTACCGATCCGACTGTGCGAAACGCAGCTGACGTCGAACTGATGTCGTAACACAATGTCAGGTGAATGTCAAAAAACAACGTTGGATAGGCATCAAAACCCAAAATCAGACTGACATCCAAACACAATGCTGGTTTGACATCAAAACCTAACATCAGACTGACATTAAACCCCAACTTTAGACTAACCTCAAAACCCAAAGCCAGGTGGACGTCAAAACCCAACATTGGACTGCCGTCAAAGCACAATGTCGGGTGGATGTTAAAACACAAGTTGGACTGACATCAAAACCCAACGCTGGACTGACGTCAAAACCCAACATTGGACTGCCGTCAAAGGACAATGTCGGGTGGACGTCAAAACAGAGACTGACGTCCGATCACAATGCTGGTTGGACGTCAAAACCCAGCGTCAAACTGATGTCAAAAATGATGTTTTATTAAGAAAGTTCGGGAGGAACACGTTCAAATAATCAACCTCATCACCTCAACTAAGACCAGGTGTTGACAATCAGCAATCAGGTATCCACCTGATCGGCATCAACAGAAACCTATCTAGACTGGAAACCAACTCACCCTCATTCCTCGATAGTTTCAGCATCCCTCCACTTCCCCTTCTCCGCATGATTGCGTAGTCATCTTACTAACTAGAACAGGGGAGATTGTTCTGGGTTCGGGCCTAAGGCTGAGCCCGGAACCCTCTCCCCGCCAGGAAGCGCTCCGGGCTCAGTCCAATAATGAGCTCGGAGCCCTCTCCTCGGACAGCACGCCAAATACGCATATTAATAACTCTGTTCTGAATTATTTGTAAGTGTGAACTCGTGAACAAAACGTTAAAATGACGTCAAAACCCAATGTCAGACTGATGTCAAAACCTAATGTCAGACTGATGTCAGAACACATCGTAGGGTGCATGTTAAAACCCAACATTGCCGGACTAATGTCAAAACTCAACGTTGGCCTGACTTCCAAACTCGATGTCAGATGGACATAAAAACCCAACATCAGACTGATGTCGGAACACAACGGCGGATTGACATCAAAACTAAATGTCAGACTGATGTCAAAGCAGAACGTCGGGTTGACGTCAGAACACAACACCAGTTTGACTTCAAAACCCAACGTCAGACTGACATCAAAACTTAAAATCAGACTGACATCAAATCCCAGCACCGGACTAACGTCAAATCCCAACGTCGTCCTGACCAACAATGTTGCTAAGAGTTTTCTATGATAATCTGAGGGGTGTGGATTCCATTTGGGCCTGCCAATGTGTTATGTTCTGCTTAAGCTGCCCAGGCAAAATTCTGGATCAGATTTAGGCTCATATAAGGTTATAAAGACAATATTATCTCCTGTTGGGAGCTGATCTTCCAAATATGGTAAGGAGTGTTACATTTCCGTCGCTCGCTTGAGGTATTCGGCCAATCACAACACACTGGATAGATCGCCAATCGGAGCACACCGCCCATTGCAGAACAATGAGCTTTGTAGAAATCTAGAAATTTTTTAGAAAGGCAGGGCATAGAGGAGCAACAATAATGTACAAAATGTGGAAAATAATTTTTTTTTCTACCATAAACCATGCGAACACATTGCATTACACCAAATACACAAAATAACGTTCCTTTTGGCAACGTAATAGAAGCTCTTTAAAAGGGCCTAATATGATTTGCACTCTTTGGTACTTCTCAGGTAATTTTTCTGACAGTATTAGAATATGCCGATGGGCAGAAAATTTGTCCAATACAAATGAGTTTAAGTAATGCAGAGTAAAATCTCATTAATTTAACACAATTCTTTCGTTTAAAAAGAAACCTTGAATTCAACATAATGATCAAAATGGCTCAAGTTTAATTTTTTAAACTATATAAAACAATATAAAAAAACATAAAATATATTTTTAAAAATAATGCACACATAAAGTGGCCTGAAAAATAACATGGAGCACTGAGGAGTGCATAAGTTATACAATCAGCTTTTGGGGTTTTTCTAACATTTTATGGGAAAAACAATCCTAAAAAAACTTTCTTCATACCTCTACTCTTTAATTGAAAATGTAAGAAGATAGTTAATATGAGCACATTGTGAGCGCAGAAGAGAAGGTCATATTTACTCTTGTGGGTAGCAGCTCACTGCATGACAGCAGAGTTTAACTTCACTACAGGGATACAGGCCTAAGTCTCTAAGTCTCTTTCTTTCTCTCTCTCTCTCTCTCTCTCGCTCTCTCTTTCTTTTTTTGCACTCCCTCCATTTCTATTTCTTACCAAAGCAATGATCACTGTGTTACAGTGTTAATTAAATCAGATATTAAGCTGTGTTATAATCTTCTCAGCTGGCTGCTGCTGACACAAGACTGTTGTGGTTCTTTGTACACGTGTGCATGATGTGTCTTCGTATGAATCTGACGCTTCGCTGAATGCTGAATTGCAAAATTTTTGAGGGACACTGCTAAGAAATGTGGATGAATGATGCTCATTTTAATAAAGATGATAGAGAATGGTGACTGTGACACATGCAATTGTTTTTTTATATATATTCACAAACACATCTGAGCTAACTGAATAAATTATCCGGCTCATGGAGAATTTTTCCTGTAAATCATGATAAATAAATATGAATAAATACATATGAATAAGGGAGTAGTCAGTTGTCAACAGCCCATACAGACCTTATGAGGTCTGAATTTGAGTTTGTGTACAGCAGCTTTGCTGACTCAAAATGTATATTCAATACTGCAGTACTGTACTGTATGAATCAGAGTTTCCTATGAGGTTCCCTTTTGATACTTCCACAATGCATTAAAGTTGTGCAATGTTGACCTATAATAACAGTAAGATTATTATAGTAAGCACACACCATTAAAGGCCACAAACAGCTGAAGATAAAGCTGTGAAGTAAATTCAAACAAAATCTCGCCAGACACCTTTTAAATGCCATTGCTACAAAATGAAACGTATGATGTGGGTGTGACACAGGGCTCTGTGAACAGTATAGACAGTTTCAGCAGCAACAACATAAACTTTTGTGGATTAAGCGCAACATCCGGTAGACTTCCACAAAGAATCAATAACAACAAAGTAATTTTATAGTAGTTTATTTTTGATAACAAGCTAAAGAAATGACAAGTAAATTACCTTTGTTCATGTATCATATCTAACACGTATCACTGAGCTGACGTAACTGCATGTGTAAAATGAATGTATACAATGTTAGCTACAGGTCCTTGAAATCTTGCCTGGCTGCCAAACCTTTCTGCACAAAAAAAAAACACTTTTTTGTTTCAGATATCAGTTTAGCCACTAGATAAATACAAATAAATACATACAGACTGGAAGTTACCTTCGTGTCGCAAATGTGACAACACCCATGCACCATGCAAACCTATATAGACTGGAAACCAACTCACCCTCATTCCTCGATAGTTTCAGCATCCCTCCACCTCCCCTTCTCCGCACGATTGCCTAAGTCACCTTACTAACCAGAACAGGGGAGATTGTTCTGGGTTCGGGCCTAAGGCTGAGCCCGGAACCCTCTCCCCGCCAGGAAGCGCTCCGGGCTCAGTCCAATAATGAGCTCGGAGCCCTCTCCTCGGACAGCACGCCAAATACGCATATTAATAACTCTGTTCTGAATTATTTGTAAGTGTGAACTCGTGAACAAAACGTTAAAATGACGTCAAAACCCAATGTCAGACTGATGTCAAAACCTAATGTCAGACTGATGTCAGAACACATCGTAGGGTGCATGTTAAAACCCAACATTGCCGGACTAATGTCAAAACTCAACGTTGGCCTGACTTCCAAACTCGATGTCAGATGGACATAAAAACCCAACATCAGACTGATGTCGGAACACAACGGCGGATTGACATCAAAACTAAATGTCAGACTGATGTCAAAGCAGAACGTCGGGTTGACGTCAGAACACAACACCAGTTTGACTTCAAAACCCAACGTCAGACTGACATCAAAACTTAAAATCAGACTGACATCAAATCCCAGCACCGGACTAACGTCAAATCCCAACGTCGTCCTGACCAACAATGTTGCTAAGAGTTTTCTATGATAATCTGAGGGGTGTGGATTCCATTTGGGCCTGCCAATGTGTTATGTTCTGCTTAAGCTGCCCAGGCAAAATTCTGGATCAGATTTAGGCTCATATAAGGTTATAAAGACAATATTATCTCCTGTTGGGAGCTGATCTTCCAAATATGGTAAGGAGTGTTACATTTCCGTCGCTCGCTTGAGGTATTCGGCCAATCACAACACACTGGATAGATCGCCAATCGGAGCACACCGCCCATTGCAGAACAATGAGCTTTGTAGAAATCTAGAAATTTTTTAGAAAGGCAGGGCATAGAGGAGCAACAATAATGTACAAAATGTGGAAAATAATTTTTTTTTCTACCATAAACCATGCGAACACATTGCATTACACCAAATACACAAAATAACGTTCCTTTTGGCAACGTAATAGAAGCTCTTTAAAAGGGCCTAATATGATTTGCACTCTTTGGTACTTCTCAGGTAATTTTTCTGACAGTATTAGAATATGCCGATGGGCAGAAAATTTGTCCAATACAAATGAGTTTAAGTAATGCAGAGTAAAATCTCATTAATTTAACACAATTCTTTCGTTTAAAAAGAAACCTTGAATTCAACATAATGATCAAAATGGCTCAAGTTTAATTTTTTAAACTATATAAAACAATATAAAAAAACATAAAATATATTTTTAAAAATAATGCACACATAAAGTGGCCTGAAAAATAACATGGAGCACTGAGGAGTGCATAAGTTATACAATCAGCTTTTGGGGTTTTTCTAACATTTTATGGGAAAAACAATCCTAAAAAAACTTTCTTCATACCTCTACTCTTTAATTGAAAATGTAAGAAGATAGTTAATATGAGCACATTGTGAGCGCAGAAGAGAAGGTCATATTTACTCTTGTGGGTAGCAGCTCACTGCATGACAGCAGAGTTTAACTTCACTACAGGGATACAGGCCTAAGTCTCTAAGTCTCTTTCTTTCTCTCTCTCTCTCTCTCTCTCGCTCTCTCTTTCTTTTTTTGCACTCCCTCCATTTCTATTTCTTACCAAAGCAATGATCACTGTGTTACAGTGTTAATTAAATCAGATATTAAGCTGTGTTATAATCTTCTCAGCTGGCTGCTGCTGACACAAGACTGTTGTGGTTCTTTGTACACGTGTGCATGATGTGTCTTCGTATGAATCTGACGCTTCGCTGAATGCTGAATTGCAAAATTTTTGAGGGACACTGCTAAGAAATGTGGATGAATGATGCTCATTTTAATAAAGATGATAGAGAATGGTGACTGTGACACATGCAATTGTTTTTTTATATATATTCACAAACACATCTGAGCTAACTGAATAAATTATCCGGCTCATGGAGAATTTTTCCTGTAAATCATGATAAATAAATATGAATAAATACATATGAATAAGGGAGTAGTCAGTTGTCAACAGCCCATACAGACCTTATGAGGTCTGAATTTGAGTTTGTGTACAGCAGCTTTGCTGACTCAAAATGTATATTCAATACTGCAGTACTGTACTGTATGAATCAGAGTTTCCTATGAGGTTCCCTTTTGATACTTCCACAATGCATTAAAGTTGTGCAATGTTGACCTATAATAACAGTAAGATTATTATAGTAAGCACACACCATTAAAGGCCACAAACAGCTGAAGATAAAGCTGTGAAGTAAATTCAAACAAAATCTCGCCAGACACCTTTTAAATGCCATTGCTACAAAATGAAACGTATGATGTGGGTGTGACACAGGGCTCTGTGAACAGTATAGACAGTTTCAGCAGCAACAACATAAACTTTTGTGGATTAAGCGCAACATCCGGTAGACTTCCACAAAGAATCAATAACAACAAAGTAATTTTATAGTAGTTTATTTTTGATAACAAGCTAAAGAAATGACAAGTAAATTACCTTTGTTCATGTATCATATCTAACACGTATCACTGAGCTGACGTAACTGCATGTGTAAAATGAATGTATACAATGTTAGCTACAGGTCCTTGAAATCTTGCCTGGCTGCCAAACCTTTCTGCACAAAAAAAAAAACACTTTTTTGTTTCAGATATCAGTTTAGCCACTAGATAAATACAAATAAATACATACAGACTGGAAGTTACCTTCGTGTCGCAAATGTGACAACACCCATGCACCATGCACCCTTTCTTTAAAATACATATGTACACTGAAAAAAAAATATTCATTTAATTTACTAAATTTTTTAAGGTAAGTGGTCGCAATTTATTTAAGCTACATTTAAACAAAAAACAAAACAAAAAACTTTTGTTTAAATTAGGGATGCACGATATATCGGCCGACATATCATTATCGGCCGATAACTGCTTATTTTTTAATATCATCGGTTATCGGTCTGATAGCAAAATTAGGCCGATAAATGAAAGCCGATAAATTATGGATTATTTTGGTTTGTTGAACTACTTCACTTGCTCATTGCTGGCCATGTGGAGTTTTGATTGGTGCTTTCTGTGACATAGCACGAAGATGACACGTGTTGCGGGCTTAAGAAGAGTATGCTAGTCTAGCGCAAAGACAAGATGTCCGCGGCCTGGGAGTTTTTCATTGTTGAAAATAATATGAATATTTATCGGCCTATATATATCGGTTATCGGCCCCCAAATATAAAGAGTTATCGGTTATCAATATCGGCCAAAATTTCCATATCGGTGCATCCCTAGTTTAAATGTAGCTTAAATAAATTGATTGCAATCACTTACCTTAAAATTTTTTTAGTAAATTGAGAACAGTCATTTAGCAAAGAAAATACTATATTGCATTTGTAAAGCATAACAGTACCTAATACAGTTTAAAGTCATAAAACACATGCATTATGCTTCCTTACATTTCTTCGACCACCTGATCAACATCACCATTTTGGGAGCAGTTGCTACACTCATGTTTAGACATTTGATCAGCCACAACATTTAAAAGAAACCACTTCTGAACTAGAACCCATTGCTGTTCATCACATGTCGCCATAGCGGCAAAAACTGATTCATGGCCGTTTCATACACGGTAAGGGGTGCAACCGGCATGCGGCTGCTGCTCATCTGTTGCAAAGAGCCATGACTGCGGAAACGGCGGAATGTTTGGGTGCACAAGGACCGTGTGAGGTCCGTCTACTCTCCGCCTGTGAGACTGTCAGTGTTTTGCTGCTTTCGCATATCTCGTTTTTTAACGACACATGCAACTACCGCATCCCACCTGAAGGATTTTTAAAATATGTATTTAATAAAATATAAATCATCACACGGGCCTTATTGGACACCTTTGTGGTCCGTGTTTGGCCAGCGTGCCTTATGTTTGACACCACTGCTCTATAGAATTTCTCAGCTGTTTAAAACAAGGCCTTTATATTTCATTTTATTTTCAGGTTTATTTAACAGAGACAATGCACATCAATAATACGTTTAAGTAATGTACAATGTGCCAGAATTAGCCAAAAGGCTATTTTACATCTGTTGTCCCTGGAATATTACTGCAATGTACTGTAAACTAATATACGGTAATACTGCAGTGTTAAACATGAAGATTAGAGAAAATGGTTGGAGGAAAACACTTTTTACCATGACCATTATGAAGGATATAACATTCTGTATTAAGCTTCATTATTACATTACTTGCAATCCCCAACCAATCATGTGTCTAAATGATTTACCGGTGGAGTACAGAGAGCTAAGACAATAAAGAAAAAGCCTCTTGATATGAGCAACAAGTATAAACTGCAGAGGGAAATCGGTGAGAACCAGGTATTCACCCATTAAAAGTTTTGTGAAAGTACACATTTGCCATGTCTAGACTATTCAGTTTGACATGCTTATTTTTGGTACACTATGTACACTACCATAAATCTTCCACAATACCTCAGCAATAATCCTCTTCTTCCCCTTTCTCAGAAAAAGTGATGCAGCGGAACAGAGCGAGAGAGAGAGAGAGAGAGAGAGAGAGAGAGAGAGAGAGAAAGAGAGAGAGAGAGAGAGAGAGAGAGAGAGAGAGAGAGAGAGAGAGAGAGAGAGAGAGAGAGAGAGAGAGAGAGAGAGAGAGAGAGAGATGGTCAGACAAACAGTATTCTCCCTCAGGCATAAGGCTACTGGCACACACTGTGCCACCTATCTGTTGACAAATGGAGGGTCATTACCACATACAGAATGCTAATGCTAAACTGTGTGATCTGGGCACTCTTTTTGACTCTAAAATGGGAACATGATTTTTTTGGCAACTGAAGACTGAACAAGGGAGCAAGCGTAACAGTGTGAGCACAATGATTGAAGAGGGGAAGCTATTCGAAGAAAAATGGAGAACCTCTGTGACACACTTTAAAAAGCTCAGTCGTTTTCACGTAAACACGCACACATACACGCACTCACACAAAAACACACACACACATACAAGTAGTACAGCAATAGGAGGACGTGTCATTCTAAACCTGTATGCTATTATTATTTTTTTAGTAGGGATCAAAACTCTGCGTTTGCTACACATAGTGACCATACCTGTCTAAAATACATAAATAAAATTAAAAGTTTGGGTTCGTTTTAGAAATTCTGAAACAGACCAAAATGCAACTATTTTTCATAAGGTTCTCTCCAGTGTTGGGGAAAGTTTCCAAAAAAAGTAACTAATTGCGTTACTTAGTTACTTTTCATCAAAAGTAATGCTTACGTTACTTTTTCTTGGCTGAGGCTTGATCTGGTTCAGGCCTTGCAGGTGTTTTTATGACTGAAAACTGTCGAGCTCTGGTCTGCCATCTCAGTTTCTGACTCAAACACAGGCGTGTTCGCATAGAGTGCATAATGTGACTACGTTTAGTTTAATTCAGTACATATTTTTTTAGCAAATTAATTAAACTAAAAAAAGTAACTTTTTTGAAAAAGTATTAATGTGTACATTTAAAAAGTAATGCGTTACTTTACTTGTTACTCTGAAATGTAATATTATTACGTAATGCAAGTTACTTGTAATGCGTTACGCACAACACTGGTTTTCTCTAATAAACTTGTTTAAACTTTACCCTATATCTTCACTGTCCGCACTGCATTTGGTTTCTTCACCATTCACTGCACTTTACTAACAGAAAAGCAAAGTTGATTTATTCGTTCGAGCACATATGGCTCCGTCCTGTTTTTCATCAATATCCGTCATAGTGTTCTCTTCATGGCATTGGCAGTGTGCTGGAAACGCAGGGGGTTGGGGTGACTAGCAAAATGATTGAGGTGAAGCCTTCTCCACACATTGGATCAATGCAGACCGACTCTCTTTGCACCTTTATTCAGCCTCTTCATACCCCAACAGTCAGACACTCTACTCAATAAGAAACAGCCTTTATCGCCATGGATCTAAAATGTCAAGGCAGGGGCGAAGGCGGCTCTTCGAGCAAATGTTTGATGTTTGCAAGTAAAAGACTGTGACTGTAACTTTATGAGGCACTGCCGGTGCTGGATGTAAAAATATATCTCTGGAATGGATGCAGATCATTTTAGAAGAAATTCTTTCAACTAATTTGATACAGTCCATTGGCTTTTCATAACTTTTGATAAAATTGTATAAGTGGCTACTATATATCACAATAGGGGGCATAAAAACCTAAATCTAGCCTTTGTAACCTTTTCTTCTTGGTCCCTTGGGCAGCTCTTGACTTTTCAGTATTGGTGAGAAATGCTAGGTGCAAGCACCATAAATTAAATCATGCCGATACCAAATAGCTACAAAGAGAAGTTAATGGGAAAAGGCTCAGAGCCATTCATGGCATGTTTGTTTATTTATTCATCAATAGTACGACTAAAAGCATCACTACATGTTTGAATGCCTCGTCTGCGTAGCTGCCCGTGGATTTGAGGCACCCCTTGAAATTCCGCTATGGATTTGTGCTTCAGTGTTCATCAATGAGCCGCCAAGTTTCTCATTTCCTCCACCTACACCAGAGAGAAAAAATAATGGTCATCCTCAGAGTAAAGGCTCTGTCCTCCCTCCATCAAAGCGATAGGGCCATAATCCTGCCTAAAGCGCTAAATCCTCTGTATACTGACATAATGCCCTTTAAGCTCACTAATTCCTATCTCTCTCTCCCTCCTTCTCTCTATTTCCTCTTTCTCTCCCTCTCTTTAGTCCTACATTAAAACAAAAACAATTGCACCACAGTCATCAATCTAAACGGTTGCTAGGTAACCTCTGGGGCAGCCTGATCAGTTTTCATTAAAGCTATAGTCGGTAATGACTTCACTGTGCAGTTTATTGCACACACACAAAAAAAAACAAGTGTTTAAAGATCAGCAATTCTGTAAACATGAAGCTCAAACCATATGGTAATTGCACAGCGTTTCTAATTTACATTTTTTCCATTTAAAATTGTTATCAAATGCATCAATGCAATCCGGTGACCACTGGCACATGCACTTAAATCTCTGTACAGTATAGGGTCATAAAAGGCTGCTGCTGATACCATTAAACAGTCACGTGATCTAAAAAATGCAGTCTTCCAATGGACTAGATAGGTTAAGGAAGCCAAAATAGGCCTCAGTTGTTCTTTGCTGCGCCCCGTCCAGGCATAATTCAGATCTAGGAAGGTTAGGGAGGAAGCTTCAGGTGCGTTTGTGTGTGTGTATCGGTGTGTATATTACAGCTTCATTCCTCCCCTGCTGTAGGGCAGATGGTTTCTACAGCAATCCAAGGCTTGAGTTATGACTCCCATATGGTCATTGTGCAGGCTGCCATCACTCCATAGCCACTCTGGGAGCATGTGCGGCCGTAGACAGCACAGAGATATTGAGAGAAAGAGATATAGCGAGAAGGAGAGAGTCTTTATGTTTGTCAGAAAGTAAGAGGAAACGAGGGATAGAGAGAGTAATAAAAGTGGATGTGTGCGTGGAGTGTTTGGTCAAGATTACCTGTGTGCATGCTTACACCATTATGTTGGCATGTCTGAGACATAAAATCGCTTTTTGCTAAGCATTTGCTTTTGGTCATACTTAACAAAACCTGAAAAAGTATCAAACCGTGATGGTTAACGTGTCCTAGGACAGCAAGATATATTGAAAGTATCAAAATGATGCAAATGTGAATATGGCTGTATAGATATAGAAATGGTATGCAATGATTAAATTATTGTACAGTAATACTTCACATAAGAGTTATGTATGATACAGGACACCATAGCAACCGCACAGCAACACCTTTTATAGATGACCTTATATAGCAACAAAATTAAACAAATGTCTTTTGTGGTCCAAACTTAACATCCGGTAGACCTCCGTAAAGAATTGATAACAACAGAGTCCCTGTAGAGTAGATTATTTCTGATAACAAGCAAAAAATAGCCCTTAATAATAACAGATAAAGCGCTCAACTAAACTTACTGTGTAAAATTAATATATACAATGTTACAGATCCTAAAATACTTGCCTGGCCGACATAAGTCTCTCTTTACTGTGGTGATCCATGCACATTTTCTCCCCTCGTCCTTAGGAAACCAAAAACGTTTTAATTTTTAGACAAAGTGTTTGTTCCAGAGGTCACTTTAGTCACAAGCCAGAATGATAAACAAGCACAGACTGGAAGTTAACTCTTTCCCCGCCATTGACGAGACGCCAGTATTTCTTAACGCTGCTAACAATATCTATATAGCCTACTGTCTACAAACATTAATAATATTAGCATTACTATACATTGTTTAAAAGGTCTACGGGTTTAGCATCAGTATATGGTCTCTGTTTTGAGATACAGATGCTCTAGTTTAGCATTATAAATTTAGTGTTTTGTGACAGAAGTCCAGATGACAACATGCAAAATTTAAACGGGACTTCTTAACTTTGTGTTGATATAATGATCGCAAGTCGAATCCAGTCTGTTTCAGGTGTGTGAATAACCCATGAAAACCATCTAAAAGAATACATCCAATGATCATTTTTGTCCACAAATGCGTTAATCCATGAAATATAGATATATATAGTCTGTTGTTTACATCAGATTTTGCATGAACGTCTTGTAATAGAATATAATTATAAGTAATCTTAGTACTATTTACATCGTAACATTGTATATGAGAATACACTTTAGGTTCTGGTAAACACAAACCCGCGTTCAATTTTTTTTTTTAAGTAGGCGAGAGTATAATATATAATATCCAAACAGCGCTGTCAAAAATCAATTGACTCGCTCATTCCTCCAATGACTTCATGGAAAATAATGATAGACAGAACGTGTAGCCAATTAG